>NW_027555736.1:104146320-104746320 GCF_003287225.1 Phascolarctos cinereus | reverse complement strand
CTGTGTTAGCCTAATCTCAAATGTTAATCATTTCTTTTCAGTTTCAGATATGGTGCAGCAGGCAGGGTGGCTATGAGAGGTCACATTGTGGTTCAAACCATTTACCCAAGGGATGAGTTAACACGCCTGTTTATCTTTTTCTCCCACTGAGATTTGTAATAAGCTTGACGCACAGCTCCTAGGTCTCTTCCACCATAGTCTGAAACCTATTTTAATGTTATTAAGTGGAACAGGGCCCGTGATATCATTATGAAGGAGCCTGGGAAGACAGGCAGTTTGAGCTCTGTGTGTTCTGAGGCCATTTATTCCTAGCACTATTTTAGAAAACTTAAAAAACTCTTTTCATTTATATGGATGTATGCCCTATCCTAGCCACCCTAGAAGGTCTTCTTAGAATAAAGATACAGAAGCACCATTAGTGAATGTTGTACATCACAAAGAGATCTATTGGCCCAGCCCCATCCATCACAGCTACAATGAGATCTGGGCCCAACATCTAGAGTCCCTGGCTATTCTTTCTGTCCCAACTTTAGGGCTGTATTGGAAGCTATGTTAATCCAGAGGGCTAAATAATAATTCCCAAAATCAATAGGAATGAGAGGTTGAAGGCCTGAAGGGCCAATGAGCACAACAGACTTAACTCAGGAAAAATGAGAGAACACTACATCTCCTTGGGTGTAACTCCTTTTTCCAGGGGGTAGTGATGGGTATGGGCAATGTTAGCCCTCAGTAATATGGTGGAGGAGTAGAATATACTTATTTTTTTTTCTATTTCCTTTTATCTCCTTTTCCTCACTGCATGTAGAAACATTGGAAGGGAGCTAAATGATCTGGTTAGTTTATTCATACTAAAAGACTGATGACTTGTACAGTCCCTTTAGAGAGGGATTCATTTTCAATGAGGAGGCTCAGAGAAGGCAGTGTTTCACATGAATAAATGAACCTTGAGCCCTGTCATTTGGTCAGGAGGGATTTTTGCTTACATGCCTTAGTTGGAAAATATATTCACCATATATTGGGTAGCATACAATCAGGGGCTGGCTTTACTAAAATCTTAGTGTTTATTATGTGCCAGGCACTATGCTAGGCACTATATTATATGATCTCATGTAATCCTTATAACCACCCTGTTTAGGCTAGAGAAGAGGGTGATGGAAATGGTGGGGGAGTAGGGCATGCTAGCATTATTCAAATATTGGACAGAACATTGTTGTCATGGAGGAAGAGAGATTAGACTTTTTCTGCTTGGGCCCACCAGACAGAAAGAGAAATAGAAGTAGCAGAGGTACAAACTTTAGCTTGATATAAGAAATATTTCTAACCAATTAGAGCTATTCCAAGTAGAATATGTTGCTTTTAAACACACACACACACACACACACACACCACACACTAAAAGTTTAACCAATATGAATATTCCAATATTAAAAAAAAATTACCTCCCTGGACTGGGAGTCAGGAAGATAATTAACTGTTTGACCTTGGACAACTCACTTAACCTCTCTCTGACTCAGTTTCTTTATCTGTAAAATGGGAATGATAGTAGTAGCACAGTTTTTATTGGGAGGATCAAATGGGATTCATGTATGTAAAGCATTTTACAAAACCTAAAGCCCAATTTTAAAACTTAGAATATTCTTATAATTAATAATAACAATAAGCTGTAAGCTTCTACTATATACAACTTGGGTTTTTTAACTTTTATTTTCAATTTATCCCATAGTAATAGGGATAATAGTAATAATAGTAATAAATAATAATAATAGCTCTATTCATCTATGTCTACTTTTGAATTTATTTCTTCTATTTTCATATCTTAAAAAAATACTCATAGTCTGTCAAACAAAGCCTAGATGATTTATCCAGTATGTTTATCCAGTATAGGTGGGACTGGAGGACCCTGGAGGTCTCTTACAGTTCATACCTTGTAATTTGGATAGCTGTGGACTTACAGTAAAAGGCCAGAGCTGGGGATATAGAGAACAGGAAATGGGTTATGGGCAGGGCTTTTTTTTCCCTGTGAGAGATATATTGAAGAAAATGGGATTGTAATTGGAAATTCTTCCAGCATGACATTGACTGGCTTCCTCTTTTTTAAGTAAAAATTCACCAAATTCCTACTATTTGCAGAGGCCAAATGTTTCTGTGGCATACAGCTTCATCTTCTGAAACTCCAGCTAGAAGAGGGGGTGGCATTTGAGGGAATGGGGAAGCAGCCCCTGCCTCAGAGGCATGATATTTGCTTACTCATCTTGCCATTTCTGCTGCCTTCCCTTCAAATGTTATTATCTCAACGTTTCAGTGAACTTGGCATGGAATATCCAGTGTTCCCCAATTTCCCTTTGCCTATTATTAATTCATGAGGAGATGCGTAGATTCAGATTGCTTTCAGTGCTGAGGTAAGGACTTGCAGATGAACAGCCTGGAGGGTCATTTATTCAGTAGTTTGGTTGAATGGACAGGTATTATTGGCTCACTTCATTATGTCCCTAAGGGCTGTTTGTTTCTTCCATGGGCATTTTGAAGATATCCATGATTCACTCAACTCTTAACCCCAGCCAGAGGAGGCCCTGTTTTTTGGAATCAGGCAGGAGGGCAGTGCAGATATAGCTTGTATGGTATTAGGAGTTTAAAGAAAGGAGATGAGTATAGACTGCATTGACCATAATAGCCAACGTTTACTTATCAATTACAGTTTTCAAAATGCTTTTAAAATATCCCATTTAATCTTCACAGCAAACCGTGTGAGATATGATTATCCCCATTTTGCAGGTTGGAAAATTGTGGCTGAGAGCTTAGATGGCTGGCCCATGTCGCATACCTAATAAATGTCTGAGGCAAAATTTGAGCTCAGGCATTCCTGACTCCAAGTCCAGTACTATATCCACTGTGCCATCCAGCTGCCTGATTAGGGAATCAATCAATCAAGGATTTTTAAAGTTCCTACTATGTACCACACTAGGGCAGCTAACTGGCATGGTGGGTAAAGCACCAAGCCTGGAATCAGGAAGATCTGAATTCAAATTTGACCTCAGACACTTAATAGCCATGTGACCCTAGAAAAGTCACTTAACCCTGTTTTCCTCAGTTTCCTCATCTGTAAAATGAGCCACAGAAGGAAATAGGCAAGCCACTTCAGTATCTTTGCCAAGAAAACCCCAAATGGGGTCACAAAGATTGGACACCACTGAACAACCAAAACAATGGATGTAACAGACAGAGTGCTAAGTGCAGTAGATAGAAAGTCCCTGCCCTCAAGGAACTTCCATTCTAATGGATGAAACAGTGTTTATGCTTATAGATATAAGACACACACTCTAAGTAGGATAGAAATTAGTGGTTAAGCAACCAAGAAAGAACTCGTGCAAGAGATGATTCCAGCAGGCAGAGGTGAGGAGAGAATATATTCAAGATATTGAGGGTAACCAGTGCTCTAGAGATATGTAGCATCGTGTGCAAAGAGCACAGTAAGTATTAGTATAACTGGACCATAGAGAGTATTGAGAAGAATAGTATCTAAGTATAATGTAATATATAGTAAATATAATATATAAGTAGACTGAAAAGACAGGAAGGGACCAAGTTGTGAACAACTTTAAATATCAAACATGGGAAGTCGTATTTGATATTACAAGCAAAAGAGAGCCGTTGCAATTTATTGAATGGGGAGGTGACATAGATCTTCACTTTAAGAAAATCACCTTTCTGGCTGTGTGAAGGGTAGATTTGAGTGGGAGAGACTTGAGATAGGGAAAGCAATCAGCACACAATAGCCTAAAAATAGTGATGGGCTAGGTGAGAGGTGATGAGGACCTACACTAGGGTGGTGGTATGACAAGATCTGGCAATGAATTGGGTATGTGGAATGAGTGAGAGAAGTCAAGAGGGCACAGAGGTGACAGACTTAAGTAATTGGAAGGATGGTGGTGATTTTCAGTGATAAAAGAAAGATTAAAAAGAGGGGATGGTTGGCTAGAGAAAGAATGAGTTCTCTTTTGGTCACGTTAAGCTTAAAGTGGCTATGGGAAGTCAAGTACCATAAGCCTTATGGGTATTTTGTGAGGTATACAGTTCAAGAGAGTTTGGAAGATAGGCCAGGGCTGGATATATAGATTAGGGAGTCATCTCTACGAAGCCAATAATTGAACCCATGGGAGCAAATGAAGTCACCAAGCAAAATGATGCAGTGAGAAAAGAGGTTTAGGCCAGAGCTTTGGGCTGTATCCTCAGTTAATGGGTGTGACATGCATGAGGATGGAACAAAGCAGACTGAAGAGTGATCAGACAGAAGGAAAGCAGAGAGAGAGAGAGAGAAAGAGAGAGAGAGAGAGAGAGAGAGAGAGAGAGAGAGAGAGAGAACAAGTACAGTGTCTCAGTGAAGATGAAGAATAGATTTAGGAAGAGAATAAGGCAAGAGAAAGATGGAATGATAAATTATTATCAGATAAAGAACGTTCAGGGTTCTTGATCATGGAAGTAGAGACAAACTTGCCTTACTATTTCTCATCCAGGGCTCTATGCCTTTCTCCTTTCCTCCATGCCTGGAAGGCCTTTTCTTTTCATTTCTTCCTGTTAGGAGCCCTAATTTCCTTCATCTCAACTGCTCTCTCCTACTAAAGCCTTTCTTTATCTCCCCAGTTTACTGCTTTCTTCATGAAATTATCTCTTTTCATTGTTTTGCTTGTATCTATATGAGAAACACTAAAATAGCACTTAGCATAGTGCCTGGCACATAGTAGGTGCTTAATAAATGTATATTGACTGACTAGGAGATATTATTTCAGGTGTGAAGAAATGATTAAGCCAAAGAACAGTCATATTTTAGGGAGTTGATGGCTAGGTATTAAAGAGAGAGAAAGTGAATAATGAGAAATATCCTAGCTAATTTGCTAAGGGCAAATGAATACTGATATTTCTAATTTATCTGAAGCTCTGCACATTTACTCCCTTGTGGAAATCCAGCTTCCTTAAGCAGAACAAATAACCAAGGGATATAGATGGCAGAGTTATCATGGCCATTTTTGTATCTAGAACAAGTAGCATAGAATGCAAGTGAGAGATGACATAGTCAGGGGAGCAGAGGCCAGGCCAAAGAAAAACTCACCTGGGGTTCACCAACTAAGAGAGAAGATGAAATCTGGTGGCTTCCTCTTTCATTAACTCTTCTTTGCTCAGTAGGCACTAAACTCAATTGCTTCTGACTGCCTAGAGACTGTCAATGCCCTATAAATTTTGTCAACCTGAGGCAAAGCCTCACTCACCTCATCCTAGTTATGGTTCCCAGAGGAAGTAAAATCTGGAGACAGATATTTTACCTAAGAATTCTACAATCCTCAAAATGAGTGGCAAGTATTGGGAAGTAATGAGAGGTTGTGGCAACTTGCTTAGTAGGCTTTTTAATGGGCTTCTTAAAATAGCCCATTCAGACAATGGGCCTCAATCGGGAGTTTAAATATATTGTTTAGCCTCTAGCAGCTATAGACTGTAAAGTAGTTTGAAATAAACCAAGGAAGGACTCCATTGATCTGTTTTTCAATACCCTGTTGTTTACTGAAAGAATCTGATTTTCTTTGCCCAAAGTAAGTCATTCAAATAATCAGCAACATTAGGAGAGTTAGTGAGCTCTTCTGCATTTCCCCACAGATAAGATGTTCAACCTGATTATGGTTAGCTGGCCGTAGGAGCTAGCCCATGTGATGAGCCCATCAGGGTACTACATATATTCTAGGCAAATTACATAACCTCTCTGAGTCTCAGTCTCCTCATCAGTAAAATGAGTTAATTATTTCTGTAGTAATTACCTGATACAGTTGGTATGAGGCTCAAATGAGCCTTATGAGTATGTAAGCTATCTGGAAGACCTTGAAGTGCTATATAAACATCAACTCTTGTTCTTTGGCAGTGAATGATCTTGGGAACAGCTACAGGCAGCTAGGGGGCACAGTGGATAGAGTGCTGGACCTGGAGTCAGGAAGGTTCATCTTCGTGAGTTCAAATCCAGCTTTAGACATTTACTATCTGTGTGACCCTGGACAAGTCACTTAACCTTGTTTGCCTCGATTTCCTTATTTGTAAAATGAGCCAGAGAAGGAGATGGCAAACCACTCCAGTATCTTTGCCAAGAAAATCCCAAATGGGGTCACAAAGTCAGAAACATCTGAAGAACAACTGGCAACTGCTAGGCTTGATAGTCCTGGAGAAAGAAAGAATATATTTAGATCCCAGAGCCACTCTTGGTGCTATGACCATGGACACTCCAAGGACCACTGTGGATCGTTTGGCTTTGGTCAAACAGCAGTAAACATCTGGTTTGTTTTCTTTGCTGATGCTCTCTAGAAGTTAGGGTCAGAGAATCATAGATTTAGAATTAGAAGTGTCTCTAGAAAGGACCTTAGAAGTCAGGTAGTCCTATCCACTCCTCGAAAAAAAATGGCAAAACCGAGGAGCAAAGAAGTTAAGTGATAGCCCCAGCATAGCACCCGGAACACAGAAGGTGATTAATAAACGCTTGCTCAGTGGAGTGATTGTCCAAGGGCATACATAAAGAAAGCCAAGATTCAAACCCAGATCCAACAGTACTTTAATGACCAAGCCTTTTCCCCTAATCCTCCCATTCTTATTCCTCTCCCTCTCCCTCACTAAAGATTCAATTCTCTTTAATATTTATTCACTGTGCAAAGCAGCATACTAGCTGGAGTGGGGAAATATAAAATTCCTCAGGGATTGTCCCTCTCTTTCTTTATTGAATTTATAGCCCACATATAAATAACTACAATACACAATATAAATGGTAATTATATGAGCTTCACACAAAGTAGGCCTGCAGGGCTGTAGAAACATGAGTATAAGAAATGCCTGGGACACCCTGTTTTCCTTCCTAGTCTCTCTAGCCTACCCCTCGGTCAATAGCCTACTTGAACTGTACCCTTTCTACCAGCCCTCTGCCTCATTGATTTCCTCTTCCTCTGAGCTCCTGAAGCACTTAGGTGATAGCCCACAATTTAATACTTAATTGTATACTGTCTTCTATTGTTATTTCACTATTTCATTTGTCCAAAACTAAGCTTATTATCTCTCCCCTTCAACCTACTTCTCCTTTTGACTTGCCTATTTTTGTCCATGGCAAGTCTCCCAGCATTCAGAGCATTGGCATTATCTGGGATTCTTCCCTCTGCCATGACCTTCATATCCAAGCTTTCAGTAATTCCTGTTGATTGAATGTTTGCAACATCTCTCACATCTGCCCCCTCTTCTCTACTTCCATTGCCACCATCCTGGTGGAGGTCCTCATTACCTCCAGCCTAGAGGATTGCAGTGGCCTCCTTACAGGTCACCCCCTTCTCCATTCTCTCCCTCTTGAATCCATCCTTGATATTGCTGCCAGAATAATTGTTCTAGTGAGTAGATTTGGTCACACCATTTTTCTGCTCAAATATCTTTAGCAGCTTCTTACTACCAAAGTTCCAACTCCTTTGTTTGGCATTCAAGGCTTTCCTGTCTGGCATTCAAGGCTCTTCGCTGTCTGTCACTGTCCTACTTTTCCATTCTCTTCTATGCATGCTAACTAAATTCCACCACCCACTGCTTGACCCCTGCACCAACCCTTTGCCACCCCAAACCCCCCTGGGTCTCTGAACAGCACCACACTCTCTATCCTCTTTGCTTTTGATTACAGTATTCTCCATTCCTGGAATGTCCTTTATGACCACCTCCATTTGGGGAATACTTTTCCATCCTTTCAACCCTAACTCAAATGGCACCTCTTCTATGAAGTCCTTCTAACACCGCTCTTCCATAACTGGAAATGAGCTTTCCCCTTGGGCCTCAGAATGCTCCAATTCACTTAAGGGATATGGAATTATTTTAATTGGTAATGTGTTATTGCAGTCACTGCAGTGCTCTAGGCTTTAATAGCATAAAACTTTACTCAGACTCTTGAAGCAGCCAGGATGTGATTCTATCCTATCCACCTCCAGACTGTAAGTTGTGTGATAGCAGGGGGCACTACATGTTACCAAGACTTTGTGTCTTCCTCAGAATATAGCATGTTATTGTAGGCATTGCATAAATAGTAGTTTCTTATTAAATGTTTGATGAATCAATGAATGAGAGGGAGTTTGGGCTTCCTAACTAGATTCCTAACTTCTAGAGGAAAGAGGCCAGGCTGCTGCTGCTGCTTTTTTCTTCTTCTTCTTCTTCTTCTTCTTCTTCTTCTTCTTCTTCTTCTTCTTCTTCTTCTTCTTCTTCTTCTTCTTCTTCTTCTTCTTCTTCTTCTTCTTTTCTTTCTTCTTCTTCTTCTTCTTCTTCTTCTTCTTCTTCTTCTTCTCTTCTCCTTCTCCTTCTCCTTCTCTCCTTCTTCTCTTCTCCTTCTTCTTCTTCCTTCCCCTTCTTGCTCTCCTGCTTCTCCTCCTCCTCCTTCCTGCTTTCCTCCTTCTCTCCTCCTCTCTCTTGCTTCTCCTCTCCTCCTGCTTCTCCTCCTCCTCCTGCTCCTCTCCTCCTCCTGCTTCTCTCCTCCTCTCTCTCTCCTCCTCCTCTCTGCTTCTCCTCCTCCTCCTGCTTCTCCTCTCCTCCTCTGCTCTCTCCTCTCTCCTCCTGCTTCTCCTCCTCCTGCTTCTTCTCCTCCTCCTCCTCCTCTCTCCTCCTCTCCTCCTCTCTGTTCTCCTCCTCCTCCTGCTCCTCCTCCTCCTGCTTCTCCTCCTGCTTCTCCTCCTCCTCCTGCTTCTCCTCCTCCTCCTCCTGCTTCTCCTCCTCCTCCTCCTCCTCCTCCTCCTCCTCCTCCTCCTCCTCCTTCTCCTCCTCCTCCTCCTTTCCTCCTCCTCCTCCTCCTCCTCCTCCTCCTCCTCATTCTTCTGTAAATTCCCACAGGCACATTAGAAGATCATTAAATCCTAGTTGGATGATTAGTCAGGAATTGAGAAATATAACACCTTAGGACACCAAGGGAATAAAACTCTAAAAGAGAGATACTTTCTCTGGAAGAAAACGTCCTGGGGCAGCTAGGTAGCAGAGTAGATAGAGCACTCGCCCTAGAGTCAGGAGGACCTGAGTTCAAATCGGGTCTAGGACAGACACTTATTAGCTGTATGACCCTGGGCAAGTCATTTAACCCCAATTGCCTCACTAAAAAGAAAGAAAGAAAAGAAAATGTCCTTAGAATTTTGCTTCTTCATGAATATTTCCTTTCTTTCTTTTTTTTTTCCACAACTGAACTGAAATGATTGTCTCCAAAGTTACCAGTGAACCTTTAACTGGCCATCCACATAATCTTCTCTCAGTTCTGATCCTTCTTGACCAGTCTGCTGAATTTGACACCAGAGATGACCTTCTCCTGGAAGAAGAAGAAACCCAAAGTAACTCTTTGGGTTTTTGTACAATTCCTTGTGAATTCTCTTCTTACCTTTCTAAACATTTATGGTGAAGGTTCAACATCTATATTGTGCTCCTTAACTGAAGGTGTGCTGCAAGGCTCTGTTCAAGGCCCTCCTACTCTTCTTTCTCTATTCTTGTGATGATCTCATTAACTTCCATTGGTTTAATGTGATACAGTGGAGAGTACACTGGGGCTGGAGTCAGAAAGACCTAAGTTCAGAGTCATCTTCAGATACTCCTTTAGTTGTGTGACCAAGTCACTTACACTCTGCCTGCCTCAGTTTCTCCATCTATTAAAAAAAGGTGATAATAATTGCACCTATCTTCCAGGATTGATGTAAGGGTATAAAATGAGGTATTATTTGTGAAGTATTGTGTAAATCTTAAAGTGCTATATAAATTCTAATTATTATTATTAATTATAATCTTTATGTCAATGACTCTCATATCTTTATGTCCAGCCCCATTCTCTCCACTGAACTTCAATCCCAAATTACCGGTTGTCTATTAGATATTACAAAATGGATGTCCCAGGAGCATCTCAAATTCATCATGACCAAATGAGAATTCATTATGTGTCCCTCCCACACCCACCTTTCTTCCGAACTTCCCTGTCTTTGACAGGTCAAAGATGCCACCATCTTCTAGTTTCCCAGATCGATGACATTGGCTTTGGCTTGTAACTCCTCACTGTCCCTAACTACACAGATCCAATCAGCTGCCAATTCTTGCCATTTCAATCTCTGCAGAATCTTTGCATCCAGTCCCTTCTCTCTCCTGACATAGCTGCCACCTTCATTGAGGCCCTCATTGCATATCATTTAGATTATTACAGTAGCCTCCTAATTGGTCTGCCTGACTTAAGCTTTTCCCCCTGCAGTCTATTCTTCACATTTCTGCTAGTGATCTTCCTTAAGGGCAGATCTGAACATGTCACAGCACTGTTTAATAAACTCCAGTGACTCCCTATTGTATTGCCTCTGAAATCCAATATAAACTTCTCTATTTTGGCTTTTAAATCTTTTCATAACTTAGCCCCATCCTATCTTTTCAGCTCATTGTACATTACCCCCCTCCCACACTCTGTGATTTTGCCAAACTGGCCTCTTCTCTGTTCCTTCCTGAGGCAGCTATCTTGTAGAGCATGGCTCCAAAGGGCAGAGTAAGGCTGGTGACTTTGCACAGCCCTCCCTCACTTAAATCCAATTCATTTGCATGTCATGGCATCACTTCCCTGATGTCATGGTCCTCTTGGAGAATGAAAGGCGAACAACAATAACAACAGCTTGGTAGAGCAGTTGATTGAGCCCTGGGCTGGGAGCCAAGAAGTTCAAATACAGCCTCATACACTTAGTAGCTGTGTGACACTGGGCAAGTCACTTAACCTTTCCTTGTTTCAATTTCCTTAACTGTAAAATGGGAATAATAATAGTGTCTACCTTGAAGAGCTGATCAAATGAGATAATATCTGTAAAGTGCTTATCACAGTGCCTGGTACACAGTAAGCTCTATATAAATGCGTATTCCCTTTCCCCTTCCTAACACATGACCCTCCATCTCCTATCTGCCTCTGCCTAGGATTCACTCTCACCTCTGCCTCATAGAACCACCTATTTGTCTTCCCTCAAGCAGTACCTTCTATATGAAGCCTTTCCCCATATTCCAAATTGTAGTTACCTCCTTCTCATACTACCCTTATTTTATGATTCTGTATTTATTTCTATTGTCTTTATATTTATTCTGCATATACTTATATATGTCCTTGTTGTCTCTTCTATTAGGAGAGAAGCTCTTTGTGAGTGGGAATTGTTTCATTCATTGCATTTGTGGGCACAGTGCCTAGCACAGAGTAGGCACTTAACAAATACATGCTGATTGATCGCTCAATTGTTCTGCCATTGCCTTCTAGCCATCTATCTTCTTAAATCCCTATTGTGCTCTCCTCTCCCCCTCCCCCATGTTCCCATTTCTCTCTTGCTACTGATTGTTCTGAGTCAGCCTTTCCCTGAACTGCAAGGCACTTTCTCTTATCCCATTACAGGATATGATTTTTTTAAACCACCAAACCTATTAAAATATTTTATTTGCTTTGGAGGTAATACGAGAGAGAGAGAGAGAATCCAAGGTATTTGTATAGAGAGAGCTATTTCCTTTAAACTTATACAAATGTCATTTTCCCCTTTCCTCTCTGCTTCTTTCTTCTTCTTTTCCTTCTTCCATCTTTTTCTTTTTTTTTTCCTTCTTTTCTAGTCTCCTCCTTCAACCTCTGTCATTATGCACCATGTCACTATATGGTATAAATAATGCTGACCCTTTTTTTTTTCTCCAGGATTCCTTGCTTCTGATCCCCTGCCTGTTTCGATTAAGGTCTGGTTCAGTGTCTCACTTTCTCTCAATCCAATTCCCTCTGTAGCCACTGACCTCCTTTAACACTAATCCTATCTACACCCTAATGGGAAAACAATCAGGCTGAGCTGCAGCATACTCTTGTTGTCTTCAGGGCCAGCTCATGTCCTTAATTCTTGAAGACTGCTCCAACTTGTAGTTGCCAGAATGCCAAGTGCTCTTTGAGTTCATATCAGTCCTCAATGCCTCCTCCCAGAACCTACCTCTCTCTCTCTCTCTCTCTCTCTCTCTCTCTCTCTCTCTCTCTCTCTCTCTCTCTCTCTCTCTCTCTCTCTCTCTCTCTTCTCTCTCTTTCTGAAGGATTTCATCCCTTGAAAGTTCACTGTGTTATACAGGAAGCACCATCACACCTCAACCTCAGGAATACAAGTTTGTTCCACATTAAAGTCCCTTTCCTTAGAGTGGGTTTGCAAGTAACCTTGTCACAAATACACATGGGGACTCATTATGAAAACCTGCTGCAAACCTTCATAGGCAATAATAGCTTTTCCCCTACACCAACCAAGGAGGATGATAATATTGAATTCTATGTCCCAGAATACTTCTTAGTTCAAGGAACAAGATAGAGACTCCCAGATTGCAATGGGAATCACTTGTAGTTGTATCTGGTCCCTCTTAAAATGGATGTCAAAGCTGACATTCTATCAATCAACAAGAATTTATTGATCACTTACGATGTACTAGACATTGTACTAAGTTATGGGATAAAGTGACAAAGATGAAATAGTCTCAGTCCACAAGTAGCTTATATCCTTGGGAAAGACAACATTCTACACATATATACAAAATATGTATAAAATGACTCCAAGGTGGCTTTTTTGGGGGGGCAGGAGAACATTCAATAAATAAGTTCATATTAAAAACTTACCACATGCAATGCAGTATGCTAGGTGCTGTGTGAAATACTATGGTGAATAAAATATGGTCACTGTCCTCACAGAATTTACAGTTTGGTAGGGGATGTAGGACATGTTCATTGATAAATATAAATAAGAATATTATTGCTATGAGATGAGATCACTTTTTGCTAGAGGTATCAAGGAAAGTTTCATAGAAGAGGCTAGGAGATAACATCTGTGCTGGGCCTTGAAGGTTGGGTTGAATGCGGGTGGTTGTTGATTGCAGGGAGAAGGAACTTGAGATTTAGACAAAAATAAAAGCTTAGCTACCCTACCATCATAGTCCTTGGTGCTGTCCAACCCCCTCTCCCTCAATTAGGGAATACTAAATCCTAGTCAATAAACAGCATTCTAGAACCTAATCTAAGAGAAGGGAAAAAAAAACCCATAAGTAAAATTTAAGTTGAGAGAATTATTAGAGAGCAGGATATGATGAAATGATGCTCTAAATAATTCTTTACAAGGTCATTTGGTCAATTTATGCTGCATTGGTAAGTTATTGTGTATTTTAAAAATTAATGAAAGATTTAATTATAGCAGGGTTGCCAGTGACCTTTTCTGAAATGACTTCATCATAAATCCGTAGGCGTTTCAGAACTGTTTTCTAGGTTTCTAATAATTTGCTCTCAAATTAATGACATCCAGCCAGTGAAAGAAGTCAAGGCTGGGTAAAAAGATTGGGCTGGGATTTGTGGTTTCCTAGCAATGGCTAATTCTGAGTTCTGGACGGAGGTGGCAAAGAAAATGCCGTGTGACTCACCGGAATCATCAGCAGGTTTAACTGTTTACTTAGAAGAATGAAAACTAAATCTGGTGTGTCAATAGGGAAAAATTAGCCTGTGGTGACCCAGTGTGGGCACGCTTCTTCTGGCCTGCTTATCCAGATGTGCCTGGGAAGTAAAAAGAATGCACTCCATGCTGATTCTTCTTCTTCCATGGCCCCTGCAGTGAATGTTCCCATTAACAAATAGAGGCTGTGATGTTCATGATTTGCAGCCCAGTGTTAAGCTGTATGGTACTGGATATCCCTGATTTCCATCTGCCTTGGGGATTCTATAAGAGTGACTCTCATTTGGCAGAAGAGGCTAGCTGGAGTAAAGCTGTATCTGTTACATCAGTGTAAATGAGCTCAAGATGTCTGTCCAGATCAGCTTGGTATAAACAAGGGGCCCTGGCTTGGGAGTCGGGAGACCTGAGTTGAAATCCTTCTGGTGCTTACTAGCCAGGCAACCTAAAGAAAGTCACTTAGCCTTCCTTCAACTAAATGCTAGCTGGCTACATCAGTAAAAACTGATATCATAGGATCAAGGATTCGGAGACAGAAGAGATCTCAAAGCCCATGTAGCCTATCCTACCATTTCATTTCACATAGCAGGAAACTGAGGCCCAGAGACTTAATACCACTTGCAATAACTACCTTCCTCACAGACTTACAGGGGTAAAATGTAAAGTGCTTTAGAAATGTGACCTTTTTGTATGTGTTGGGGTAAGAGATAAGAAGAAAAGGACTATGGTAGCTGTAAGTAAGGAGATAAATCCCAGGACACTACATAGATTGAGGATCATAGAGTCACAGATAATTACAGTTTTAAGACACTTTAATGATCATCTGGTACAATTCTCTCATTTTATAGATAAAGGACCTGAGGTCACACAGCTAGTTAATGACAGATCTGAGACTAGAAACCAGGTGTTCTCTCTCACAGGACTCTTTCTATTACCCAGTCTGTCTTCCATTCAGAAGTCAGTCAGCCAATCAGCTAATAAGCACTTATTCAACTCTTACTAAGTGCCAGGAATGATGCTAAGCACTGATGATGGAAAAAAAAAAAACAGCCTCCATCCTTAAGGGGCTCACATTCTTGGGAGACACAACATGCAATACACACACACACACACACAATATGATATATACAGGTTAGATGGAAGATAGTCTCACAGGGAAAGGTAGTAGCAATAGAGAAAGATGAGGAGTGGGAGGGGGATGTGCAGGAAAAGCTGCTTGTAGAGGGTGGGAATTTGAAAGTGCCAGCACAGATCCCTTTTCTCAGGAAGTCAAGTAATAACTAGACATGCCTTGAATTCTTTTGATGGGATGGTCTTAGGAAGGCAACCAGGGAAACCTGGAGAATGATCCCTGATTGAAGGTTCCCTTGGTTTTCATTTCCTGTTGCTCTCTGCCATGGCTCAGAATATTCTGTTAAGCATCCTTCTAGACTGGCCCCAGTTTCCTCATCTGTAAAATGGAGGTAATCATAATTGTACTAGCTACCTCATGGAGTTATTATAATGATCAGTCAGTCAAGGGTGAAGGGGGTGAGTGGGGAGGGAATAAGCATTTATTCCTTTTATGCTCCTGGCCCAGTGTTCTATCCGCTGTCATCAGCTGCCTCAAAAAACATTACACAGAGGATCAATTGAGATACTGCATTTAAAGTCATTTGTCTATTGCACTATCCAAATGTTAGCAGTTATGATTTCTGTCACCTTTTCCCCCACTCCTTCCCCAACCAGCAATATCTCCTACGTGATAGGTAAGAATATGGATACAGTACTAGGCCAGAGATCATGAAGACCTGAGTTCAAATCTATCCTCAGATAGTTAACTAGTTGTATGATCCTGGGCAAGTCACTGAACCTCTATCTGCCTCAGTTTTCTCCACTGTAAAATGGGAATAATAATAGCATCTACCTCCTGGAGTTGTTGTGAGGATCAAATGAGATAATATTTGTAAAAAGTGCATAGCATAGTACTTGGCACACAGTAGTCACTATATAAATGCTTATTCCCTTCCCACTTGTGAGGATTAAATTAGACAATATTCATAAAGTGTTTAGCATAGTGCCTGGCACATAGTAGATGCTCAATATATGCTTGTTTCAACTCAAATTCCACCTACCGGAGGAGGCCTTTACTCGTCCTCCCAGTGGCAAGGGCTATTCCATTGGAGAGTACATCTCATCTACTTAACATATTTTTTGAATAGACATAGTTATTTATGTGTTGTGTCTCTCATTGCAATGTGACCTTGAGCACTGCTTGAGGTCAGGGACTGTTTTGACCTTTCTTGGATATTTCCAGTGCATAGCATAGCTCCTGGCACATACTAAGCTCCTAATAAGTGCTTTTTGATTGATTGATACAAGACTTGGCATGCCAATGCTTGATGACTCTTAGGTTTTTGATTCTTATCATTTAGAATTTTCATGAAGTTTAATTCATCCCCGGATATAAAGAAATGGGCTTCTGACGAAGTATTTGAATAGCAAAGCAGGCTGGGTCTATAACAATTAACTAACATTTAGGAATATGAATCCATGCTAATAATAACAAAAGTAATGCATTCCAAAGCCAAACATAAATGATTTTGGATAATCCATGGTTTGGGATTATATAAACTCTGTTTCCCCTCTCCCAGTGTTGCTAGATGAGATTGCACAGTAGATACAGCCCTGGGCCTGAAGTCAGGAAGACCTGAGTCCAAATCCAGCCTCAGACACCCTAAGCCGGGTAACCCTGGGCAAGTCACTTTAACCTCTGTTTGACTCAGTTTGCCCAACTATGAAATGGGGATAATAATAGCACCCACTTCGCAGGGTTATTTTAAGTATCAAATCAGATATTTGTGACGTGCTCAGTACAGTGTCTGGCACACAGTAGACATTGAATAAATGCTCATTCTCTTCCCCTTCTCTAATTTTCTATGAATGACTAACAGTACTTTCTCAGCATTAGGTATACCACTAGGCAGGACTATGCAATTGAGGTTCTTCAGGCTAGACTGGAAGATTCCTAACTATGTTTTCCCTGGCAATTCCCATTCTTCATCATCCTCCTAAAATTGTTTTGCTTATACTTTTTTTTTCTTGGCATTTCTATCTGTTACATAAAAGAAGACTGTAAGATTTGGGCCCCCAGATAACTGGCACCATGTATAGAATTTAAATCAGGGGAGGAGGCGGGTTTAGGAAGAAAGATGATGAGTTTACTTTGGGATCTGTTGAGTTTGAAGCATCAGTAGGACGTCCATGTGGAAGTGTCCATTAGGCTTGGGATTGGGAAATGCTTGTTTGGATCTTGGGAGAGAAACCAGGGAATGGAAATAAAGCTTTAAGAATTATCCTCAGAATTTGGGCTGGATATATACAAAATGCTTTACCGGCAAGAAAGATTGTTAAATACTAGAACGGATTACTGAGTGAAAATGTAGAATTTTCTTGCCATAAGGTCTTCAAAAATTAAAAAAAAAAACACCGTGAAACAAACGTTTTGATCTGATGTTTGTGGGATACTTTTAGTGCAGCACCATCCAAAGATAGGAGAATGGAGGAGATGACCCCTTGAGGTCTCTCCTATCAAGGTGTCTCTATAATCTGTGGCCATTTAGCTTATCCAATTGGGGGAGGCTATTTGTGAGGGTGAAGGCCACTCTGTTGACTTCCACATGGGTGTAAACTTTGCCGTGGCCACATACCTATCCCTGGCCAACCATTTATCAGCTGTAGTCATGAGTAGTTCTGATGGGAAAGAGTACAAATGGCTTAGTGTAGTGCATCCTTACTTTAAGAAGCACAATTCAATTCCCATTTCCTAGAAAAGACATTGATGAATATAAGATGTCTGGTGCATTGGAAAATATACTAGAGTCAGAGAGATTCATTCAGATCCTGCTAACACTTATTACCCATTGGGCAAATCTTTTAAACTCCTTGGGCCTCAGTTTTCTCATCTGTAAAGTGAATGGGGTGGACTAATTGGTCTCAGAAGGTCCCCTTCAGCTCTATATCTGTGATCTGAAGACTACAGAAATCCATGAAGGATGGCATGTAAAGGTACAATTTGGATACCGTGGCCAGCTCCTATTAAAATTCAAAACTGAGAAAAGCAGAACTTGCAGGACCTCCATGACTCTGTGGTCAACTCTTAGAGCCACAGAGAGATTTCCCTTATTGCTGTTGTCTCCAAAGGAAGAGAAGATGACATCATCCAAGAGAACCATATTTAAGATACTTAAAGGGCAAAACAAGGCGCACAATTTCCCCCTTTCCCCCCCACCTCCCTACCCCACTTCCTCCACAATGCAAACCAACACTTTGCTACTTCATGGGAGAGTCAGGTGACCCAAAGCCCATTCTCTTTTGAAGAAGAAAACATTTTTACACATCCTACTGCTCTAATTACATTTAGTGTAGTATTGTTTCCATCTAAATTATAGCAATTATATATCAAGATCTCCTTTGAAATCATTTAATTAAGGAATAGCTAACACTGTGCATTTGGAATACTAATGGAGCCCTTTCTCTGAAAGTTGGATTTTATTTTTCCCCTAAGTTAACACCCTCCCTTCCCCCCACTGTGGCCCACTGTGCTCTGAGATATGACCCAGGGAAGATGCCATATTTGATGTCGCAAGAAATCTAGAATAGGCAGATAAATTGCTTGCAATATTTCTGACCCTGGTAAAGCTGACACAGATTGGAGGAGCTAGTGACTTTTCCTGGTACAACTTCTGTCATACTGAGTTTCCCAGAGGACATATAATTCAGTTCCTTTGAACGGGCTACAAATGGGGTTGAATAAGGTGATATTCCAGCCCCTCACAACACTGAGTCAATATTGGATTAATCAATCAGGCCATAAGTATTTGCTTAGTACCCCTTATGTATAAGGTCATGAGCTAAATTGTAAGAGATAAAAAGAAATATGACAGTGTCCCTGACTCAAAGAACTTGTAATCTTATAGGAGAGATGAGTCATAAATATATTAAAAGTTAAATGTGATAAGAATTAGATGGTTTTAAATGTAGCAATATCTCAGTGTCTCAGGTCACATTTGAACTAAAAAAGATGAGCCTTCCTGACTCCATACCTGGCACTCTATCCACTGTGCCACCTAGCTGGCCACTCCCTAAATTTTATATATGATTGGGCAGCTACGTGGGCAGTAGATAGAGCACTGGGCCTAGAGTCAGGAAAACCTGAGTTCAAATCTATCCTCAGACACTTACTAGCTGTGTGACCCTGGGCCAGTCACTTAACCCTGTTTGCTTCTGTTCCTCATCTATAAAATGAGCCCGAGAAGGAAATGGCAAACCATTCCAGTATCTTTGCCAAGAAACTCCAAGTGGAGTCAGGAAGAGTTCGACACAACTAAAAATAGCTAAACAATAACAAATTTTATATGTAAATCACATTTCAGTTGAAGGAATGCCACCTATTACCTATTACCTATTACCTATTACTAATGCCTCCCTGGACTTCAGCTTCTTCATCCCTAAAAGGGGATGGGTAGCCTAAAAGATGCCTAAATTCCTTTCCAGCTCCAAAGCCTATGCTCCTGTTCTCTCCTTTGTCTGACCTGGTCTTTTCAGAGATACTTTCTTTTAATTTCAAGTTGTCCTTCATTGTTTAACATCTTCTAACACCATTTCTTTGCCTCTTTTCCCCAGCATTTCCGTCAGATAGTTGAGACCTTAAATAATACATAAATAGTACTTCATTGTATTAGGTAGGCTCCCTCTTATAAATCAAGAAATCAATCTGTGCTGAACCCTTTTGTAAAACCAATGTTATCATTCAACTTAACCCTACCCCTTCTTAACTTATTTTGAATTTTCTTGGAATTGGGAGTGTAGTAGGAGAAGGTACCAGATTTTTTATAAAGTGGAGCCTACCTATAACAACAACAATTACTACTACTACTATTACTTCTACCACTACCACCACCACCACCAACATTATTTCTCCTCCTCCTCCTTCTACTACTACTCCTACTATTCCTACTATAACACTTATTACACACCAGGCACTGTGCTAAGCACTTTACAATTATTATCTTGTTTTATCGTTGTAAGAACCCTGGGAGGTAAACACACTTGTTATCCCATTTTAGAGATTAGAAAATTGAGGAAAACATAAATTAAGTGACTTGCCCAGGGTTACACAGCTAGTAACTGAGTCTGGTAGTCTTTCCACTGTGCTATCTAGCTGTGTGTCTATGTGTGCAGGCATTAGTTAGATAGATAGATTCTAGCTGTGTGACCCTGATTAATAGAGATTAGAATCTATTTACACATACATTTATATATAATATAAGAAATAAGTGTGCATATATGTGTATATGTCATGTTATATATGTGTATACATATTATTTATGCATGTGTATGTATGTATATATGTATATAGACACATGGTTCACATACACATATATTAAGATTACACAAGCTAACACATAATATGTATCTATCTAGCAGTGTCACACAGGTTTTATATCTATCTATCCATCTATCTATGCACACACAGATATACAGCTATTATCTAAGTACATGTATATGTGTACTTAGATACTATATATATGTATATATACTTAAATACATGTAATCTACAGACGCATATACTTACTAGCTTATGACTCTGATAGATCTATCATTAGATACTTACTAGCTGTTTAATCCTGATATATATATATATGTATGTATAAAATATATGATGTATGTACATATCATATTCAAACATTTATTTATTTTGTTTGTGTGTATATTAATTTATGGAACCATAAAATATAAGAGCCAGAAAGAATCTCAGATGTCCTCTAATCTGAACTCCTTATTTTACAATCTAGGAAACTGAGGTTTAGAGAGGAGGAATTGATTATTCTTAAGGGGAAAGATGAGGAGGGGAAGGAGGGGAAATTGCAAGCAATAAAGGACTGTCTGGTCAGCTCTCCCAAACAGCACTTACTTCACTCCCTTCTATCATAAAGGAAGATAATGGAATGTCCTAATGCCTTCTAATATTTTCCCTGTCCAATTCTGGAGAATTGAGGCTTAGTGGCTGAAGAGTCTTTTTTTTTTTATTGGAAAATAATTGCTAGTCAGAAATCAGCTCTACTTATATTATTACGAACAGGCTTCACTGTGGTGAGACTTGTTCTTGCAGCTGATCTGCTCTGTTTCTCTGGTATTATTTATGAATTAATGACTACTTGGTTGTTCTCTTCCTATAGTTTGGAACTGAGTCATTTCCTCAGGATTGTTGATGCTGGCTCAGTACAATGGAGCTGTCCTTGGTCTTGATAAGCAGTATGTTTAGTCACCAGATTTCAATAGTATCATAGAATTGGATCTGGAAAGAGTCCTAGAGGTCATCTAGTCCAATCCTCTTGTTTTAGAGGTGAAGAAACTGAGGCTCAGGAAGATAAAGTCATATGTTCACAGAGGCCACAAAGAACCAGAACTTGAACCCAGATCCTCCAAAGTGAGGAGTCTCAACACTATGCTCACTGTTTTCATTTTGTTCCCCTTCCCTGACTGCTTCTCATTTCCTTAAAAACTTTTCTGGAAAAGGAAGAAGAACCCCCCCCAATACACACTTTAATTTTCTTTCCTTTTCTACTTCCCATTCTTCCCTTCCTCCTCCTCTTTTTATTCTCTCTCCTCTTCCTTCTCCCCACATTCCTTTTTTCGTCTTCTTCCTCTATTCTCCTCCTAATCCCCTCTTTTTCTCCTCCTCTTTTCCCATCCCCTTCCCTCTCCCCTTTCCCCTTCCCTTCTTCCTTCTACACAATAAATTTACCTTTGATAGACCTTAATCAGGAGAGCAAATAACACAATTTAAATGAACAAAATCCCAGAACTAGAAAGCTGGCTGAATTTAGATCCATATGAAAGGAGGGGTTCTGAATTCCTTATTCCAGCTGGAGTACACAGCTGAGCCTGGGCCTTCACAGATATGGGGCCAGTGAACACCTCTGACCATCTTTAGAACACAGAGAGGGAGTAGGCTGGAGTTCTGATCCCTCTGATTGGAGCAACTCACTGGCTAAAGCCCAGGCTGGATGATCCCATGTTGTTTAAGGCTTTAGAAAGAAAATCCCATGACAGGAGCTTGAACATGACCTTGCAGTCAAATATATAAGCAGTACTGTTGGCAATTGCACCTATGAGATAAGGAATATTTTGTTTATGCTGCTACAACTTGTAAACTGGGAAATCCTCTAGGAATGTACTTTTTAAGTAATCTAATCTAGAAACTATAGGAGTATAGGTTAAAGGGACAACAGAAAAAGGACCGCATTTCAGTGTTTAAGAAGAGTCGGAATCATTGCTTAATTAATTCAAGTTTTTATTATAGGATACATGTGTGTATATGTGTATACACACACACACACACACACACACAGATACATATATCTTATCCATGGCATTCTTTCCAAATTGGCAGATGACACAAGCCTGGAAGGACAGATGACATGCTGAATAACAGAGTTCAGATCCAACAAGGTCTAGCCCAAATTTAATAAGCTGAAAATTCAGTAGAGAAAAATGTAAAGCATTATACTTGACCTAAAAACAACAACAACAAAAAAACTACTTCTCAAGTTCAAGGTCTAGGAGGGTGATGGTGAGACTGCAATTTGTCTGATAATGATGCTGGGGGTTATAGAAGACTGGAAGGTCCATAGGAGTCAAGAGTTGAATGTGATAGCCAAAAAAGTTAATGAAATATGTGTCTACATTAAGAAAGGAACAGGAAGAATGGAAGTGATGGTCCCTCTATACTCAGCCCTGATCAGCCCCATTAGAGTGCTGTGTTCCATTCTTGACACTACAGTTTAAAAAGGCTGTAGAGAAGTTGAAGAGTGTGAAAAGGAAGATAACAAGGATGATGGCAGTGGTTTGTTGGTAAATATTCAACAACCAGCTTTTTTTTTGGGAGGGGAAGAGAATGTATACATAACACACTTTTTTATGTTGAATCTGCATTTTTAACATTTTTTCCTTCAGTTTCTTAAGTCTAGACAATCAGCAAAACCATAAACCAAGCCCTGATTTGTAGGGACTGCTGACTTTTTAGGTACAAATGCTTACTTTGAAAATATAACAATTGATTCTCCCAAATCATTGGAGCTGTCTCCAGCACACCTGTGGAGGGGACATGAATGCCTGCCATAAGAGGGTCAGTTGGAGGAACTGAAGAAGAGTCAGAAAAAAATAGAATAGTATTTGAAGGGCTGTTATATGAGGGAGGGATTTGACTTATTCTGTTGGGCTCTAGAGGGCAGAACCAGGAGCAAGGGGTGGCTTGGTGTCAGGAAAAAAAAATTAATCTTGATGACAGCATCTCCAAAGTACCTTGGAAGGTGGTAGCTTCCTGCTCATTGAGGATCTGCAAGCAAAGGCCAGATGAATATGTTGTAGTGGAGATTCTTTCAGGGTATGGGTTATACTCCATACCAGATAGATTCTCAGGTCTGTTCTCACCTCTATAATTCTGTGACAGAGATTGCAAGTGAGCTATAGAAGTTCAGTAAAGTAGTTGGTAATGCAGTGGATGGAACACTGGGCCTAGAATCAAGAAGACCTGAATTCAAAGCCAGCCTCAGATATTACCTGTATGACCCTGGGCAAGTCCATTAACCTTGATTTTCCTCAATTTATAGTTCTACAAAATGGGGACAATAATAATACCTAACTCCCTGGGTGGTTGTTAGGATCAAATGAAACAATAATTTCGAAGTGCTTACCACAGTCCCTGGAACATAATAAGTACTATACAAATGTTGTTTATCATCATCATCATTATCATTATTATTATAGATACTGTAGTCAGTGAGGGCTTCCTGGAGATGGTAGGATTTGAAAAGTCAGAAGGAAAGTCAACTGGTAGCCTCTGCCCCTCAAAGTTCTTTTGTTAGCTGGTTGGTCAATGTAGATGGGACTAGGGAGTGGGTTAGAGAGGCGACAATAATGGTGGCAAGAAAACCTATGGAAAAAGTAACAACCTCAAGTCATTTTCAATATCCACCCTATAGTCTTCTGTGGATCTTTGGCTACAATGGCCTTACACCTTCTGTGTTGGCAGTCACATGGTGACAAGGTGATATGTTGGTATGATTTTCAGTGAATTTCAGGATACATACATACACATATACATACACACACACACACACACACACACACACACACACACGCACACATATTTTCCCCCTGGCCTCTCTTTATTCCTCCCTCATAGCTAAGGAATTTTCAAAAAAATCCTTGGGGGATGGACATGGAAAGATGCTACCAGGGAACAGTAGCTACATTCACTAACCCCAACAGAATAGTGCCCATTTTTATATGGGTCCTTTATCTGATGGTCTTACACATCCACAACAGATAGGAGAACTAAGAATGAAGCCAATGAAGCCTCCTAATCTCCTAAATAACTGCCATAAAGTCATTGTACTGAAGTTTATACACTTTTCTCAGAAGACAACCTTCCTCTTCCCAAGCCTAACCTCTGAGCATATGAATTCTTACATGAAATATAATTTTATCATCTTGGTCATCAGAAAAGCATAGAAGTAGCAATTAGGAGGTGAGAGAAGGGGTAGTAGAGGCAGGCACATGGTCAGCAGCAACAGTGGCAGCTGCCAATGAAGGAAGAGAGAAAATTATGGAAAGTTGACAGAACAAAAACTAGAAATGGTACAATTCAGGACCATTTATGGTCAAATATGGTCAAACGGTACTATGCTGCTCTATATTCTCTGAGGCCACTACTGTATTATCACCAAGCACAAAGAAGGAAGTTCTTAACAATGTCAAAGTCATCAGGAGAAGTTTAAATGATGTTTATTCAATGTTCTCTATAGGAGAATGCAATGAAGGGTACAAAACTGCCTTAGAAATACTACCATCAGAAATGGTTTAAAACAGAGAAAGCTTTTGGTGTTTAAAGAGCTTCAGGTATCTAGAAAATTCACCATGCGGAACATTCCTTTTCCAATGTTAGATATATACATAGAGAGACTGATTGATAGATAGACAAATGTGATAGAATAGATGGATGTACAGATAGACGAATGATAGAATAGATAAATGGATAGATAGATATGATAGACAAATATAATAGATGGGTAGATACATGGTAGAGAGACAAATATGATAGATACAGATATGATAGCTAAATATAATAGTAAGGCAGACAAATATGATAGCTGCAATAGACAGATATATAGACAGATATGATAGAACGGACAGGCATATATACGTAAGTAGGAAGAGATCCAGGAGAGAATGTTATCTTGAAAACCTAGAGAGAAGAGAGAATTAAAGAAAAAGAGGTGCTCAACAGTGTCAAAGGCTGCAGAGAGGTTAAGGAATTGGTAGAAGACATTTGCACATTTGGAATTCTTCAAACAAATGATATCAGAGATCCACACCTGAGTATCTCCTACTTCGATGCATTTTGGATCCTCAAAATATACATATTTCTTGGACAGCAGAAAAAAAATCCCTCAACTTGTTAATTGTCTTAGGTATCACCAAGAGAATGTCATAGCCCAGACAGAAAAAAAAAAAATACCCATATGGTGATGTGAGGAAGAGACAGATATTTTCCCATGCACAGAAAGGCAGGTCTCCAATTGGATTGAATTGCAGTAATGTAATAATTACTCACCCTCTTAAATCACTCTGATAGATCTGCCATATTGTGATTCCATAATGTGCAACTAGGGAAGAGTTTAGAAAATCAGTAGGGTTTTTTTTTTCTACTTTTCTAGAAAGGATTGATCATTCATATTTATTGAACCCTTCAAATACTAGCCTTTGGAAAGGTCAGTATTGATTACTGTAGTCACTCAGGTTGTATGGCTCTTTACTGTACATACATATGAGCCCCCTTTCTGAGACTACTGTTGTTTTTGGTGGGATAAGAGATGATACAGAAGGGATAATGTTTCTGAGCTTCTAACCAAGCATTTTTGCTATTACCAAGAAAAATGCTTATAGAGACATCCCTTTATCCAAAGAAGTCCATGAATGCTATGATAGCCTTTCCTAACCCTTCTTAATCCTAGTGCTTTCCCCTGTTAATTATTCCCTATTTATTCTTTATATAGTTTGTTTGTATATATTGTGTATATGTGTGTATGTATACACATAGGTCTCTCTCTCTCTCCATATACACACACACACACACACACACACACACACACACACACACCCTATGTATTTTTGTTTGCATGCCATCTCTCCCATTAGATTGTGAGCTTCTTAAGGGCAGGGACTGGCTTTGGCCTTTCTTTGTATCCCTGGTGCTTGGCACAGTGCCTAGCACGTAGTAGGCACTTAATAAATGCTTATTGACTGACTGACTAACTGAAAGAAAGGAGCTTTATGTGGAATGGCCGTGGCTTGCAATTATTTTCAACACTACTTTTTGCCTGATCTTGCCACTGCCTTTGTGACTCGTGATCCATCTCTCCTTCTCCCTCAAACCCTTAGAGTTTTTGGCCACTTCAGCCTCCGTTCAGAGTGGCAGCTGGTGAAAGTGGACTACAAATCCATCTTCAGTCGAAGGTGCAACAAGGATGACTTCCAGACCTGGCACTTGCTTAATCAGGTAGGCCCAGCTGCCTCGGGTTTCCTAATTGACAGTTTCACCACATGCCTAACATTGCTTTTGCAGAAACTCTTACTGTGGGTCCCTTCACCTAGGACAAAGAGGAGATAAATTATGAGAGCTACTTAGTTTCCCTGGAAGGAATTTATACATAGATGTAAGTCTCAGATGATAAGATTTTAACTCTTTCTGAGGAAAAGCCACTGAGGATTTCCTATTTCCTTTGGTATCTCACTGATTTTGAAGGAGCTTCAGTGGCCTGCTGGGAGACTGGGTATTGAATCACAGGCTACAGGAAGTATGGTAGGGCCATTGCTTTAGAACTGTCAGGGACAGTAGAGGCCATGTAGTCCAACACTTTCATTTTTGCAGGTGAGTGAACTGTGATCCCAAGATGTTAAGTGACTTCTACAAGGTTTCATGAGTAGTAAGTAGAAAAATTGGAATTTGAACACAGCACTTCTGACTCCAAAATTTAGTGCTCTTTCTACAAAGTTGTGATGATCTGAACCATATAAAATGATTTGACTTAAAACTGATACTATTGTCATTTAGTATAATAGTTATTGTTTAGTCACTTTCAGTTATATTTGACTCTTTGTGATCTCATTTGGGATTTTCTTGGCAAAGATACTGGAGTGGTTTGTTATTTCCTTCTCCAGCTCATTTTACAGATGAGGAAACTGAAGCCAACAGGGTTAAGTGACTTGCCCAGGGTCACCCAGCTAGTAAGTGTCTGAGGCTGGATTTGAACTTATGATGAGTCTTTCTGACTCTAAGCCAGCACTCTATCCACTGTGCCATCTAGCTGCCCTTAGTGCAATAATCACACAGTAATTAGAGAGGAAGTAACTGAATTACCAAAATGAGGGTCCTTTCTCCTCCATGGTAGTACTTCACTACAGCTCAGTAAAGTTGTTGGAGGCCTGTGTGTTGTGAGTGGAAAATGACCTGTATTACCTCTGCCCTTTGTAGAGTGTAGGAAAGACATTGCAATAGTTTGGCCTTTTGGCAGCAGCCTGGGTGGCAAGTCTTACCCTGTTATTCCTTCTCCTCAGTAGGAAGAGCTTCATTAGCTTTATCCTCATACCTAATGTAATTTGAGGATGGTAGGCCTATGGTTTTTTTCAGCATGAGCCTGATATGGGGCATCGGGCAAATGATAGGACAATAGACATAATATTAGCCAAGAAGCCATCCTTCTCCTTCCCACCTCTCAACCTTTCACTATGGCTTCTTTTTTACAGGGAGAACCTTGTGTTATGGGGGAAAGGAAAATATTCAAGAAACGCAAGCCAGGAGCACAGTGTGCATTAGGACGTGATTACTCTGGAACTGTGGTCTCTGAACCATGCATCTGTGCAGACTGGGACTTTGAATGGTGAGTCTATTTGGTTTTCTTTTCCATTGGTTTACAAATATGGCCTTCTGCCCCTTGGGTTGAGGCAGGATAAGGACAAGAAGCATGCTATATGTCAGTCAGACTGCCAGCTTTGGTCCCAAGCTGCTTATCACAGTGGGATTACTGCATGCAGGGACAGAAGTCAAGGGAACAAGGCATTTTCAGAACAAATAATTTCACCTGTCCAAAGGGTGGCAGGGGGAATGATTGGGCGATCTTACCCCTACTTAAGAAAAAGGTGTTACAGAAGTTGAGGCTAGAACCTGAAAGTCCTTCACTGGCCCTAGACCACAGAGGATAAATCCATGGCAACTGTTAACACAACAACTGAGCAATTGACTGCAGACTTCTGCATGTGTTGGTTCAGTTCTACAGGAACATGAATGAATGAATAAGACAACATTTGTTAAGTTCTTACTATATACTGAGCATTGGGAAAATAATTCCTGCCCTTAAAATGCTCACATTTTAATAGGAGACAATACATATAGGAAGTGATGGCTAAGTTGGGGTATTTTGGTTTGGAGAGTCACATGAATGGTGAGTAGGGCCATAAGGGAGTGGACTGACATACTCTTTCCAGTAGCAATTGCAGTATTGCTTTGAATTTGAACGAATGAAATGAAAAGTATTTAAGTACTTATGTATAAACCATCATTCCAGAAGTAAAGGGGAATGGGGGGAAGGGCAACTGATGAGAAGATGGTCAGGGCATAAGGTGAGGCATGGCTGAGGCTGCTTAGAAATATTGGGCCATGGCCATCACATCCCCGGTCCCTGAGCTTCCTTCGGAAACCCAGCTTGTGTAGCCACTAGCCAGCAATGAGACGACAACTCATGCTCTGAGACCATGGAGTGAGAAAGCTCCGGAGATACATTTGTGCTCCAACATGAGAGCCACCTCAGGTGGTTTCAGTCACAAAGAATTGCTAAAAATATGGAAAAGGCTTTTCTACTGTATGTGGATGCAGGACAAACCTCTCCTACAGGAGCAACTTGGAAATACAATTTCCCAGCTCATTCATGTTTTTCAGAACACAGAGACCCAGCACCTATTTGTTCAGACATTTTTGGCAAACCATGAAGCATGAGTGGATTGGAATAGACAGATTGCACCTGGATAAGTTCTACATGCTAATGCACCTGCTTCTGAACCAATCCTTTGAGGCATTAAAAAGAAATGAATGGGAGGAAAGTCATGTTCAACTACTTCTGGATATCCTAATGAAAGATAGTCAGGCACCTACCTTGTGGAGTAAAGGCCCTCTTTATTGATGTATACATGGAAGAACAGACTGCAATAGGAAGAGAGGAGCTTACAGCAGATCCAAACCTGAAGTTAATTGTGCCATTCTACAAAATTGCAGCTAGGACAGAGGATTCTGCTTTGCTGTATAATACAGTCAAGAGACATCTTTGAAGAAATTTTGGAACAAGCTCCCTTTGCCATTGAAAATTTAATAAGAGAATTAAATGCAAACCAAGAGGACAGTGAACGGTTAGAAGCTGAAGCAGATGATATGACATCCATAAGATTCCCTAGGAAGCAAAAGAAAGAAAGGTAAGAATTCCTCCTCAATCACAAATAAACCAAAGGTAGAAAAGCAGAATGATGACCAGGGACGTATCGGCCTTGTCCTTTAGTTTAACTATGAGGAAATCACTGATATACTGTTTGAAATGGCCAGTAGGTGAAGTGCTCCTTCCTTGAATAGGAAGCATCTCTACAAACTGGTCAGAAAGTTCCAGAGCCTTGTCAAAGGCATAGTCCTTCAAGATAGCCTTGCTCAGCATAACAAATTGGACAGGAATAAGCTTCAGCAAAAGAAGACTTGTTTGCCAAAATTGGAATTGCAAAAAGAGAAAGGGGGGGGGAGATAAAAAGCAGAATATGGAGACAGCTGTGACTTTTAAGATAAGTCAAGAACCACGAAGAGAAAAGAGATGAATAAAAGGAAGAATATGAGTATGGATTCTTCTTTTCCATATGAGATTGGCATGTCTGATAAAGCAATTCCTTTAAATTCTCAAAACAACAAGAAAAAAAAAAAGGGTCAAGGACCAAAAGCCGTAGAAGTAACAGATGGCTTCCAGGAGCCAAATAAGAATGATGAAACAGAGACCCAAAAAAATGGAAAAAAAAAAAGACTGACAAACCTTGAAGTGATGCCAGCCATTGGTGAAAGCAGAAAACAAAAAGATGCTTGTAAGAAGATAGAAACCAAGGTACAGCAAATTAAAAACTTGTACATCACACTTTGGAAGACTTACATGGAAACTCCTGATGTAAAAGGATTACCAGCACATCCTATTATTTCCCCAAAGCCAGAAAGTAATGACATAGGAACCCCTAAATTGGTTACAAAGCCAGGGAGGCAAGTTGTTAATGGAAGCAACCACACTACTCCCCAGGTAACCTCAAAGGTTTCTTCAGAAATGGTTAATCTGTTACAGTTAAGTAGAACCAGTGACCTAGAGATAGAGTGTCAGGTTATAGATGCCACTAGAATGAGTAAAGAGAAACATGAGTGGGTTAGTAGAAACAGCATTGTTCCTCCCCAACAAGATAAGGCCAATTTATCCAAGAGGGAATTAGCAGAGAGTACAGAAAATCCAACAGATTGTGACTTTCTTCCCCCTCCAAAAAGGCCCATCAGGAGTGTCAGCAGATCAACAGGTTCCTTACAGACAAAAAATAAAAGTGTTTTGTGGTCTCTAGGACCAGGGTGCTCTTCAGACCTCCAGATAGAAGAGTGCAAAGAATACAAGGAAAGGTATTTAATACTTTCCAAGTGTTAGGACTGGTTTTCTGGATGATCTTCAAGGATTCCAACTTCCAAAAAGTAGTTGGTAGAAGAAATATTTTCTATCACAAGGCAAATAAACATTCCAGGATATCATTAGCAAGGAATCACATTACAAATATCTTTTTTTTTTCCAGTAATAAAAACTGAGTTTTAGCACAAGAAAAAAAAGAAAGAAATATTGAGTCATGTGATTCACTAACCATTTAGGACAATAGGACCCCATCCTTTCATTCTTAAACCAATTTCCTTCCACATAGATTACTCAGAATTATTTGTGGGAGGGGTGCAAACTCTCCCCACACTGCTGTGAACTGCAGCAAATCCTTTTGACCCCAGCTGGGAAGTTTCTCTATCCCCAATGCCAATCAGAGTTTGTATCAGAATTTTATTTGGCTGGTTTATACAGCATATCTCAATCAGTTTAAAACAGAGGTGCGAAATTCACAGCCAAGTGGTAGACAAGAATCCTAAGTGCAGCCCAAACTAGATTAAAATGTGATGGGGAAATGTTTAACAAAATAAATAAAAATACAATATAACATAGATAATGTTAACTTGTGATTTTCTAAATCATTATTCAGCTAGCAAGTTTCCATTTCTATTTAAGTATGACCCCAGTGGTTTAGAAAATGCATGGAGGGCGTCAATCACCAACTTATAAAAAGGGATTGGATCAGAAATTGTCAGATTTGATCCATCTCTGAAATTATTAACCCTGAGTTGGGGTAGAGAAAAAAAAAACACTCCCCTACCCAACCAACTTCATTTAGAGGATTTAACCCACCCTACAGTGGGGGCCCAGACCTTGAAGTTATTTCTTATTAAGTGTTTCATTTAGTAAATGAATGCTCCTGGGTCACTATGTTAATGGATTCTCCTAGTATCTGTCCTCTGCACTCTGGATGTCCATCGCTTACAAAGCTTGTCTTCAGTCAGATTCTTTACATTTTTAAGATGGAATGGAATTTAAATTATGTTAGCAGGACCCTTTTTCATGGTTATTCAGACAGGCACTTCAGAGCCAAAGGATGGTTTCACATTTGGGATCAGTAATTTTCAATTATTAAACACAAGTACAGCAATATATTTCTAGGAATGTGGGTGCCATGCAGATGTGAAAAGTATCCATCATGGGGCATCCACCTGACTGTGAAATATAGATTTTTGACTTTTCAATTGGATTCAATTTAGTTATTGAATTCAAATATTTAATTCATTTCAGTTCAATAAGTACCTAGTTTGTGCAAGGCACAGTGCAAGGCACTGGGGATATAGCAACAAAAATGATATGTTCCCTCCTTGCTGGAGAGATAAAACAAATATATAAAGTAAATGGCAGTAATTTCAGGAAGGAGAGAGGACTAGATGCAAAGATCAGGGAAGGGTATGACCAGAAGAAGGCTCCTAAATTGATGCTTGAGGGAAGCTAAGAATTCTAAGCACTAGAGGTAAGGAGGGAGTGCTTTCCAGGCATGAGGGGCAGCATGTACAAAGATACAGAGATTAGAGATGGCATTGTGTATATAGAGAGCAAAGTGTAGGCCATACAGAATAAATAGTGCCTGGAGGTTAATAATAGGAAATTAGTGAATCCAGAAAGTTTTATGGGAACCAACTTATGGAATGCCTTAAATGCCAAGTTTGCATTTTATTCTTGAAGCAATAGGGAGGCATTGAATATTCTGAGTAGACCTGTGTTTTACAAAAATTAATTTGTCTTCTGTGTAGAGCATTAGGGGAAAAGACAGGAGAGAGTAAAAGTAGAGAGATCAATTAGGAAGATATTGTAATCCAGATGAAAGATACTGAGAGGCTGAACAAGGGCAATAGAAGAGAAAAGAGGACAGATGCAAGACATGTTGTGAGGGCAGCATCAGAAAGACTTGACAAATGATTAGATATAGGGCAAGAATAATTACAAGTTTGAAAATATAAGTGATTGGAAGGATGGTGGTGCCCTCATCAGAAAAGAGGAATTTTGGAAGAGAGATGGGCATGGAGAAAAGTTGAATAAATTCTGGCTAGACATGTTGATTTTGAGCTGCTGATGGTATCTCCAGATGGAGTCATCCATGGTAGGCAATGCAATCACCAAGACAGAACATGTAGAAAGAGAAGTGAGATGGGCTAAGGATAGAACCTTGGGAAACATTCCTGCTTAATGGGCAAGCTATAAATGATGATCTAACATAGGAGTCTGAGTAGGAATGGTCAGATGCTTATGGGGAGAACCAAGTGAGGGCAGTGACTGTCATGGCAGTGAAGGAAGAGAGAATATTTAGCAAAAGGGCATCATTCAATCAGCCAATAATCATTCATTAAGTATTGATTATGCGCCAGGCATGGGGGACTTAAATGCTAAAAGAATCAGTCAAAAGTGAGATAGTTCCTGCCCTTAAGAAGTTTACATTCTACTGGAAGTGTCAAAAGCTACAGAATGACATGTGAGAAAAGGCCATTGGTTTTTAGTAATTAAGGGATCAATAAAAACTTTGGAGAAAGCAGTTTCATTTTGGTCATATGGGTCAGAACTAAGGTTCCAAATGGTTGAGAGGTGAACAGGAGGAGAAGAAATGGAGGCAACAAGAATAAATTATTTGTAGAACTGACACTCAGAAAAGGAGAACATAGGACAATAGCTTGAGTGGACAGGAGGATCATTTGAAGACCTTTTTATGGATGGGGGAGACCTGGGCAATTATATAGACCTCCATGAAGGATTGATGAATACTTAGAGATTGAAAAAGGAAAGAGATGGTGGGGAAGGGAGGGAGACTGATTGAAGGAGATGACATGTCTAATATTGCCTCTGCATTTTCTAATGTGTTGTGACTTGGAGGCTCTGTTCAAGATTTCTGTATGTACTACAACATTTGTTTTCTTTATGTCTTTGCAAAGTATATTGAAACCCTTTTCAACACAGCTGGGAAACTTAACATCTCTATGGGACTAAGAGTCTCATTACATGTATGTTCTCTGGGACAGGTCTCTTGTTGCCTCCTGTTGCTCTCCTGCACCAAAAGTCTACACCAATTTCTTCACAGTGTAACCATAAAGTAATGGGACTGGCTTTTTAACACATCAGAATTTATAGATCTGGATGAGTTCAGTCTATCAAAGTTTAACCTGGGGCAGCTGTTTACTGAAGCTACCATTGCTAGAAACATCTCCAAATACATTCCTTGGCAACTGGCATTTTATTTGGCAGGTTTATGTAGCACATCCCAATTAGTTGGATTCTTTCCTCAGGAAGGAAGTATGAGCTTATGACATGGAAAGAGGACTGGAGTTTTGTTCAGGGGCAGTAGCATAGCCAATGAGGTTTATTTGAGGCATGATTATCCTAATTTGAAAGAGCATTGGGCATAGCATCCAAATAAGAACAGAGCTGGCATACCAAATCTGCCATTTATTAACAGTAGGACCATGAGCAGATCACCTCCTTTCTTTAGGTCTCAGTTTCCTCATGAGTAAAGTGAAGTAGGGATGGATTACCAGGGGTGGGGAACCTATGACCTCAAGGCCACATGTGGCCCTCTAGGTCCCCAAGTGCAGCCCTTGACGGAACCCAAACTTCACAGAACAAATCCCCTTAATAAAATGATTTGTTCTGTAAAACTTGGATTCAGTCAAAAGGCCATATCCAAGGACCTATAAGGCTGCATGTGGCCTTGAGGCCATGTGTTCCCCACCCCAGATTAGACAGTCTCTAAGGTCCTTTCCAACTCTAGCATTCTGCAACCAGTGAGTCATTCGAGAAAATGAGTATTTTTATTTTCTAGGCATATCTTGTTTTGATCCCACGTGGTGTCACACAGCTTGATCCTTCACCTTATTCACCAGAAGTGACTATAAATGACTTTTAGCTATTTCAAAAATCAAACACATCCTCAAAGGATGCCACCACTGAACAAATTCAAAAGAGCATACTACAAGTTCAGAAGACCTCTGCTAAGGAGAGGTTACTAGAAATATTTTATTCAATGACAGCCTCGTTAGAATAAGTGTTTACCATTCTATCCTTCCCCAAGGGGAACAAGTTTAGAGAGCTAGTACTCTTTTATGTAGACACATTCTATCTCTTTAAAGAAATGCACACACACACACACACACACACACACACACACACACACACACACAAGAAAATCATTTCTCTGACTTTCAGATTAGCTTTCTGTAAAACGCAAGGGTCCTACTAGATGATCCCTAGGGTTGCTTCTAATTCTAAGTCATTCTAAATTCTAAATTTAAAGGAGTAGTCAGATGGGATGGGAAGAGAACCCCATGGGGAGACTCTTTTATTAGAAGAGGCAGCACCATTCAGAAATAACATATAATTGAAATGATCAGAGGATAAGTGTGAGTAGTGTTTAACAAAAATTATTTTTTTTATTTTTGCCATAAATAATTTTCAGACATGGAAAATCAAATAATAATAGTCTCTTATGGACCCCTTCTAGAGTCTTAAGATGTATCAGTTGGAGGAATTGGGAATGTTTAGTCTACAGAAGAGTTGACTGTGGGGGAACATGATTGTGATCCTGAAGTATCTCACAGGCTTTCACATGGAAGATAGGTTCAACCTATCCTATTTGTCTCTAAAGGACAGACATAGGATTAACCAATATGCATTATTTTGGCTCAACATGAGAAGGCTGTATGGTAGCAAAATAGGCTGGCTCGTGAGGTAATGAGTTCTGCATCACTGGAAGTGGTAAAATAAAAGCCACATAGCAAGTTGTAGAGGTTTTAAAAAGCCTTCTTATTTCAGAAAGAGCTTGGATTGAGTGATCTGTGGGTCTCTTTTAGCTTGGCGCTTCCTTGAGACACGTTGTACCAGTCCCTACCACAAGGGGATCATTAGCGGCTTCCCCTAAGACACCTAGCTGAGAGCAATTGTGTTGAATTAGATTTTCCTGGAAGAAAAAAAGCAGCATAGTTTAGTTCAGATGTTCTAGCTCCTTTTTTGTGCCATGAGCAATCTGCTGAAGCTTGTGGATGCCTTCTTACAGAATTGTTTTCAAATGCATAAAATTAAATACATAAGGAAATCACAAAGGAAGCCAATGATATCAAAATACAGTGTTATATATACACAGATGCCCACAAGGATGTTGCATTATATATACACATATGAACACAAATATGCTGCATATATATATATATATATACATATGCACACAAATATGCTTAATATATACATATATGCACATATACATATATGTGTACATTTATAAGCTTACATTTGTGTATATACGAGTATGTCGTATATAAGTATGTATATGCACATACATATGCACATACATATGCTGCCTATGTATGTCATGTATTTGTGTACACATGTGTATATATTAATATATGTAGCATATGTATATGCATATGTATATATGCATATGCATACACCTACGCACAATATACTCACATATATACAATATATATACACAGAAATACATACAGTTTTACATAAATTACATACACATAATTTAATGGATCCAAGGTTAAGAATCCCTGGTTTAGTGAAAAGAATGCTATTTTAGCCAATTAGTAACCCACCTGACGCTACAGTTGAGGGAGATGATTAGGAAATAATAGAATAATAAGTTGTATTGGGATAGATGAGACCCTAGCCCTCTTCTCCAGAAACCTGCAGCCTTACAGGATATACGGTGACGCAAGGCTGGTTCTTATTATTGCTGTGGGCTTGTGATGTACGAGCCCTTTCCTCTCTCTGGGCCTTTTTCTTCATCTGTGAAAGGAAGGGTCCCTTCAGCTTTGCCATCCTCTGTTCCTCTGCCTCTATGGAAACTTAGTTATTTCTCTGATCCAAAGGCAGATCACTTCCAGCTGAATGGCACAGTCAGTGTTAAGTCTTGGAGACAGAAGCAAAGGGGAAAAAAGATGTCCTAGTTTAGTGGGGTCAGACAAGAGGGATTTAAATACCCATAGTTTAACATGACAGTTGAGAGGTACAATCTGAGACACAGACGTAGGTTTTATAGCTGCTCAGAAACACTTGGTAGGGGAATGCTATGGTCTCTCCCTTCTTTCCTAGTGCCTTCCAGAATGGGTGTCAGAAATCAGTAACACTTTCGCATACATATTGAAGTTTCTACTTAATAGCATCATAAATCTCCCTAGTTCAAGGTCATCATGAAGAGCCTCTTTTCAGCAAGCCTCCAACATGTCTCTGGTCTAAGGATAAGCAGTCTGAGATGGTAGAGAGTGAAGCCTCTTCCAGAGACAAGTTTGACAGAGACATATGGGCAGTCAGCCAAGGAAGGGAGTACCCTGGGCCTGCTCTGAATCCAATGAGGACTCTCAGGCAGACCTATCAGCCACATAGAGTACAGCATGTAGTGCCTTTTCACAGTACTATCTGACTCATCAGGACCTCTGCCTAGCTTGGTGCCCAGTCCACACTGGGACCTCATAAATGCCTAAAGAATAGGAAAAAGAAGCAGCTAGAGTTATATTTGAAGTCAGAAAGAAAGTCCTTAATTTGAATTCCACTTCAGAAACATTTTAGGTGTGACTCTGGACAAGTCACTTAATCTTGCTTAGACTCAGTTTACTCATTTCTTAAATGGGGATAACAATGACAACTTTACAGATTTGTTATGAGACTCAAATGGCATAAAATATGTAAAGTGCTATGTAAATCTTAAACTGTTCTATATATTAGCTTTTTATTGTCATTATTATCTTGGTCAAGAGGTCACATTTTTATCCATTCTTTCCCAGGTACCACAGTGGGAGATCTCTAAAATCCAGTGAGCCGAAGTATCCACATCATTTAGCAAATGCCCCTTGATGGAGGGAATTTACATAAGTAAATGATCAAGCAATAAATAGTTCCTGTATCCATCCCTATACTTAGTACCTGGCCCTGCCCTCTAGGAACGAGCTGTCTAATTGAGGAGATGAGAGGCATACATGCACAGACAAGAAAACAATGAAGAATTTAAGAAAGCATTAAAGTGGCTGGTGGTGCATTCTGTAAATGGTATAAGAGTTTAGAGGAGAATGGGGATCAATAAGGACTAGGAAACCAGAGAAGGCTTGATGGAGGAGGTAGGATTTTATAAAGTTGGGCCTTGAAGATAGAATTTGGGAGGGGAGAAGGTAGGGCATTCCTGGCTCTAGGAACACTGTGAGCAGAGATTCAGAGGCAGGAATGAGCATGGCAGATCTGTGGGCCAGCAAAGGAACCAGTTGGCCCAAGGGGAAGGAATATAAGGAAATAAAATTAGATGTGTACTGTGGAGAGAGATTAGAGAGGTCCTTGAAAGAAAGCTAAATAGACTTGCCCTCTGGCCTCTAGAAGCTTATGGTTTAAAAGGAATACTTGCACTACACAGTGTGAGTTTTTGCAAAAAAAGATTTGTTGGGGAGGGAGGAGGAGGAGAAGGAGGAGGAGGAGGAGTGAGAGTTTTGTTTTTGTTTGGGGATTTTTTCACACCAAACCACTTCTGCCATAAAGAGTATCTGATCTGACTGGAGGCTTGGAGAAAATTAACTTCTTGTCAATGTTTTTGACCTTAACCCAGGATTTTACATGAATTGGACAAAGAAAAACTTGCAAATGTCTGTACAACTTCTTGTAATGATGAAAATCAAGGTTAATCAGTCAATAAACAATTATTATGCACCTATTGTTTGCCGGGCACTGTGCCTGAGCATACAAAGAAAGGCAAAGGCCAGTCATTGCTTTCCAGATGCTTACAATCTAATAGAGGAGACAACATGCAAATAACTACATATAAAAGAGCTACAGACAAGAAAAATGGAAGAAAATCAATAGAGGGAAGGCCTTAAGAATAAGGAGCTCAGGAAAGGCTGACTGTAGGTGAGATTTTAGCTGGCCTTTGAAGGAAGCAAGGGAAACCAGGAGATAGAGATGAGGAAGCAGTTAGGAATGTTGGGACTTGGTTGCCTGCTAAAAATGCTAGGTGTTGTGATGAATAAAGCATTGGACTTATAGTCAGAAAAACCTGAGTTCAAATGTTGCCTCAGACCAGGGGTGGGGACCTGAGTCCTGGAGGCCACCTGTGGCCTCTGGGCCTTAGGTTTGCCACTCCTGCCTCAGACACTTGCTAGCTGCATGACCCTAGGCTAGTCACTTAACCTCTCTTGGCCTTCCTTTCCCTGTCTGTTAAAATGAAGATGATAATAACATCTATCATACAGGGTTTTGTGAGGGTTAAATGAAATAACAGATGCAAAGCACTTTGCAAAACTTGAAGGACAATGTAAATGCTAACTGCTATCTCTAGATATTGTCCCAAGGGTCTGGCAGAGCCCCTCTTACCCCCTCTACCCCATGCATCACTGAGGATCAGACTGTAACCATGGCTTGGCAGGCCCCTGGGATCCAGAGCCCAAAAGCTATTGTTGCCTTACACAGTTCTTCCATTAGCTTGGTGGCTCACGGCTTTCTTCTCAGATGAGATGCTTCCAAGGCTTGGGAAGAGCATGGCAAGGTATATTCACCGAGGGCTGTCATGGCATTTCTGTCTTTGAATGTTTAGGAGTCTCACAGCTGAGAGAGAATCGTGGCCAAACTGTTTCCTGGCTGAATTTCTTAGTGTGTTTGCAGCGTCGGTGGGACACACAGTTTGAGAGTTCTAGGCAACCCCTCTCTAGATTTTACCTCCTCCGTCTTCATGATTGACTTTGCCTGAAAAGCACTTTTCCCCTAGAAGCAACTGGCCCTGGTTTTTCACCTAAATCATGCAAACCCCAGGGCTGTGGAGGGAAGCTGGGCAGTTCCATGAGATTTAATATACATTTAGCTCCAGTTAATGAAGAAGCCCACAGCTCGGGGGCCCCCAGTGATGTTTTCCTTAATGTTATTAAATATTAATGAGACTTTTTTCCCTCTTTGGGGCAAAGTACTGGGCCTCACGCACATTTTTAATTACTGAATTACTAACAGGTATATTTTACTGCACAGAGCCGAAGTGCTGAAGATGAACATTTCACAGTAAGATGGAGAACATTAAGAAATCTCTCTTCTTTCCAAGGCAGCTTGCAATGGTAGTCACAACCCAAAGAATACTAATCATACTCAAGGTCAGCAGAAACTCAGCCAGGGTCCTTCAATAAACCAACCTGTGGAACTTTCTGGGTGCCAGCCATAACAAGTCCCTGATATTTCCACAGATAAATCCAAGGGCAGATATTCCAGGCATGGGCAAGTTCATGATTCGTGATGCTCTAATATTCATTCTGCAGTAAGTAGGTGGAGTGAAAATCCTGCAACAGAGAGTGAGAAAGGTTGGTGAAAGATTTCTTCAGTTCCTCTCCCCACTCAAAACACCAGCCCCTACCTACTGCACAAATGTAATTCCTACATTGCTTTCAAGGCACAGATAAATTCCTTACCTCTCCATGCTGCCATTCAGAACTATTCCATGTCATATTGATTTCCTCTGTCACATCTAGCATGACTATATATTTTCTGAACCATATATTCCCAAGGTTGATTACAGTATGTAATCAAAAATAATATAAGCTTTCCAAGGGCTGAGACTTTGTCTCCTACTTTCTTGTATGTATGACAGTAGCCAGGATACTGCTGGGTACACAGTAGGTATTAGATAAATGCTTATTTGCATCCCCTTCCTCTTCTAACCCCTTCCCTCCAATCCCTGCTTTTTTTTTTAAGAAGTGAGTGATCATATTTTTATTCATTGAAATTTAAATGACAAACATGAGTGTTAGTTGACAAATAACTTAGTTTACAAAACCTCAAGGGGAGATACCCAATGCAAGATCCCTGTGAAAAGACATGAAGGGATTGAAAACCTAAAGGAACAGGATAGACCTACAAAATATATAGGTCAATTCTACAAAAGTAATGGAAAAGCACCTTTGAGGGCCTGGTTCAGGGACTCCATGTATTAGAACCACCCAAGTGTAAAGGATTGGGAGTAAAAACTTTGTTCAAGAATCTTTCCTGGGACCTGCAGGCCATTTCCACTGCATAGTCATATACAGGGCTTAATGTACCTATAGCCCAGGCTTATCAGGATGTGTGAAGCCTCCAGACTGGAGGGAACCTATACAGACTTTCATTCTCTAGTTTTTTTTTTTATTGCTAGTACAAGATACTTCCCCCCATCCCCAAGTTTTATACCCTGAAAACATTTAAGCAAAGCTATGTAATTGTGTCATTGTGACTGATAGTACATCACTTTCCACTTTTATAATTTAACATTCATTAAGAAAAAGAAGATAGATATAAGATAAAATAAACTGATTAATGTATAGATAGGTAGATAGATAAGAGAGAGAGAGAGAGAGAGAGAGAGAGAGAGAGAGAGAGAGAGAGAGAGAGAGAGAGAGAAATAAAGGAAAGTATCAGAGCCAAAGTGGATAACCCTTGTCTTAGAGGGGGGAAGAGGCATGATCCCTGTTAAGAAAACAACTACAACCACTTGCTTTACCATTAATCGTGGTAAATCCCCTTCCCCCACCCCCATGAGGACTTAGCTTGTACCTCTTTGAGGCACTTATCACATTTTGCTTTGTATTACAGTTATACGTGTACATGTCTTATCTCTCATACTTAAGAGGTGATGTCTCATTCATCTTTCTAATCCTCACAGCAACTGGCATAGGGCCTTGGCTGTTTACTAAATGAATGAATGAGGGGATGAATGAATGAGTAGTTGAATGAGTGGCAGAGTGAATGAATCTTGACAGGAGAGGAAGAGGGTAGACTAGACAAGGATGGGAGGGTGCTCTCCTGGGAGGAGAATATTTCCCCATAGACACTCTAGGATGCTGTTTCACTGCCAAGAACAGAGATGATGAAGTAAGTGCCTAGGTTCATATGGCATAGCCTCTGGACATTCAGTAAACCATTCTGGGTTTTGCTTGCAATTACTGTCTGTAGTGGCCAAAGAATGAATGAACAGGGAGAATGGGTCAAGAAACACGAGCTCCATCTTCCCCCTTGTGTTGCTCCTTATGACCTTTCAGTTTTCTTCATCAGGCCTATTAAGAGTCCTGTAGAAGTGGGAGGAACTATAGCCATTTGTGGTTCTCAGGCACGAACTCTAGGCTTTTGATGAACATCCCTATTTACACATCTGTTGAGTTGGGATAGAGAAAAGAGTAGATGCCCATTCAGTAGTCTTCATTATCTTGACATCTCCATCTTGCTATGGTGAAGACAAAGATTTTCTTCTGTGTATTTCAGGCAGCTGAAAACTTTGGTACTTAAAAATGGGAAAGAAGAAGGAGGGGCCTGTCATTGACAGGGCCATTTTGAATGACTGTGTGTATATACACATATGCATATGGTATGTGACCATAAAATGACACATTTTTAAGCAAAGTCTCTTCTTTAGAAGTAGCCTTCATAGCTAAAGAGGCATAGAAGAACATCCATCTGTTGCCTAATGCCCTGTTTTGGGTAAAAATTCCAACCTATATACATACCTTATTCCTGATACTTAGCTCTAAAAGAACTTTAGTTGTTTCCAGTGATAAAGATTTGATACCCCTGATGATATTCAAAAGAAAGTGTCACTAACTCTGGGTCTCTATACATGTGTGTTATGTATTTCCAATGGTATTTAAGCACCTGCATATGTGTATGTCTATGTATCTGCAGATATCTATATGCACATATATATATATATACCTGTATTTATACATACATACATACATACATACATATATACATGTCTGAAATATGAGGGATGGGAGTACCTTGGAAGTTATCTAGTCCAACCCCTGCTTTTTACATTTGAGAAATCTGAAGTCCTGACTGGTCCAAGGTAACATAGGTAAGTGAAAGAGGTAGTATTTGAATCTAGGTCCCCTGTCTCTAAAACTAGTATTCCTTTCCTTTGCTGCTATATTTGTGCATGCAAACGCTACCAGAAACACGAAACTGTATTTGAGTATGAGTGTTCGTGTTTCAGGTAGGGTTTATAACAGGTTGCTTTGAAGGTCCTAAGTCATACAAGCATATGATTAAATGTATACACGTGTGTACGCACATATATGCATATGTATATACATATGTACAGTTCCATGAAAATGTGGATGATAAGTTTTATTCATGTGTATATTCCCCATTGTACCTACACTGGGCCTTCTGTTAATAAACCTTTAGTAAAAGTTCAAAGAATATACATATATAGATATAGATATAGATATAGATATAGATATAGATAGATAGATAGATATAGATATAGATATAGGTATATATATATATATATATATATATATATATATGCTGAAGGACAGATAGGAAGTCTCATGATGCTTTTCATTCTTTGCCTTCCTTAATCCTTTGGATGCCCTTTGAGTGAGGATCATTTGAATGGTCATAACAGATTGATTAGCCCTGGCACGCAAGGGAAGAACCTGGGAGTTAGATACTATTATCCCCATTTTACAGATGATGAAACTGAGGCAAGAAGAGGTTACATGACTTGCCCAGGGTCACATGGCTAGCGGGTATTTCAGGTCTGATGGGAATTCAGGTCTTCGTGATTCTAGAGCTGGAGTCCTATCCACTGCACCGCTGATGTGAATATGCATTAGTTTACACATTGGTCTATAAATGTATATGCATGTGTGTATAGACATCCACATCCACGTGCCATTATGAAACATTTGCTTCTCCCCCCTCCAGTGATTATGGCTATGAGAGACACGGAGATAACCAGTGCGTCCCTGCTTTCTGGTACAACCCGTCTTCTCCATCAAAGGACTGCAGCCTTGGCCAGAGCTACCTCAACAGCACTGGGTAAGTGCCGGGGCTGCTCACTTCTGGCTCTCTTCTGGACCCTTGTCTAAGTTGCAACAAGGCAAGGTGAGGTGCAGTTGTAATAAGAAGAGCGTATGTTTAGGGCTTGTTAGGAAGAGACAACTGGGCAACATTGCAGAGATTTCTTCCTTAAAGTTCTTTATGAGCAGGAGAGAGACCCTGGCAGCCAGGATGTTTACGATAACATTGTGCTGACAGTGAGGGATAGAGGAGGTGAGTTTGGGGTAGTCTTTCCATGCAGGTGATCAAACTGACCAGCACCTGATTTTGGTGACTTTGTGACATTTGTCCTTGTGTGGTGGAGTTGGCACCATCAAGCCAAGCTCTTTCAGCTCTCTCTGGCAAAGAATCGGTTGGCTTATTTCTAGATCCTTTGGCAAAAAAAAATGGTCATAAGTGACATTCGGTGACATACTGAATTCTGGAGTAACAGAGTGTCCTAGGATTTTAGATAAGAAGATCTTGGAAATGTAACATTTGGATACTTTCTGTAATACTCAAATTATGTGTGTGTGTATGTGAGAACGTGTGCGTGTGCATATGTGTACGTGTAATATCTATTCATTTGCATCTGTCTGTTCTCCCCTCAATGATTCTATCAGGAGCTTAAACAACTCTTGGGGATTTATTCTCTCTACCCCAGCTTTCCTCCTTGATGACCCACAGCAGACCTGCCAAATAGTCACAGTATCTGAATATAGTCAACATTGACCTGGGAGTTATGAGTCCAGCTCTCCTATGCCAGCTTCTTTCTTTAACAAACTCTCTGTGATTTCCAACAAGTCACTTGCCTTTCTGTACCTCTCAGTTCCTCAGCTTTATAGCAGCATGAATATTACCCACTGCTACCTGGGAAGATGAAAAGGGGGCTCAAGGAGAGAAAGGGGTTGGAATTGTTCTGCAAAATAACAAACGTGAGCCAAAGCTTGACAAGGTTAGTGCTTTGATTCTGACAGAGCTGCTCCTCGGGGCTGATCTCTGGTTTAAGGACACTTGGCATTGAGATTGAGGAGATTCAAACTATATATCAGGCAGCTTCAGCTCATAGGCTTGTTTTTTCATTGACAGAGAAATGCTGAGACTGGTTACGTTGTCTGTCAGCCTCTCGTACAGTTTTTGGGGTTGAGAAAGGGTGGTCCAGGGAGCTAACCTCAGAGGCAGTGGTTGCTAATGGGCAACTTGCCCACAAAAGAATATTTTACGTAGTATGCCCTGGTCTTTGTTAGAAAAAGACTGTTATAAATTCCAGCCACATTTATGGGTTGACACCATTTTAAGCCAACTAAATTTAGCCATAACTTGGCCTTAAAGGATTCAAAGCCAGAAGGACCTTAGAGATCATCACATCTATGCCCCCTCCTCTTTTTCAGAATGAGGAAACTGAAGTCCAAAGTGGGGAAATGACTTGTTAAAAATTATATAACCTGATATAACCAACACTGTTTCACAATGCTTCATGATAACCAAATCCCTCCATATCCCAAAATTTCACTCTGGTGCCACTTGGCCAATCATACAAAACACTAAAAGGATGTTTATTTTATTGTTTCTTTTTAAATAAAATATCACTATCACTATAAAAATATATCATCAGATTTGTCTATAAAATGCTTTTTAAAACTTTCATGTTCTGAATTTTGGCTACATGAAATCTGTCTATTTATGATGCTGTTTCAGTGAACCCTGTAACATTTTGTTATTGTTTATGTGTGTGTGTGCGTGTGTGTGTGTGTGTCTACACAAGTGCAAGCCTGTGACGTTCCTCTACATTCTAACGACCCTAACTTTCCAATCAAATACTTCAGGGAGAATTTCTTCTTTTTACAGAAGGATTTATCACAGAATGACTATAAATAGTAGGCACCATCCTCTACCCAATTTGCACTTGAACATTGGTTTATAATTATTAACTCCATAACAGAGAATCTGGGTTTAGAGGAGGGAAGCCTAGCTGAGGCAGAAATGTTTAATGTTCAATGAACATTTGACTATTCTTCCTAAATGAAGACGTGCCATGTATAAGGCAGTCATAGAAATCAGTAGAATGGGCTTTCATCTATGAAAGCGTGATTAAATAAGCGGGAGGGGTAATGTGAGGCATGCCCGCTCATGGAAAAGGCTTTGTTCCTTTCTGTTCTTTCTAGTTTCCTTATCTCAGATCCTAGTTACAGACCCCGTCATTAGAAGCTTTGTCCTAAGTGTTGGTGAGCTAGTTAGCCATGCTGAATGACAGATAGGAAGTCCCAGGATGCATTTCATTCTTTGCCTCCCTTGATCCTCTGGATGCCCCTTGAGTGAGGACCATTTGAATGGTCCTAACAGATTAATTAGCCCTGGCATGCAAGGGAAGAACCTGGGTCTCTTTTAAGTGAACATCGTCCTAGATTGACACTACTATATTCTTACCTTGCAGACAGCTACATGCCAGGGGCCAGTAGCAATAATTCATGTTGGGCTATTCAGAAAAAAATAAATATGAATGAAACATATTTACTTGCATACTAAAGGGTCTTTTTGGACTGAGGCGTGGCATTCTAATGCATTAGGAGTTACAGAAAGCACTTTGTTATAGGCCGTAGCATTAGAATAAAGTTGAGCTCTCAATCAATGAACATATTTATTACGTGCTGACTGTGTTCCAAGCACTGTGCTAAGTCCTGGGGAGCAAAAGAAAGTCCCTGTCCTCACGGAGCTTATATTCTAATAAGAGAGATGACTCATGCACAGATGAGAACTTACAAGACACATTATAGAGTAAAAGGAAGGGGACCTTAGTAGAGAGGAAGGCACTAACAGCTGAGGGTGGGGTGGAGTGGGGTGAGGATAACTTGGAAAGACCAGCTACATAGTATTCTATTTGAGAGAGAGGCAGTGTAGTGTGGTGGAGACAACATCAGCATCTCTGTCTTCTACTCTAAGCTCTACTGCTGATATCCTAATCAGGGGTGAGGAACCTCGAGGCCACATGCGGCCCTCCAGGTCCTCAAGTGCAGCCCTTTGCCTGAATCCAAACTTCTCAGAACAAATCCCCTTACTAACAGGATTTGTTCTGTAAAACTTGGACTTGGTCAAAAAGGCCGCACCCAAGGACCTAGAAGACCACATGTGGCCTTGAGGCTGCAGGTTTCCCAACCCTGTATGATCTTGGGCAAGGCATTTCTCTCTGGGACTCAGCTCGGAAACAAGGAGGTTAGACTAGGTGTTCTCTGAGGTCCAGTGAGGCACTGTGGTTTTATTTCTGCAGCAGTGGTCAGGGAATAGGATCTGACCTGCTCTAGTGAGGTCCTTGACAATGGGGGTTGGACTAGATGACCTCTCAAGGTCCCTTCCAGCTCTGAGATCCCTTTGCTCCTCTAGTTATCTTGGGGATTGTTCCAGAGTGGTTCCATTGAATAGGAGCCTCACATTTGAACTTCTGTTTAAAGTCTATCAATCCCACTATGAGGAAAATGAAATATCGAGGATGGTGTCAGAAAGGGTGCCACAAAATGCTATAAACCAACCTGATGACTTTAAAGTGAGAGCTGTTAGGTGACAGAAGGGCCCCACAGGGGCAAAACAATATTTTCTGTAATCAGAGGCAGGAGCAGGCGCAGTAACTGGACCGTGGTCCGTTTCTGCATGGGAAGGAGCAGGAGGAGGCCCCAGGAGAGGGAAGGCAGCATACTCTCATCCCAAGAGCCCGACATGATCCACTCAGTAGCCTCTGTCCATGTTCCATGTGATTCACACATTGATTTTCCTTTCTCGGTTCAGCAGCATGAGCCACAGATCTCCAGGTAGAACCAATCAATAGCAATGTATACAGAGCTGCTTTTCCCTAGGATGAAGGATGGATACTCCTCGTTGTTTGTTTAGCTTTATAAGGAAAGCTTGGCCTCAGCCGCTATGAGAAGTCTCTTTTCTTTAAACACACAGACACACACATGCACACATACACACATAAACATGAACCAGAAAACAAAACCATAATGTCAATACCTCCAGGTACCGGAGAATTGTGTCTAACAACTGCACAGATGGGCTGAGGGAGAAGTACACCGCTAAATCCCAGCAGTGCCCAGGCAAGGCTCCACGGGGGCTCCACGTGGTGACTGTGGACGGGCGGCTGGTGGCTGAGCAAGGGCACAATGCCACCTTCGTCATCCTCATGGAGGAGGTATGTTCCAAACTTTGACATGGAAACTGAGACACGTGGAAGTGACATTTCTTTCTGCTTAGATGAGGACATGGATCTTATTAGTTGCTGGGTGCCTGCAGAAAAGACAAGCCTAGGGGATCTAGCTGGAACTTTTGAGAGGAGAGAAAGTGGAAAGAATGGCAGGGTGCTGGTTCTGGGAGGGGAAATAGAAGCTGATTTGGTATCAGTTCGGTGGCATCAGATTATTTCATGAGGGAGAGGAATCAGAATGTCCCCTTTCCCAGAATTCCCCTTTTGGGACTGCTCAGTGTATAGAATTTTTCTTACCATCAGATTATATATGTCACACGAAAGAAATAGAAGCTTTCCTTTGTGTTACTCTGAGCTCCCACAGTCCATCTTTCTTACCCTCACTTCAAACTCTAGCCTCTCTTGGGAAATCCCTGAATGGGGGCAGCTAGGTGGCACAATGGATAGAGTATTGGCCCTGGATTCAGGAGGACCTGAGTTCGAATCCGGCCTCAGACACATAACACTTACTAGCTGTGTGACCCTCGGCAAGTCACTTAACCCCATTGCCTAGCTTAAGAAAAAAATCCCTGAATGGATTGTCACATTCTGAAATACTCCTACCTTATATTCTCTAAGTTTTCAAAAATGGGGATGGGAAGTTATGTTACTAAAAATTCCTTTTTAAATATGGTATAAAGTTTTTGTTTTGCTTTTTCCTCTAGCAATTATAGATTTCATTTACATGTTTCCCAGACTGGTCAGTGAAACCAAAATGCCCATGGTCACTTTTGGACTGGGGGTGGGGAATAGTCTTATTGACTATACAAACAATGGTAATAATGATGATGATGATGACAATAGCAATAACACAGTTTACATTCTATAGCACTTTACAATTCATATGCATTTTCTTTCCAATAATCCTGTGAAATTTGTAATCCAAATTCATTATCCCCATTTCCCTGATGAGAAAACTGAGAATCAGCAAGGTAGTTGCCAAAGCTAGGATATGAGCCCAAGCATTTTGTCCCCACATATGGTGCACTTTCCACTCTAGATCATTTTGTCTTTCCAGCTACCACTTTACTTATTCTATGGTCATGGAAAATATAAGTGCCATTTGGTCTTGTGAGGCTGCACGTGGGATTTTTGATTTACAAAGTCCTAAAAATTTACATGCAAATTGCTCTGTGCTTTGGGGTTCTTGGGAAGTGAACAAACTGAATTTTTTTTTCTCCAAAGGCAGAGTGCTTTGGGGATTTTTAAAAGCAGACTCAACATGAACTGGGCTTGTGAGGTGTATTATCTGAACTGTCCAATTGGCATTTATCTCCCTGTCCAGAAACTTGATTGAAAGAGTTAGGGGCTTTGGAAAAGGTCAGCATCACATTTCCATTTGGGGAGTTTTAAGGGCCAGAGCTAAGAAAGGTGACTCTTGAATGGCTTGGTAGAGCCCCAATCTTATCCTTTTGAAAGGCTGCCAGTTTATTTCCACCTTAATTTATTTTCATAAACTCATAGATAGTTGACATTGTGTGGGGGCTGGGAAGCATCTATCAGTATTTCATACTTAGGCAAGGTGCTGTTGGGAAGGAGGCAGGATAAAGAGTCTGGGACTCACAGTCATTCTCTAGGAAAAGTAATTGGTGCCAATGGCCCATTGTTGAGAAATTTATTTCCCTCTTTTGCTCCACCTCTTTTCATAAAGAATATAAATGGAATATGCAGCATTTGTGATGAGGGAGGAGAGAGGGACTTTTTGACTCTGGGCTCTCTCCCTCAGTTCATTTGATAATTGGTGTATGTGCTAGACTCACAAGGGAGCAAAGTGGAATTATCCTGAGAAATACAAGTGCTTGGAGCTAGGAGAGACCCTGGTTTAGATCTGGACTCTGATACTTATAGATTGTGTGACCCTCTGCAAGTCACCTAACTTTTGAGTCTCAGTTTCCTCATCTGTTAAGTGGGAATAATAATACCTGGAAAACCTATCTCACCGTTGTATTGAAAATCAAATGAGATAATGTTTGTAAAGTGCTTTGTAAACCCTGCCGGCATCAGCTAATGTGCCTCTGTCCAACTGACAAAGGAATGAAGCATCTGGAACAGAGATCCAACCCACATTTGTAACCAGTGATTGCCCATAGCTCCTCGAAGAGTTTTCTGGATTCAGAGGCTGAGAGCTTTGGGTTCAGATCCTTCCTTTGCTTCTTGCCACCTCACTACCTAGAACATGACTTCAAGGCCTTCTTGAGTTTCAGTTTCCTCATCTTTAGCATGAAGCTAATCAGCTAAGGACCCCTCCATCTCTGATAACTGTGATCTTGAAGGAGATCCTTGAGGAAGCCATGGTTTGCCCTGTCCTCATACAGACTGTAGGTTGAGTACTTGGTAGCAGGGGCCCAACAGAAGCTATGCCATTTGGAAGGTAAGGTAAAGGGTTGTCATTGTCATTGTGGAGTTCCCTGGAACTTAAGGAAATTGGATTGTCAGCAGAGATGTGAATTCTTGGCTCCTCCACCCCTGATCACTCTCCCCTTATTCTTTCTGCTCATCTTTGCTTTTCCACATGTCAGCATGAATCTGACATAGGTGTATGATCCTAGGGAGGTCACTTCTCCTCTTTGGGACTCAGTTTCTTTATCTTTAAAATGAGAATAATAATAGCCACACCACCCACCTTACAGGACAGTTGTGAGAATCAAATAAGGTAATGCCTATAAAGTGCTTTATAAGATTGCATTGCTATAAAGAGTCATCCATTCCGTCATGCATTTAGCCAGGTGATAATAATGAGAGGCAGCATGCTATAAGCAGAAGAGGAGTTTCGAATCCTGGCTCTAATGTTTACCAGATGTGTGACCACCGACACGTTACTTAACCCCTCAAAGCCTGAGTTTCTTCATCTGTAAAAAATGAGAATGATAATGCCTATGCCACCTAGTGTCATTAGCAAAAGAAGATGTGTTTGAATCCTAAGTACACCATCCTGGTTCGAGCAGAGCATCTCCTAGGGTGAGAATAGGAGATAAAACTGGAAGAAGCTTGTGGCCAGATGTTGAAGTGTCTTGTGACCTTGAAATATTCATTGATGCCCTCAGTTCCTTCCCATTTAGGGAGTACTTACATATGCTTTGCGTCATTGGGGAAAGAAAGCTGCCAGCCCTGGTGTCAGGTATAGCCTCGATGACCTTTGCATGGGCCTGATGCAGGGGAATTCTAATAGGCTCCCTGAGGATCATGGCCTTGGAGTTCCCTAGTGTCCTAAGAGCAGGCCAAGGTAGCTGCTGAGGGTTGATGGAGTAAAGGGTGGTTTCCTGCATGCCCACCTTGTCCAATTTAAGCTAGAGGAAGAAGCATGAAGAATAAGTAAAGCCTAAATCACTTCATCAGCCCAAGGCAATGTTCCCTCCTGCAGGGCGATCTCCAGAGGACAAACATTCAGTTAGACTTTGGAGATGGGATTGCTGTGTCCTACGCTAACTTCAGCCCCATTGAAGATGGCATCAAACATGTGTACAAGAGCGCAGGGATCTTCCAGGTGACGGCCTACGCGGAGAACCACTTGGGCTCGGATACTGCTGTCCTCTTCCTACATGTGGTTTGTAAGTAGGTGAACAAATACAGCCCCCTCAGAGCTTTCCCACCTCCCCTGCTCCATCCTTCCCATGCCCAGAGTTCAAAGCTGGGGGGGTAGGGATGGGACTGAGCTTTGCAGCTTACAGGTAAGGTGTGGACTTGGCTGAATGCTACTCCTCTGATGGAGAGTAAATCATGTCTGAATTCTACAAATATCAGGCTTCTGTATTGATCATTACTTTCCCATTCCCTTCATATTGTGTTAAAGTAGAAATTAGTGTTATTACAGTAACACTGTGACTCTTCAGGACCCTTTGGAGAAGGTCATTTTAGGAAGTCAACTTTTTTTTATGATTTCCTAGGGTTTATAAACATGAAACTTTCTTCAGAAAATTTAACCATTGGCATGGAAATGATTCAAAAACATATCTCACCCTTCCCTGCACTGTTACATTGAGAATACTGGCTGAAATTTAACCTTTTCTTGGAGACTCCAGGGGCATCATTAGCTGTTGATTTCTGCTTTTCAATGATGCCCTCAGAGGCTGATGTTGGGTATGAGAAGACTGTTTACCCCTGCAATAAATGGCTTCAGACTTCTACACTATTTTTTTTCTTTTATTACTGTTTCTCTCTCTCTCTCTCTCTCTCTCTCTCTCTCTCTCTCTCTCTCTCTCTCTGTATGTATATATACATATGTACACACATATGTATACACACATATACACACATATGAGAGGCAGCATGCTATAAGCAGGAAATAAATATTGGCCATGGAGTTGGGAAGGTCCTGGATTTGAATCTTGACTGTGATCTTTATTAGCCATGTGACTATTGTCAAGAGCCTCAGTTTTCTCATCTGAAAAAAAAAATGGGGATGATCATACCTGTACTAGGTGGTGCTGGTGCAGTAGATAGAATGCTGGGATATTCATTTGTATTTGTAAGTAGTTATACATACACAGATGTGTGTGTATGTATATATGTACTATATGGGTCTATATGTCTTACAGAGGCACATTTTATAAATATAGTTATATATTTGTGTATATATATGTGTGTGTGTGTGTATATATATACATATATGTATATATACACACACATAGGTATGTACATACACATATATACACACATATACATACATATGGTTTCCCAAAAAGCTTAGCAGAGTCTTAAACTTTAATAACTTCAGAAATATATATGTGACAAACTTACCAAAAATTATTTTAAAATGTAATTACCTAAATTCCTTTTATATGAATATAGTTTTGTAAATTTTGAATAATACATTTTTAATTCTAAATTTAACAAGATGGGACATTTTACATTGTGTGTCTCAGACCGATGGATTGACAGAGAGGAAGTACTGTTGCTTGGGCAACTTGGTCATGTGATCTGTCTTCATTAGACTTTCTTATGGGGTCACATCAAAACTGTGTATATGCATTAAAACCTCACTCTTAGGATAATATTAAGGCTAACATTATAGATTTAGTCCATTCAGTCACTTAACAGCAAGCTGATGAAAGGTTTTACAGTTAACTAGAGCAATGCATAATGCAGGACGGTGGTTACATTGAATTTTAATAAGAAACATATCTATACTTTAAAAATTTAATAATTAACCTCACCAATATTTTTTGTAAGTTTGTAGGATTTATACTTCTGAAGTTATTAAAGCTTAGAATTGAGCAAAGATTTTTGGTAAATCACATGCATAAATTATAATATATAATTAATATATATATATATATATATATATATATATATATATATATATATATATATATATGTATATGTGTTTATATATGTATATACTGTTGCTCCAGTTTCAGTCACACCTCCCTCAGTCTTCCTTTCAGGGACACCATTTGATCTTTTCCTTTCTCCTCATTTATTTTTTTCTTGCTTCTAATCCATATAGGGGAAGACATCAGAAAATGGGCTTGTTAGAACTATAGGCAAAGTAAGCGTCAATAATCTCTGAATGAGGATTGTAAGGAATATCTGATGAGGGAATATAATTTTATTATGTAGACTTTTTTATATCTATTTTGACTATTCACTAACCTTTTAAGCTTTCTCCTTGGCTTTTAAGTTAGACCCTAGAGAAAGGAGACCTCTGGAGAGTAGAACTATGGAGAGGGAAGCTGTTAACTGAATTTGATTGGTTTGCTTCTAAGTATCTCTGTCTCCTCTAATCTGTTTTGGCTCTAAAGACAAATTCCACCTCAGGATTCAGGGGTACCTTTCCTGATCAGAACTAATGTCAGGGAGATGTGAGGCCACAAATTAACCCTGACTTTGAGAAATCAACTAAAATTTCATGATGCTTAACTTAAATCCTTATGACATGAAAGTTTTTGAAAAGACATGTTTCCCAATGATTCTACCTTTCCCTACACATACGTTTATTAAACTCATGTACCCATAAGCATGTGCATACACAGGGTCCCACATGTATACTCAGGCAACTGCCCTAAACACTCACTTTTAAAAAGTCAAACCCATTTTCTGGCCATAATGACTGCAGACAATATAAAGCAAAGCAAACCATTATTTCTGTGAAAGTAGGAGAAAGGCTTTAAAAAAGGCATTCTTATTTTTTAAAAAGATATAACTCATAAATGCTTAATGCTTATAGCCACATGTATTTCAGGACAAATCCTCTTGCAACAAATGCCAGGGAAACTTGTAAATTCCTATCAAAGTACTGGGCTATTTCCTTTCCACTAGAGGCAGCAAGAGAGGTGGCAAAGATGGGGAACCCAGATTTACATCATACCTTACTGGCTTACTAGCTGTGTGAACCTGGGCAAGTCTCGTAACCTCTCTGAACCTCAGTTTCTCCATCTGTAAAATGGTAGCAGTAATAATAATAATAATATCTTTTTTACCTCCTTTATAACACTATTGTGAGAACTATAAGATAATGTATCTAATTAATTATTAATCTTAAAACTCCATATATTATTTCAATTATTATTATTTTAGATTGCATCTTGCTTGACATAAAAAAATTGACTGAGTTCAGAAAGCTTTATTTCATTGCATACAAGTTTACAGTATGTGTCTGTGTATTGTTGGTTGTCAGTCGTTTTCAGTTGTGTCCAACTCTTTATGACCTCATTTGAATTCTTTTTTGGCAATGATGCTTGAGTGGTTTGCCGTTTTCTTCTCCAACTTATTTTACAGATGAGGAAACTGAGGTAAACAGGGTTAGGTGATTTGCTCAGGGTCCCATAGTTAGTAAGTTTCTGAGGCCGGATTTGAACTCAAGTCTTCTTGACTTCATGCCTGGCTCTCTATCCACTGCACCACCTAGCTGCCCACATATATGTATATGTGTGTATATATACATACGTACACAGAAACATGTATATTGTGTGTATATGTACACACATAGACATATTTATATACTGTAATATATAATATACATATATACAACATATAGTCTATAAAGAAAGCATATACATCCAGGGGTGGGGAGTCTGTGGCCTCTAGGTTCTCAAGTGGGGCCCTTTGACTGAATCCAAACTTTATAGAACAAATCCCTATTGACGTTTGGATTTAGTCAAAGGGCTGCACTTGAGGACCTAGACCCATGTGGCCTGGAGGCCAAAGATTCCTTACCCCTGGACAATACTACACACACACACACACACACACACACACACACATACACACACTCAAACACTTTCCCCACCCCTAAAATCCCTTCCTTTGGCATGCACATTTCCTTTGGGTGTGGTCCTCACTTGTGGGGAGACTGGTCTGAAGTTTCTTGATGGCAATAGCCAGTCAGAAGTGAAGCAGGTTTATGCTGCAAGTTATGTGCAAGAAGGAGGAAATGTTCCTTGAAAATTTTATCATGCTCATAATTCCCTCAAAATCAATCATGGCTGCTTCTAACAGCCAGTTATTAGAGCGGTAACTGCTCTTGGCCTCACCTTGGGCCATTAGCTAACAAAAGTAGTTGTTAGCTGCCCATAATAACCAATTTCTCATGGATTATTGGATTTTATCAGAGGGATCACTATTTGATGGTGAGAGTTTTCAGGAGCTTGTCATTTTCATTTTCACCTGAACTTCTCTTTGCCCTCTTCCCTTTCACATACTTCATAGCTTATCTCTAGCTTTGAGGCAAGCTTGCATTCTTCCTTATGCTGAAAGCGTCCTTGTCTCATTCCTGTTATTTGAGATTTTTCACTGACATAACTCATACCTCCATCCATGAGAATGAGTCATGCTGATCAATACTGGTCAATCCCACTGATAGCCAATAGCTTTTGCCCTTGATGTGAATTTAGGGAAGTCCTTGTTAGAACTCTTGGACTACCCAGAACATCCAGCTGTATCTTCTCAGGACAAGGTTGGACAAACTTAATGAAGGTTGAGCAGAGTGCCTAGGATGGCCAAAGTAATGGAAATTCCCAGGGTCTCAGGTCATGCCTATTTACCTCTTTTCACATTAAAAAAGCCAAGAGAATTCAAATTATCTTTTGAGCTCTCAAAAAAAATTCCTCTTTGCCTTCTGGAGAAGTTCTTCCCCATCTCAATCAGCAATACTGATAGTAATGGTAATGTCACTATTAGGAAAGAAGCACAAGTTGTTGCTACGGCCCCATTTTAAAGTTGGGAAAACTGAGAGATTGAGCAGTGTGTCCAAGCTATTTCAGGGAAGACTAGGCCAGATCTAGGACAAGAAGCTAGGTCTCCTGGTTTCTAATCTAGTACTTTTTCTGACCCCTATGAATACAAATAGTGAAGATTATAAGGCTTGAAAAGCTTTGGGTACCCCCCCCCATACATGCCCCCTCATCCAAGAGATGAGAATATGGTCCTTACTTTAGACGTGAAAGATAATGTCCCTTTGCATTAGAACAGCTGCCACCCAGGCAGATATGTTAACCAACTCTGGGATACGTGCACTAGAATGGCATCATCATGGGAACTCTCCCTCACCCCCTCCTCAACCCATTTCAGTCAAATCAAACTCCATCACTGGAAAGCCTTGGAGAGTCTATCTAATACATCCTGAACAGAAGCAGTAAGCATTTTAATTTAATTCAGCATAAAAATAAAACAAGATTGGGGAACATTTACCCAACTAAATGTAAAACTGAAGCATTTGCATTTTCCCACCTGCATCTTCCTGTCCTCCTTTTATTTCCCAAATGCTCTAAATTAAAATTCTCCATTGGTATGCATTAGATGTGTTCCTAGCATTCTGATTGCTGGCTGCCTTAAATGTGCTGCTGCTCACACCTGCTTTATGAGTGCAGTAAGGGATAGATGGTTACTCTCCTGGTGGGTGGCTTAATCCAAGCTTGGGAATTCTGCTTGAGTTTCTCTTCCTAGCTGAGCGCTCCCTTTGTCTCCTAACAAAGACCCACCCACCAGTGTGGGCACTGCAGAGGACTGCGGACAAGGGGCCAGTGGAGGATGATAATGACTTGGAGGAGGATGATAATGAGAAAACCGTCCCTCCCATACAATGCGTTGACCCAAATCGCAATGCCCACAAATCACCGGAGAAAAAAATGACAGCGACTTCTCACTTTGTTTATTGGCTTGTGTATCTAGCAAACTCACTTTGTCCTTGAGCTGAAAGTTTCAATGAGTATTTGTGGATAAGCTAGAATGTGTAGGTGATCACCCAAGAAGGTTTTATTTAGAGTCCATGAACCCTCAGAGATTACTTCAAACCAAAATAATCTAAACAAGTACATGAATAAGATTGTCGACACATTTCCTATTAAGTCAGAGTTCTCTTCATCCAAATTTCCTCTTCTTGATGGGAGTACACTTTCTATTTGGGCATGTTTGGAATGATGGCTATGAGATATTGTTAAACCTTGAGGGTAGGGGAGCAACGAGGGTATTGGTAATGTTGGATAGCCCGCTCTAGGAAGACAAGCTTTTAAATTGTTTCCTCCCATTCTTCTAGGTCCTGTGGAACATGTCCATCTTAGTGTTCCTTTCGTAGCCATCAGGAATAAAGAGGTCAACGTCACTGCAGTTGTCTGGCCCAGCCAGCTGGGAACCCTCACCTATTTCTGGTGGTTTGGCAACAGCACTAAGGTTTGAGCATGTTTTAAGGGTCTCTGATATCAGCTAATGTTGAAGGGTGGTTTAGAATCTTCCCATCACTAACACAGGGATGGAAACAACAGTGACTGACAACAAACTTGAGTGATTTTCATCTCTCTTCATGAAATTATCATTGTATTTTCCTAAGTTACTTTTAGTGTGATGGGACCCTGGCTCTTGTGATGATTATTTTAAAATTTGGATCCTAAAAAACACCAAAACCACACACATACCTAAATAAGAACTGTGCACTTAAAAAGATGGTGCAATATACAGTGAAAGCTGGCATGATGTAATAAAAAGAACATAGGATTAGGAGACAGAGGGCTGATCTGATTGCTCTTCCTTGCCTCTGTCACAGAGTTGTAGTGTAGAAATAGCAATAATTAGAATCAGAAGATGTGGGTTTCTATCTCAACTCTGCCACTTCCTTCCTGGGTGATGCTGGAAAAGTCAGTTCTATTCTCTGGGCCTCAATTTCCTCATCTGTAAAATGAAGTGGTTGGATTCAATGATTATTAAGGTCTCTTATGTTCCAATAAAGTTAATAGTGATATAACCTTGGGTAAGCACACTAACTTGTCTGGGCCACAATTCCACATCTGTAAAATGAGGAAGTTGGACTACATAATGTATTTGGTACTTTCCAGACGTGAAGGTTAATGATTGTTAGTGTTGACAAGGTATAATTTATCTATGGAAATGGTATTTTCTGATTGCCCCAAGGTTAGCCACCAGAATTGTGCTTTCCACCATTTCTAGAAGCCTGAGATAAGGGGTAGAATAATAAACAGGAGTATCTCTTATCCTGTCCTGTCCTGTCTCCTCCTCTCCCCTCTCCTGCCCTTTCTTCTCCTCTCCTCCCCTCCCTTCTCCTCTCCTCTTTAGAATTTTATTTTATAAGCAATGGGGAGCCAGTGAAAGGTTTTGAGTGGGAGGGTGACACACTTGCATGGCCTGATCATTTAGGAATATCTGTTTACATTGAGTTCTTATTTTTAAATCCTGGGTAATATGCAATAGCCAAATATTTTTGCACTTTAAAATGAACACAGAGTATGGTGTATGTTATGCTGGGGCAACTTGGTGTAGGTAACTACAAAAATTTCACTTGCAGCTCACTATTCGCATTAGTCAAGTGGAAATTTCCTAAGTAAATTGTCACTCACTAATTTGTCAGCTGGCTGCCTGAGCTCGGTAGATGACTTGTTACCTGTCTCGCACAAGGAGTGCTCAGTAGATGGGGCATACACCTGGCTGGACTGCAAACCAGGCATTGTTTTAAAGGGTATCATTGCAGCTCGCCCTCCTGTCTGTCTAGAAGTCAGATTCAAATGAGTCAATTGCTTGTCCATTGGATTTGGAGTCTTCTGAAAGGCCAATTTGCTGGAATTAAAAGAGGTCCAGCTTAATAAATGTGTCTGCTTGTCTAATAGATTTGAGCAAATGAACCTTAAAAGACTTGATTTAATTTAACATGCGGCTCCAGACATCAATGGCTGGTTGAAAACTCAAGGAGCCAGTTGAGAGTTCCAGCTTCCTGATGATAGTGGAATCAGCCGTGATGCTATAACAGCTGATGAAAAACAAAAGCAGTTTAGAAAAACAAAATTAGTTGCCTCCATTTCCTTAGTCTGGGAAGGCTGTGGCTCATGGCCCAAAGGCCATCGTAAGCACCTTGCCCAGTCTTATTTGATGTGGCCTGGTGCCGAGCCTGGGCTGGCTGACCCACTGGGAGAGTTCTGTCTGATTTCCTATGGCCCATGCTTGGGTCCCTGAATTTCTCAGGATAGTGGAAGGTCACAGGGACCCACGATTTTGTCTGGGCAGAACTTGCCCACTCCCAAGGGGAATGAATTTTGAATTTCAGCCCTGACCTCAGCACTGATGCAGCTTCTGAAGTGGCGTGAGCAGTGATTGATAATAAATCCAAGAGTAGAAAAGCCTAGTGATGAAGTAGAAAGAATGCTAGATGGACAGCTGAAAGACAGGGTTTTGAACTTAAGTCTCTGCTACTTGTAACCTATGTGATCTTGAGCAAATCAATCCCAGAATTCCATAGATAGCAGGGACCTTCTATAAATGTGTATTGACTGACTCTCTTCACGTAAAGATTTCAATGAAAGAGAGTATCTACTAGCTTCTGATTCAATCTATTCCTCTTTTAAAAACCTCAAACTTTAAGAATATTTCTTCACAAGGAAATGGATAGTTGAGTGTGGGACTTGCACTCTGGAAATCCTAGGTTCAAATCCTGCCTCAGACACTTGATGGCTGTGTGATTGCGGGCAAGTGTCTTGGCTGCAGTTCCTTGTCTATAAAATGAGATTGTACTAGATGGCCTCTGAAGGAGCTTCCTATGATCCTTTATTACTTAATTCCATCTGAAATTTGCTCCTTTGCAATTTCCACTACTTTTATCCTCTGGCACAAAACAGAACAAGTCTATTCTGTCTTCTGCAAGAAAGTCCTTTAAATGCTGGAACCTGATAATCATGCCTCCCTCTCTGCCCCCCAAACACCCCTTAAGGCTTTTCTTCTCCAGGCTAAACATAAGGCCTTTCACCATCCTAGTTGCCCCCTCCTTGCCCTCTCCAGCTTATCAATGTTGTTCCTAAAATTGTACTTCTGCAACAGGAAACTGTCATCTAAGAATGGTCTCATCAGGATAGAGTAAGGCAGGTATCTCACATACATACACACATATCCATATACATATATGTACATGCATAGAAAGACATGGATGGATGGATTGTGCTGTGCACAATGTATTTGTGTGTGTATATATATAGAGGTATGTGTGTATTGTATATGCACACATGCATATACATACACATAGAGAGAAAGATATAGATGTAGATATAGATATATCAGTCTAAAATGACATTAGCTTTTTTGACTGCCAAATTAGACCCTCATATAGCCGGCAATCTACTAATATCTCAGGATCTTTTTTTTTTCCAGGCAAACTGCTATCTAGTTATGCCTCCCTCCCCCATCTTGTACTTATGAAGTTGATATTTTTAAAGCCAGATACAAGATATTACATTTATCTCTGTTGAATTCAATCTTTTTAGATGCTGTCCAATACCCTCACCTGCCAATAGCTTTTCAAATTCAGACTCTGCCAACTTGTATATTAGCTATCCCTCCCTGCTTTGTGTCAACTATAAATCTGATAAGCAAGTCAAAGATTTTCTTAAAAAAATGTTAAGTAGCATAAGGCCAAGAATGGATCCTTGTACAGCCTGCATTGGAGACCTCTTGCCAAGTTGAATTTGCATCAAGCCCCCATTTTGAGTTTGGCCATTCAACCAGTCCCAAAACACCTAACTGTCTTGTGCTCTAGCTCATATTCCTCCATCTTTTCCCCAAGAATAGCATACTATGATGCCAGATATAGATCAACTCTATACATATACACACACACACACACACACACATGCATATATATGTACACACATGTATATACACATATATACATATATACACACACGCACACATATACATATATAGAGTATATATACAGCATTCCCTTGATTTTCCACTCTAGTAACCTCATCAAAAAAAGTAAATTAATTGAATTTGAGATGACCTGTGCTTGTTGCAGCCTCAGTTTTTATTCTCTTTAATAATAGAGCTCTGTTAGCAAATTCTAGAACTCTCTTGGCCATCAGAGTCAAGCCACCTAGTTAATAGTTTGCAAGCTCCCTGCCCTTCCTTTCTTTGAGACTTTATATCCATGATCTTGTTGGATTCCTATAATTCTGTGAGATAAGTTCTATAGCATAGCTTTGTGAATGGCATTCTGGACCTTGGTTGGAAAAGCTGCCTTGGCCTGCCTTTGTGTGGCTATCACTTCAGCTCTCAAACTCTCTGAGTCTCAGTTACTTCATATTTAAAATGGGAATAAAAATACCAGTAGTCCTGCTTCATGAAGCTACTTGAGGCTCAGATGATATAATAATGTGTGCAAAGTACTTACAAATTTTAAACCACTATAGAAATACTAGTTATTATTTGTATTATGGCATCCGAGGTCCCTTTCCACTCTCAAATGTTCTGCTTCTATGATAAGAGACAGGGAGTCAGTAAGCAAGCAGGAAAATTGAGAAGGAATCATTTTCCTTCCAAAGAATCTAGAAGGCTGGTCTGGTGGGGTCCTGACTAAAGGACCTGCAGTAGGTGTCTCAAGATAGTCCTCACTCTCTCATTTTAGACTTCAACAATCAGGTAGTAGAAGAACTTTGACCTGTATGAAGAATACCTTATTCTATTGTTATTCTTTTATTGCAGAATCAGAGATAGAGGACAGTATAGAAAAGCTACACTTGTCTTTGTCACACCAAAGGCCAGGAGATTCTTCCCTCTATTTCTGGATAATTATCAAATGATTATTATTCCTTCTGGAATTTTAATGTCTTACATTTATATTTTAAATAGTATATTATGGCTGCGAAATGATTTTACAGCTATTAACTCATTTCTTTCTTACACCACCCTGAGGTAAGGCAAATATCATTATCTCCATTTTATAGATGAGGAAATTAAGGCTCAAAAGAGTTAAATGACTCTCCCAATCCCATAGAACTTAAGTAGTTTTATCGTGATTAAGTGATGGAAGGAGTATGTAAACTCAGGTTTCCTGAGTCTGAGTCAATTGCAGCTAGGTGGTATAGTGGATAGAGTGGTAGTCCTGGAGTCAGGAAAACCTTAATTTAAACCTCACATCACACTTAACCAGCTCTGTAACCCTGGGCAAGTCACATAACCTCTATTTGCTTTAATTTCCCCACCTAAAAAATGAGGATAATAGTAGCACCTACCTCAGAGGGTGGTTGTGAAAATAAAATGGATTATTTTTAAAAATTACTTCAAAAACATTCGAGTGCTATTTAAATGCTATTATTATTACTATTATTATTACTCCTACATTATACTCTTTCAATCACAGCTGCTAGTAAGTTGTACCAATTAAATTTATTTCATCTCACTAATTAAGAATTAAGCCTCCATGGGGGCGTGGGAGAGGCAGGTGAATAAGATGCTGATTAAAGTATTCTTGAATTAAATCAGGGGAAGAATCCAGTGACTTCCAGGAACTGGGAATGAGTGATGTTTTTTTTTTCTTTGATGTCTTCCAGCCCCTGATCACCTTGAACAGCAGCATTTCCTTCATGTTCACCTCTGAGGGATTGAACACCATAACAGTCCAGGTGGCAGCTGGCAATGCCCTCATCCAAGATTCCAAAGATATCGCGGTGCATGGTAAAGTCAAAGCACTACCATCTAGTCTCCTGTTGGGCCCCGGCCATTCAGCAAAAGTTACACTTCCGCACCTCCCCCAGCTGGCAGTAGAAGCCTTTGTAGAATGAGTAAAAGGCCAAACCCCAGCTCTTTTCCTCCTCTGAGTGAGCTAGGACAAAGCGACAATGGGGACAGGACAATAAGATCAGTACAGCTCCTGCCCTGTTGTTTGGACCATAAATTGTTGGCAAACACAATTTTTCCCATGACTCTATAGTTACAACAAATGGGTGGATGAGTAGGGACCACACACTGCAAGGCATCCTGAGTTAAAGAAATGCCAGGTCAAGAATACTGAGATGGTGGGTTCAAAAAGTTGCTGGTCTGCGTTGATAGAGGAAGGGTCACTCTCCCAAAGGAAAAAGAAAGTAGCTGTCTACATTATCGAGTTAGGAATGCCTTGACCTGGGCTAATACTGTTCCTAAGTACCTAGGCCTGTTTGAGCATATGTAGGCTAGTCACTGGCTCCATGTGGCTGTCCAGTCTGGTTGATCCAGCCACCCTGGTGATGCTTATTAATCCAGTTTTTAAGTATCTATGACATTTAGTGGGAGGACAGGCAAAAGTACAAGAAAAAGGAGGACAGTATGGTGGAGTGGTAAAGTTGTCTCTACCTGGCCCCATTATTTAAGGCTTCTTGTAAAGTTTGTTATGGTATCAGCCTTTGCAGCAAGAGTATTGCTCTTCTGGGATTTCACACAGAATGTCTATTTTCAGAATTTGTATATTTCAGAAAATGGATCTTTTACAGCAAGTACATGTTTATAGTCCAGAATTAAGAGGGTTGGCATATGGAAGTGAATCAACCTGTTTTCAATATTCAAATTTCTATTACTAGATGGTGTACAAACTTCAATGTAGCATGGTCACTGGACTAACTTAATTTCCCCACCCCACCCCACCCTGTCTCTCCCTGTCTCCCTCTACCTCTGTGTCTCTGTCTCTCTTTCTGTCTCCTTCTCTGAAGAGTATTTCCAGTCACAGTTACTGTCATTCTCACCCAATCTGGATTACCACAATCCTGACATCCCTGAATGGAGACAAGATATTGGCAAAGTCATCAAGCGAGCTCTAGTCAAAGTAGGTTGGCTTTCCTTTACCAAGCAATTGAGGGTGGGGTAGGGGAGTGTTAAAAGAAAAGATATAAAGTCAGAAGGCTATTCCAGGAAGAATCACGAAAGTGGGGGGAGCTAATAAAAGTAGTAAAAGTGTTTTCATGTCTTCCTTTCCTGCCATTTGGGGATTGGTTGAAGACAACACTGGAAATGTTTAATTGGAAGTGGGGCAGTGTGATAAGGCTTAAGGAGCTGGAGTTGAGGATGTCTTTACATATTTAAAGGATTATCATATCAAAGAGGAACTAGATTTGTTCTTGGCTAACAAAACATAAACAGAAAATAGAAAGAGAGCTAGAGGAAAACACTTTTTGCCTCATCACAAAGAAAAAAGTTTCAAATAATTATAACTGTATAGAAATAGAGTAGGCTCCTTCAGGGAGTAGTGAGTTCTCTGTCACTGAAGATATCTAAGCAGCCGGATGACCACTTCTTGGACATAAGTGAAAGCAAGTGGTTGGACTAGATGACTTTAAAGATTTTTTCCAACTCTAAAATTCTATGATTCTATCAATTCAATCAGTTTCCTATAGTGAAACAAAGTTCTTCTTCAGCAGAATGATCATAGTTCAGGGCATCCTCGCTGAGAGAAAGGATTCACAAATGGTGAAAGTTTGTTTAATCTACTTGGATATTCTCTAAAATGCAGAGCTTGGCACAATACCTGATGGCTTCTGTAGGGTAAATTGCATTTCATTTCCTTATTGGAGTAATTGACTGTCCACCTGTAGCAACAGGCTGGCAGAAGAAAAGCTTGCTATCTGTAGAGAGAAAAAAAAATATATCCCCTCCAGATGTTGGCACCATAGAGCAAAACTTCATTTTTCTTGTTCTGGTTAAGCTCTGTGACTTTGTGCCCTGATCTTTTCTGATGAGTGAATCTTTAATGATCCAGAAGTTGATTAACTGCGACCATTCCATCTCACTCCATCAAATGCTTATTAAATATCTGCTATGTGCAGAACACTGTGATCAGTGCTGGGAGAGAAATGCAAAGTTGAGAGAAAACTGAATGGGGCCTGCCCTCACAGAGCTTATGGTTTTTCCTGGAGGAGATGGCCCATACACATCTAGATACTACTGTTGCTGTTATTTGTCACAATATCTCTGCAGGTCACCAGTGTCCCAGAAGACCAGATTCTAGTGGCAGTGTTCCCTGGCCTCCCTACCTCAGCTGAGCTCTTCATCCTGCCCCACAAAAACATGACTGAGAGAAGGAAAGGCAATGAAGCAGACCTGGAGCAAGTGAGTGAGAGAAAGCACTAAGACTGGGAGATGGGGGTAGCAGTTCATCCTTAATCTCATTCTTCTTCTTTCTACATATCCCATGCCTACACCCCTTTATCAGGAAACAGTTGCATTTCTGCACCCTGTACCTATGGGAAAAAGCTATCTGTCATCCATCAAGCTCTTCCTTCTCTGACATTTGTCAGTGCTTCAGGCTCCAACCACCACCATAGTATTATTTGGTTTCAAGGTATTCTTGAGTTCTTGAAGGCTATGTCAGCAGAAAGCCATCCCTGGTAGGTCCTATCAGGGCAGAAGGGCTTCAAGCATGAGGTCTATGACTGTATTTCGGTCATCTTAGGAATGACGTAAAAGATACAATTCACCATCATGTTTTCAGAAGAGTCATTAATTTTAGATCTACAGCAATTCTCAAGATCCATCTGTTATGTCATAGGAGGGATTGTCCTGCACTGGTTGAGGGAAGAGTCATGCCAATGGCATTACATATCCTTGGGATTGCCATTAATGTTCCAGAGCAAGGGTTCTTAACCAGTTTCATATGACATAGACCCATGGGCAGTCTGGGGAAGCCAATGGATCTCTTCTCAGAATTACTTTTTAAATGAATAAAATACATAGCATTATTTTTTAAATCAATTACATTGAGGCACAGTTATAAAAATATTTTAAAAATAATTTCATATCCTCATAGCTAGGCATAAAGGCACATACTTATAATCTCTGCTACTGTGGAAGCTGGATAGATCACTTGAGCTTGGAAGTCCAGAGGTACAATAGAACTAAAGTGGATCATGTGGCTGTCTGTGCTAAGTCTGACATCATTATGGTGAGCCAGGAGAGCAAGGGGCTGGCTACCTGGCTGTCTAAAGAGGGATGAATGGAGCTGGGTCAGAATCAGAGCAGGTGAAAGGTTCTGTGCCCATCAGTAGTGGGATTGGGCCTGGGAGTAACTGCTACATTTCCAGCCTGGGCAAGAGAGGAAGACCTTGTCTCCCACTAAGTAACCAACTAACTAAGTGAATAAATAAATGAAAGGGTAAAGAAATGAATAAACAAATTACTTAATTACAGACTTCAGGTTAGAGAACTCTAAAGTGTTCCATGTTTAATCCCATGCAGGAGTACTTGGACTGGTTGGTATCTCAGCCAGTTCTCGGTAACTCAGATAGCTAAGCACATCTCTCAGATCACAACCAGCCTGCGTATGTGAGTATATGGTATCTGCAGAGCCTTAAATAGGGATATTTTCCACTGGAGTGAAGACAGTTGGCCAGAGTGGGCAGGTGGTGGTGATACAAAGGACAGTCTTAACTGCCAGGAATAGTTCTGGCACACAGTCTGGCAGAGGAAAAGCTTGCTGTCTGTGGATAGAAAAAATGCCCCCCTCCAGATGTTGGTACCAGAGAACAAAACTTTATTTTTCTTGCTCTGGTTATGCTTCTATGACTTTGTGCCCTGTAGTTTTCTACCCCTGAAAGCCCTGTCCATTGGAGCTTTTCTATGTATGCTGGAAAAGTTTGTTTCTTCTCTCCTAACTGTGAGATCCTGAACAATTTAAGCTCTTCTTCTGCAGAGAAAATGAATTGCTGTTAGATATGACTCCCTGGGGAGAGACAGATTGCCTTCTCTTATCTTGGCTAAGGAAACTGCTTTTCCCCAAGACTGTCCAATGGGATTGTGATTTACCAGTGTCTTCAAGTGGGTAGAAGAGCATCGATGGGTGCAAGGCACTAGAAGCTACAGGAAACATCCTGAGCCCATCATCTCCTCTCCTTTATCCTCCTGATCATCAGTTCTCTGCATTTGGAGGAGACATGGCAACTGCAGGTCTACAAGGTTATTTTTAAAACCAGAATGGCAGTAAAAGGAGGTGGAGGGGGGATGGGGGCGGTGAGTTAAAGGGGCTGTAGCAGAAATGTGGCTGGAACAAAGTTAAGTGTTCCTAAGTTTCCTGTCATCTGTGATGAGGGCTTGGTCCATACTATAGCTGGCTTTCTGACCCAAAGGACAGTCGGATTGTCCTGTGTACCAGCACCACTTGCTCATCCCCTCCAACCTTCCTTAGAGTAACAACTTCATGACAGCTTAATAGAGTCATATGGCCTTGGAATCTGGAGGGTCTGAGTTCAGATCCTGCCTTTGATACCTACTGTGTGACCCTGCGCAAGTCACTTAACTACTCTGAGCCTCAGTTTCCTTATCTGTAATATGGAGATTATAATAGCGTCGACCTCAAAGGATTGTTGAAATGAAACAATATATGTAAAATATGAAATGATATCATATATGTAATAATATATGAAAAATATGAAATAATATGTGTAAAATTTTTACAAACCCTAAACCACTATGTAAATCAAGGGTTCTTAATCTGGGATCCATGGCTTGTTTTATAAAAATATTTTTATAGCAAATAATAATTAGTTATTAATATAATAACAGGATATTAATTTCTCTCATAACTACATTTCAACATGACTGGTTTCCTTTGAAAATCTATTTTGATTTTTGCTTTTAAAAGCATTATTCCGAGATGGGGTCTGTGGGCTTCATCAAACTGCTAAAGGGGATCTATGACACAAAAATGGTTATGAAGCCATGGTAACTATGTAAGTTATTATTACTGTTGTTATAGAAAGAGTAATGGATTTGGACTCAGATCCTGGTTGTGCCTCTTGCTAGCTGTGTTACCTTGGACAAATCACTTAGCCGCTGGACCTCAGCTTTCTCAGATGCAAAATAAGAGGATTGGACTAGATGATCCCTAGGACCAACTTCAGGGTCTTCTTCTCACCTCCCATCTACATATCCCTCTGGTAGTCCCAGGCCTGCGGTGGTAATAGTTCTGAGAAGCATTCTTTGGGTAGAAGGATTGCGCATTGGAGTTGGCCAGAAATAAATCAGGCTTCTCAATGAGTACATCACTTTTACCAGACCTCTTTATTCTGAAATAGCAAGTGACATGTGTGAACTATATTTGGAAGCTACAATATCCATCCATTTAGATAAATAGGTAATTATGGTGATGAATAGCAGCTGTGATATTAAGGCGAGTAAGGCAAGATAAGAGTTGGGAACAACAGCCTGAGTCTGCTAAAGCTTTCATGCTGGAATTATGGAGTGATTAAATCAACTTTCCACATGCTTAGGCCTGCTGGAGAAATGAAGTAGGAAAAATTATTCCTAAGTTTTTGGTGGCAGGCTTTGCATTTTTTCTGCTCTGCTCCCCATTGTTCATCAGCTGTTCATCAGTCAATGACTGGGTATGGGGGGTGGGAGTGGGGAAAGGAGGACACCCAGAAGGTGCTTTTTGTTTCCAGAACTCCTCAGGATATTTCCTCTGCTGTATTGTGCCCACTTGGTACAGTTAAAGGAACTGATGATGGTTTGACAAGCACTGGCTGCTAGGTGGAGTGATGGATAGTGGCAAGAGTTTAAGACTTGGAGTCTTCCTGAGTTTCAATCCTGCCTCAGTCTGTGTGACCCTGCCCAAGTCCCTTAACTTCTCTCAGCCTCAGTTTCCCCATCTATAAAATAAAGGGAGTGACTGTAGTGACTTCAAAAGTCTCCTTCGGCTCTAAGCCTATGATCCTATGACCTATATTGAAGGTATTCCCCGAAACATCACAGATAGGCTCGATAAATTGTTTGGCCTCAGGCTATTCCTCAAAGCCTTGATCATACCAACAGTGATACCATGGTAGACCCAAGCTCTAGCTCGCCATGGTTACAGAAATCAAATGGCAAAGGGCCATCAGCATCGTGGGCTAGAAAAGGCACTAAGTCAGGAGTTGAGACCTGAGTTCAAGTCCTGCTCCTAACTCATTGTGTAAACTGGGTTATACTTTTTGATCTTGATTGTGGGGATACTACTACCTACCTACATGAAGTCAGATCAAATAAACCTTATATCATATTATAACAGATTGAGAAAATTTACATAAAAGCACTTTATTTGGATTATGACACCAAATTATAGTGCCAAAAGTCACAAATTTATCAAAACTCTCTCTGAACTTTTTTTTTATTAACCAGAGAAGGTTTTTTCTTAATTTTTGACTTTCTCTCTCTTCTTTGAATCCTCACCTAGTAAAAGAGAAAAGCTATTGCTTCCTCATCTACCTCTCTGTCCTTTTATTTTGCAGATTGCAGAACTCCTGTTTAATGCTCTAAATCAGAACTTGGTCCAGTTTGAGCTAAAGCCAGGGGTCCAAGTCATTGTCTATGTCACTCAGTTGACATTAGGTGAGTACCCACAGGGAAGGGGAGGTTGTGCTGGGGGGCTGCGATTTTCAGTCCTTAGAAGGAAAAGGAAGTAAAAGCCTTTCTCCTTAGGTTCTAAAAGATACCTTTGTTTTTAGTCACTTGATAAAAATCCTAACCACATATGAATAATAACATGATGGAGAAAAAATACTGAATCGTAAGTTAAGGGAACAGATTGCTGTGTGTCTTTAGGTAAATAACATTGCTTTCTGGGCTTCTGCTTGTAAATTGAGACCATTTGGTGAGTTGATATTTAAGGTTCCTTCCAGATCAACATATTCTATAAATATTGGGTAGAGGTTGGACTAAAGCTCAGTCATTTTAAGGAATGGAGAATGTAGATGACCAGCTTGATGGTGATAATTGGGTCCCTCCAGCCATATGCCTGTCCCTGATCCAGAATGGTCAGCTCTGAGAGTTTATACTCCTCAAATCATTCCAGTGAATGGAGTGCCCCCTATAGCCCAAATGTGGAGGCTTTCAGAGCACCAGAGCAGCTGTGATTATGAGGATTCAATAGAGAAACCAAGTGAAATATTTCAGTATTATTTCACCTTGAATGCCCTAAGTTACAGTACACAACAATTGTCCCAAAGCACTTTGAACAGACAGAGAATGTTCCAGCCTTTCTCTCACTTTCCTCAGCTGGGCATAGATTACCTGAAGAACAGTGAGTTTACTCAAACAGAGTCTCCCATGATCCTTTGTCTGAGAAGCAGTGGCCTATCGCTTTCTCCCTGATGGAGGCCATGAGCTCAAAACAAAATGCAGCTTGTGTGCATGAATTGCCTTTGCTCAAACAGCAGGTGAGGCGCTAAGAGCCAACAGATACCACCCAGTTAAGGAAAGCCCCCCGACTGACTGGCCTCCTTTGTCAGGAGAGGGCTGGCCATGCTCCCATTTCCCCCTCCCCCCATCCCCAGATAAGAACATTTATGGAGAACTTCCTAGTATTTTTTATTTTATTCCTTTCAGCCCCACTTGTGGACTCCAGCACAGGGCATAGCAGCTCAGCAATGTTGATGCTTTTATCTGTCGTGTTTGTGGGTTTGGCTGTCTTCTTGATCTATAAGTTTAAAAGGTAAGTGCCAACCACTTTCAGTTTTTACCCTGGTAACTGGGTAGGGAGGTGGAGGGAGGTGAGTCCTCATCTTCCTTGTACTGAGACCCAACCTCCCCTTACAGCCCAGCACGGTCAAATGGACTATTCATTTGGTAATTATGCACAATGTGTTAGAGTAGATGGCAGTCACAGCTGGACTTTCCTGTAATCTGTTTTTTTATGTTCTTCAATTAACTTCAGCCTTGAGTTGGTCTAACTTGGTTCAATTATAAGCTCCTTGAGGTTAGGATTTCCTGCCTTATTTGTCTTTGCACATAGTGGGTACTTAATAAATTATTACTTGTTGAAAGAATGGATGAAAGAATAAATGAATGGAAGGATGAATAAGTGGATCGATGAGTGGTGGGTAGATGAGTGGATGGATGGATGGACAGATGGATGAATGAATGAATGGATGAACGAACTGGGTAAATGATTAGTGAACTGAGTAGTCTCTTTGTTCCAAGTGAAGTATAAAGAAGCAAAAGGAAAAATCTGAAAAAAAAATTACTCATTTGTTTTTATTTCTCTTTGATATACAAGTTCATTTCTGCAGCCACACATCCTTCAAACTAGAAGTTCTCACTCCTCAGAATGGCCCTGACTCCCCACCCCTCTGATCCCTGACTGACCTGGGAGGCTCTAGCAGGAAATAGCTTTTCACGCCTTAAATGATTTTTTAACGAAAAAAAAAATCTCACTTCACAAATTTAACTGAGCAATAACTCAGTTAACATTCACATGCTAAAAATACCCACCTTCCATCTCTCAGTTTTTCCTAATCAATTTCCTTTTAAAATCTTAAGGAGGAAAAAAAAACAGTCCTGCATGTGTTCAGGAATAATTTCTGAAAGCAACAGGAGTGGTATCATAAAAGGATACTTCAGGACATGAAATTATAATCAATATTTCTATTCCATTAGTCCCCAACTGTAAGTCCCTCTATTAGCAAAAAGGATATGTTCCACTAACTAGCCCCTTTGGCAGAAACTTAACAACCAGAGACAGAAATGAAATAGGCAGCATATGCCATCTAAGGTGAGGGAGAGGGGTAGGGGACAGGGAGGAGGCTACAAGAATGAAAAATCATTAAATAATAATGTCACAAGTGCTACTAGGCACTGCAAGGAGACAGAGCAGGCTCTATGTAGGTTGAATCCAGGAAACTGCAGGACATAGGGACTAAGGGACTCCAACCTTCACCCTGCATCCGCCCTGCTGCTCCCTCTGCCATCTTAGAATATGTTCAAGGCTTTAATCCATTTTCCCTCCCCCCATATCTGGCCACCTAAGTGCTGGGGCCTGAAATGTTTTTAACAAAGGACCAAAATTTTCTTTCCACAATGAAGGCGAAAAGGCTTCAAATGCCCCATTGAATTTCAGCTTATTAGTTAATTTAGTCAACACATATTAATGAAAATTTATCAGATCTTTCTTTGATTTAATGAGGGAAAAGGGAAAGAATTGGGAAAAGAGAGAGTGAGTGGTTTACTGATACAGGAAGTAGAGCCTAGGGAAATAAGAAAAAAAAACAACTTGAAGACTTTGTTTAGGGCTAGGACAAATAGAAACAGTGCCTGGGGGTACCTTTGTTATGTCAGAGAGTATTGCTGAGTCCTGTGATTTATAAAGATTTCCTTTAAAAAATTTTTCTTCACTTCTTTTCCTTCTTGCTTTTACTCCGAACACTTCAGACTTCCTTAAAATGAGCTCCATTAATTGAGGTAGCACCATATACAGTAAATTCTCTTTCTCTGAATACCACTTCAGGAGCATTTCTTTCCCTTTGGAGGTACCAAACAATCACAATTCACTATGGGGCTACATGAGAACTACAGTGTCAATGCAATAAACTCGGACTTTTTCCAAAGTAACCAGCAATCTGCACACTTTTTATTGACTATCAAAGATTTCTGGAGTTACTCCCCACACTAGCCAAAGCTTCAGGCCTACTTCCCACCCCTGGATGCCTCCTTTCTTTTCTCTCTTCCTGCCAGGTCTATAAATCTTTCAGTTCCATTAGACACAAAGAATCACAGTGGCTCTGAGTGCCCAGCTGGTGGACTTAGCCTTTGCTTCTGTATCTTCTGGGGAAATCGAGCTTTCCAGATCATTGGCTTGGCTGTGCTTTCAAAAATCAAACAGTTCTCTTTGCAGCTCCCTGATCATTGCCCCCAGGGGTTGACCAACAGGAGGAGAAGGTCTGAGCCACATTGCCAGCCCTAACTACACTTTAAGTAAATGTAAGACTGCTGTACCCCATCTGGTGTGTGGCTGCTATCCACATCCAGTAACATGGCTGTTATTTTCTGCTGTCCCAAGAAATAATAATACAAAACAAAGGCCCAAGTGTGATCTTGCCTTTCCCAAAGGTCTGCCTAAAAGGATGCTCACTCTCCCAGAGAACTCTCTTCATCCTACTAAGACATCCAATTTCTCGGGAAAATGTTTGAAGCAGCTAAGATACTTTGAGGCTTTACCATCATGGCCTTGCCATTGTAATCTTACTTCCATAGACTACTTCACTGTCTAATACTATCTCTGAAACATCTCTGAAGGTCTCTAGAAACATTATGTATGAGACACAAATCAAAATAATGTTTGTTAGCTGGAAATTAATGGGAAGAGCACCAAGTTCTGTCTCAGGAGATCCAAGTTCCAGTTCTGTCTGCCATTCAGTAGCTGGCTGACCTAAGTTTTATCTTTCTGCAAAATGAGCTAATATTTCTTTTCAAGTGTCCTAAGACCATTGAAAAAAAAAATGAAAACAAAATGCTGAAGCACTCCATCCAAGGTAGTGGCACTATGCAGACATGGAAATAAAATTTTTTGCCTTCATCATATCATTGGGCAAACTGGGAAATGGCCAAAGGAAAATCTGGTTAAGACACTTTCCCATCTTAGCACTGATTCACATGATCAGATAAGAGCTTCAACTACCCCAGAGTATAATAAATGGAAGGGGGAGCCACTATTTTAAATATGGTCATCCTAGAGTGGATGAACAATCTGGACTTTTATGATTAAACAGAATCCCCATCCTAAAATGTAGGGGGGTTTTTGTTTATATAAGGAGAAAGCAGCATGGGCTGGCGTAAATATTTTAGTTTTGTGTATTTAGAAATTTGCCTCTTGCAGCCTCTCATGTTGTCTCCTCATTAGGGCCCTTGAAGCCTGAATCTCTTGACCCACTTTAAAAGAGCAGGGATAGGTCAGTCCACCAACAAACATAGATCTGTAAAAGACGTATCTACCTATGACAAACTGACCTTCAGCCCAAAGAAGAGGCTGATAGAATGTATTTGGCTTATCTAAACATGTTCGTCCAATTGTTTCCTGAGACAGCTTCGGTGAAAGGTTAGTGTAAAACTATGGATTTGGCCTTAAGGGAGGGCATAGTTGTTATTCAGTGGTGTCTGACTCTCTGTGACCCCATGTGGGGTTTTCTTGGCAAAGATATCAGAGTGGTTTGCCATTTCCTTCTCCAGCTCATTTCACAGATGAGTAAACTGAGGCAAACAGAGTTAAGTGACTTGTTACACAACTAGTAAGTGTCTGAGGCCAAATTTGAACTCACAAAGTTGAGTCTTCCTGACTCCAGGACTGGCACTCTATCCACTGTGCCACCAAAGACATAGTTTCCAAATTAACTAGTATGTTTTTTTTCTGTACAACAGATCTCTACTTATTTTGGAGGAATTTACCTTTGCTTTGGAAGTCAGAAGACCAGCCAGACTCTAGGATAGGCTCTGACACTAACAAACAATGTGATATTGGGCAAAACCAGTCCCTTTTCTGCATCGTCAGTTGTTTATCTGTAAAATACAGGGGGTAAAACCAGGTCTAGGTTAGGTCTCTGAGCTCCCTTTGTGCTCTGATCCAGCTGTATTTGGTTCCATCCTAAAAAGCCAGTGTGATTCTATTATCTCAAACATTTTGGGCCATTAACTCTTTTGTATTAATATATAGTAACCACAGACCATGGGGGTAGGAGATTGGGGATCTGAAGTGGAGTCTAGGGGCTTGTCTATACAGCTGGCGATCCATTCGAGGGTACTCCTGATGGTGTACTGGAAAGAATGGTGAATGTGGAATGAGAAGATCTGGGTTTAAATTCACCACTATTCTATAAACTCCCCACTCTGTTTCCCTCATCTGCAAAATGAAGAATTTGCATTCAAAGCTAATCTTTAGATGGTCTTTTTCCAGCTTTGATATTTACCAACTCTAAAAAGCTTTTTTCTGTCTGCCCAGCTTTCTCTCCAGTGAAAAAGAATTCTGTGTTTTGATTTGCCGAATACATCACTAACCTGCCCACTAAGAAGTATTACTACTGTTTTCATGTCACCACAGGAAAATTCCCTGGATTAACATCTATGCCCAAGTTCAACATGACAAGGAGCAGGAGATGATTGGGTCAGTGAGCCAAAGTGAAAATGCTCCCAAAATCACCCTCAGTGACTTTACAGAGCCCGAGGAGCTGCTGGACAAAGAACTGGACACACGGGTCATAGGTAAATGTGCTCTACATCCTGCTCTACACCTAAAACTTAAGTCAAGTTATCTCCTATGGCAGAGGGCCCCCAGGCTGTTTATGGCCCGCAGCACTCTCCACTGTGGCCAGAACCAGATTAAAATGTCATTGGGAAATATTTAATAAAATAAATAACAATGCAGTAAAACAGATACCATTACATTTTAAAGACTATGCGGTCTGTAGAGATCCTCATGTGCGGATTAGTAGCCTTCCATTTCTACTTGAGTTTGACAACACTGTCTTATGGTCTAGTTAGCCCAAAGAAGCCTCATTCTCCCTACATAAAAACTAGAGAGCAGTAGTCAAGAGAACAGGTTTGTTGTTGTTCGGTCATTTCAGTCATGTCCATCTCTCTCTGACCCCATTTGGGGTTTTCTTGGCAACTGGAGTGGTTGGCCATTTCCTTCTCTGGCTCATTTTATAGATGAAGAAACTTATGCAAACAGGGTGAAGTGACTTGCCCAGGGTCACACAGCTAGTAAGTGTCTGAGGCCAGATTTGAACTCAGGTCTTCCTGACTCAAGGGTCAGTGCTCTATTCCCTGGGCTACCTAGCTACCCCCATAGAAGGTGTTGGGAGTGCAGTAGTAGTTAAACAACTTTGACTGAGCCCTTACACTAACACAAATAACTTCTGCTTCTATAACGGACTCTGGGGATATGACAACATGACCCTTAAACCATGTGCAAAATGTTTTTTATCACTTTTGTTGTGTTTTGTTTTCTTTAAAGAAGGTGATACATATTGGGTACACTGGGCTAATAATTATTTTTGAATGAAAGCTCTTCCCCTTGCCACCTGAGGACCCCTGCCTTTAAGAATGCAAATTACCCATCATCTATATATTTCTTGAAAATAATCCAAAGCACTGATCTGAAGTAAGAAGGCAAGTTCAAATTATGTCTCTGTCACTTATTGACCTTGGGCAAATCACTTAGGGAAACTAGGTGGCATGGTGGATAGAGCGCCAAGTCCTGAAGCCAGGAGGACTCATCTTCCTGAGTTCAAACCTGACCTCAGACACTTCCTAGTTGTGTGACCCTGGGCAAGTCACTCATTGCCTCAGTTCCTCATCTGTAAAATGAGCAGGAGAAGGAAATGGCAAACCACTAGTATCTCTGCCAAGAAAATCCCAAATAGGGTCACAAAGAGTTGGAGATAACTGAAATGACTGAACAAAACAACAAAAAAAATCACTTAATCTCCTTCATCTGAAGTTTCCTCAACTATAATTTTTTTTAAAAGTTAAATTAGATGGCCTCTGACATCCCTTGCAGCCCCCAAGCTTTGATCCTATGAGTTTATAGTCACATAAATTGATCACAGAAAGGTGGGACAAGATGGTCTTTTTGCTAATTCTAGGACATTTGCCTCTTTCAAGTACAGGGAGGCTAGATTCCCTTTCTATTAATACAGCAACTAACAGATCTTCCACATAAATGGTATCCAAATGTCATATGAGAGAGTGAAAACCCCTTCTTGGGAAAGAAGTGAAGACCCTAAATTTCTGAATCCCTCTCTAGGGATTCTGAGTGATAGGAACAAATTTTTCTCATGTTAGATTCCGAAAGACTATTTGTTGAAATATTCTTCACGGACAGATCTTGAGAGGAAAGCAGTTAGGATTGCCTCACAAAAGGGAACTGCTTGCAGTAGGGCAAAGAGGCGGAAAGTCTGGGGGGAAGATGACAGAGCTGGCTCTCCCCCGTGCCTTCTTGTTCACATGTATTGCTAAATCTGTAGTTCTTAACCATCCACTTCAGGCAGAGATGAGCAGTGTTGGTGTTGACTACCTGTCTGAGACTCTCTCTTTATGTGTCTTATCACCCCCACAGGTGGTGTTGCCACCATAGCTAACAGCGGAAGCACAAAGGAAATCCCCAACTGCACTAGTGTTTAATGCGGAGAAGCCACTTGGTCTACAACCTCTCTGATTTTTTTTTTTATTCTTGACGATTACTGTTCTTATTATTATGGGGGAGGGGAAAGAAAACTATCCTTTTTTTAAGCCTCTGCTACCCAAGAGTCCCCTTCACAAACAGAGGACATTGGAGAAAGGCCTTCTTAACCAATTAAAATGTCCCAAGAATCAATACCTGTGGTCCTGTCATGGTGGAAGGCTCTCCCCTGGCTGCTTCTGTGCCATCTTCTGCCAGTGGCAGCTCACAGGCAGGACTTTCTATGTCCTCCTGGGCTCTACCTTGTTTCAGTTGTTGTTGTTGTTGTTGTTTTATACACACAAACTCACCAAACCATGCAAACACAAACCCATGATCTAGTCTGCTTCTGTTGGGCCCCGGTGGGAGTGGAAGTAGCTCTCAGAAGCAGGCGGCATCCTTTCGAGAGGCCCTGCCTAGTGCATGTCAACGCTGAAGAGACCAATGATGAAGAGGACAGCGTATTGTAGATAACAACAATGTAAATAGCTTTTTATTTCCTGGGAAATAATTTAATGTTTAGTAAAAAAAGAAAAAGAAAAAAGGAAGAAACTCGGTGTGCATACACACACACACACACACACACACACACTCTCTCACTCTCTCTCTGTCTCTCTCTCTCTGTCTCTCTCTCTCTCTCTCTCTCTCTCTCTCTCTCTCTCTCTCTCTCTCTCTCTCTCTCTCTCTCTCTCTCTCTCTCTCTCTCTCTTAAAATGGACAAATCCACCAGGAGCCTGTTTGGCAAGTATGAATTCTGGACCAAGTCCAGTTGTCTGTCACATTTAACTCTTTCATCTATGTGTCCACAACATAGCTGTTTCCTATTCTGTATATATAAAAAGGAGGAATTCTTTTAGACAGTTAGAAAAGATTAGAATGAAGTGACATTGCAATACACAGAGTTCTCTATGCTCCCCAGATGGAATAGCATGGCTTTCAAGATACACTCAGCAAGTGCACTGTTACCTGACGTAAAGGTTTCCCTCCCCAATGCACTGCTTTGTCAGGCTAAGAAGACAGTATTGCCTGATAGGAAATCAGCCTGATCATGAAATATATTAGGAAATTATGATTCGAATTCCTTCTGCCTGTGAGGGCACATTGAATGTGTTCTCTCAGCCCAAGAAGATATTCTGGGCACCTAGGATCTCAGTAGATGATGGGAATGGTTAGTAGATCGGTAGCATGGGTCTGGCCCATGTACATTTTATAGGCCAAATAGTAATCTAGTGGTCTGATGATCTTAGTCAACTCTGTGATGCTGTGATAATCTCATTGTCAGGAGTATGCACCCTCCTTAAGATCAAGTGTCTGCCTTTAGTTCCCTTTAGATAATTTGAGTCTGTGGGGGGGGGGGTGTGAGCTTAGCAGTCATTCTCATTTTCCCTGCTTCACACATTTGCCTACCCAAGTTCCATTATCATTGGGTTGCTCTAGCCCGAACTCTGAACATTGTTATTTTTTCAGGGGGGCAAGATGGAAACATTTGTTTTAAAAAAACGATAAATTCATAGGATAGTCCTCATAGGAGATAAAAAGGAAAATGATTTTTATGGGATTTTTTTTTCACATTCCACCCTCTATGAAAAATGTAAGACATCTGAAAGAATGTCATTGGCTGATTATAGCATCCATCCCTACATTCCTTTGAAAAGATTAGTAATGTTTATAAGCACCCCACTTTTTTGTTTCTAGGGTTAATTGGGGCAGACAATTGCAATACTTGTATTAAACACTGGAATACAAATGCATGAGTCATATCTATATATACAGTATATGTATATATACTGTTCTTGGTTTTATTGTTCCATTTGAATATTTCTACTGTAAAAAAAAGCAGTGGTTTTGAAATTGTTGAAAATAAATGTATTTTTGTACATCAAAGTTATATCTTGGGGCTGAGCCTTTTTTAAAGTTTTATTATTGTCTTTTGTTTTTGTATCAACAATCCTTTCTGGATATACCAGCACTCCACAATTACAATTCCTTTGTAACAAAGAAAGCCAGTTAGGCAAAACCAACTAATGCAGTGGCTATATCTAACAGTATGTTCAGCATTCCACAGCTGTCCTCCCCCACTGCTTCAGCAAAAGCACGGTGGGACAAAATGGACCCTATCTTTTCTCCCAGGACCAACATTGCTTATTAAAATTAGACATCATCTGACTTTGTTTTATTATTTTTTTTCATGCACATATTCTCATGTTTCTGTATCAATTCATATAAGCCTTCTTAAGTTTCTCTGAATTCCTCATTTTGGGCATTTCTTAAGATGCAAATAAAATTCAATGACCTTCATATATCACAATTGATTCAGACATTCCCTAATCAACAGGCACCTACTTTGTTTCTAGTTTTTTTGTTACCCAAAATGCCTCTCCTATTATTTTGTGACATTTGGGTGATCACTAACCAATATGCCTGTCTATAGCCTCAGTCTATATCTTCTTTGTGTGTTTCCTCTCATGTGAACGGCATATTCAGCTAACTTTCCCATCTCAAGCTAGTCTTTCTTCCTTTACTATTTCTGGTTATAGTTCAATGGTAGACTTATTCCTTGGGTATGTCCCTCAACATGATCTGACTTCCCTTTCCAAAAATAATTCTGTGAGAATGAATTGATTTTTCATGCATTTTGGTGTAAAAGGACAAGGAGAAATCATGCTTCATGTCTTTGAAAATCTGCCATGTGGAATAATAATTAGCATTGGATCCTTAAGGTTTGCCAAGCACCTCTCCATATATTATTTCATTTGATCTTCACCAGAATCTTGTGATATAAGTCCTATGATTGTGCCCTTTTTACAAAGGAGAAATAGAGACTAAGCGAAATTAAGTGACTTTGGCAGAGTCATACAGCTGGTGAGTATCTGGGATCAGGACTCAAACTGTAGTATTCCTAACCCCATATCTCTCCACATAGCTCTAGATGAACCCCATTCTTCTTGGTGTGTGGGGCAGATGGGAGAGCTATGTGTACAAGTGTGCAAGAGGCAGATTTAGTCTCAATATAATGGAAAATAATCCAGAAATAGCAAAGACGGCTTCAGGAGCAGCAGGTTTCTCAATCAACACACATTTATTAAACACCAGTGTCAGGCAACAGGATTACAAGTACAAAGAATGAAACAATCCCTACCCTAAAAGAGCTCACATTTTAATGGGAATGAATCAAGGTATACAGTATAAAGTGAATACATAGTTAGCAGGTCTTTTTTTGGGGGTGCTAAATCAAGGAGATAAATCAGGAAAGCTGTTATTCCAAAGACAAGTGTTTCTGTTGTATCTTAAAGGAAAAGGGTCTCTGAGGCAGAGATGAAGCAGGAGAACCCTCTCGGCATGGGGGATGAGCAGTGTAAAGGCACACAATTCCTGTTATTAGAATGCATTGGAAGTCTGGATGGCCACTTAAGAGTATGTTGTAGGGGGAATTTTTGGTCGGATGTGGTGTAGACTAAATGTCTTCTGAATTCCCTTCTAACTTCCAAGATTTTGTGATTTCCTGAGGAAGATCTAATCTTTGAATGTTTTAAATGCAGAGAATTGACAATAAGCATGTGCCATAGTGGGATAGAGTCTTGAGAAGATCTGGCCAAACAGAAGGAATTGTTCCTGCATTCAGGAGTTTGCTGGAGTGGAGGAGATTCTCAGTAACCTACCTCAAAACAAAACTTTGTAGGTCTTCTAATCTGATATCTGTCTATCCATCCATCCATCTATTTATCTTTCTATCTATCTATCTGTATCTATACAGATTGATTAATCTGTTTCTCCCTGGCTTCCCTTCCAAAGCTGGAAGTCATGCAACTGTATGATAGGGCCATCTATAGAGATAGGGGGAGAGGGAGAGAGAGAGAGAGAGAGAGAGAGAGAGAGAGAGAGAGAGAGAGAGAGATAAGTGTAGATGGATAGATAGATGGATGGATAGACAGATCTATATAGCACTGGGCTTGGTTTCAGGAAGATTTAGGTTCATATCTGGTTTCAGATACTAGCTGTGTAACCCTGAGCAACTCACTTAAATTCTGTCTGCCTCAATTTCCTCATTTGTAAAATGGGCTTGATAATAGCACCTACCTTCCAGGGTTGTAATGATAAAATGGACTATTTGTAAAGGACTTTATAAAACTTAAAGGCTTTCATAAATGCTATAATAATATTATTACCATTATTATTTTAAGCAGCACCTTAACTGAAAAGAGTAAAGATAACTTCCAACCCAAATACCTTGCTCATTTATTCAGAATGAGAATATTTGGTCCATTAAATCCATTGATACCTGGATCAAAAATATATAACATATAAAAGGCAATAGTAGACTTTGAATCTGTAGATCTATATTCTAGTCTTGCTTTTGACACTAACCTGCTCTGTGTAAATCACTTCCCTTTCCTGGGTCTTAGTTTCCCAATCTGTAAAAGTTAGAATAATACTTGGGCCAGGGGCGGTGGTACACACTTGTAATTGTTGAAATTAGACAGGCTGATGTTGGTGAATAGCTTGAGCTCAGGAGTAAACAAGCTGTAGTTAGATAAGCCAAATAGTTGCCAGAATCATGTTGATTACCAATTTGGTGAACCCCAAGGTGGGTAGACATCAGGCTACTTAAGAAGGGACAAACCAGCCTAGTTTGGAAATGGAGCAAGGCAAAGTTTCTAAGCCAGTGAATATGGAGATCTGGCTCATGAGTGGCTGTTGTACTTCCAGATGGGGCAAGATAAGAAGACCCAATCTTAAAAAATCAAACCAAAATAAAAATATTTGTTCTATCTCCTTCTAAGGGTGGTTATGAGGCTCAAATAGAAATAAGGACATTTTGAAAATCCTAAAATCCCAGATTGTTAGATCTGGAAGGTATCTTAGGGGCCAGTGAGTCCAACCCCCTCATTTTACAAATGTGGAAAATGAGGCATAGAGCACTGAGCACTTAAATGAATTCCCAGGAACACACACACAACTAGTATGTGTATTATGTAGGATTCAGTCTGTAAGGTAGGATTTAAACCCAGGTCTGCATGACTCCAAGTCCGAGGCCCTAACCACTCACTATACTGTACATCTCCTTAAATAAATGAGGCAAAGAAAGGTTAAGTGATTTTTCTCAAGGTTACACAATTAAGTGTTTGAAGAAGAATTTGAACTGAGGTCTTCCTAATACCTAGAACTCTGTCCCCTCTATCACCTAGATAGTCTAGTTCTATTTTTTCATTTCACAGATCAGGAAACTCAAGCCAAAGAAGGTTAAGTTAGTAGAAGGATTGATTAAATAATTATTGAAAGTGGCATGGACTACTTTGGGAGGTAATTAGTTCCCCCCCCCATCGTAAATCTTTAAGCAAAGGTTAGATGAATATCTGTCTGTGTTGTAATGCAATAGGTTCACTGAAGTCCCCTTTTGATTCTGAAAGTCTATTATCCTGTGCTTCACAAGGCAAAATAGCACACTAAACTTGGAGTTAGAAAGACCTGGGTTCAAATCCACACTCTTCCTTGCCATGTGACCTTGGGCAAATCATTTAACCTCCATGGACCTCAGTTTCCTCATCTGTAAAATGAGAGGCTTAGATTCCACAATCTCTAAGATTCTCTCTAGCTCTAAGTCTGTGATCCCATTTATAGGTTTTTAAAGGTAAGTATAGATCATGAAATTGTCAACTCTAGATATTAAAGCTTTCCTTGGCTTCCTTTGGCCACCTCCCAAAGGATGGGAAATAAATAGATTTTCAGGTAGTATACCAGAGCCCAGATGAATTATGCCTGGGATAGCTCTTCACTGAATGCCATACCATTTGCCCTTCCCTCACCCATCCCAGTGGATATTCATCTTACTTGAGTGGTAGCTGCGAAGTCTTGGCCCTATCATACAGCTGTATGTCTTCCAGCTTTGGAAGGGAAGCCAGGGAGAAACAGATCAATTAAAAGAGAAAAATCCTTCATCCAGACACATCCAATCATAACTAGAAAACTGAGGTCCAGAGAAATGTATGGACTTGTCATAGGTAGTATGTAAGTAGTAAATGGCAGATCCAGGATTCAAACTCAAGCCCTGATTTCAAATCCAGAATTACTACCACTGTGGGTTGAAGATCTGGGAACCTCTCTGACTTTTTTTCTGAGAACTTGGGGTGTTTCCCAGTATGGTTTTTGCCCTTACAACCTCAAATCTCAAACATCTTTTTACCTGTCTCAGGATTAGGAAGGGGGTGGGATGGAATTTGCAGAAAGCTATAGTAACCTTAGGATTCTACATAAAATGTAGACTCTCAGAGCAAACTGCAAGACGCCTTTAGAGGCATAAGGACATCTCATTTCACCTTCTCATTTTACAGATGGGACATCATGTCTCAGAGAGTTCTGCCTTATTGGTAAATGCATTTTCCACTCTGGGAGTCCCTTATATAAATGAAATCCTGAGTCAGGACCTTTGTTTCCCTCATCCCCTTCCCCAATCACCACAACAAAGTATTACTATGAATCAAAGTCCTTGCAATAGCCTATGAAAAGTTGGAGAGCAGTTGAGTCTGGGGTCCCACAAGTGGATGGCAGACCTGCAGCCTGTCTTTCCTAGGAGCAATGTGAACCCACACTTCAAAGGAGAAGACACTAATAGGGGAGGGGAAAACTTATCAGGATAAAATGAACTAGTCTCTAAAAAAGGTCATTAATTTGAAGGGTAGGGCTTGAATTCTAATCATGCCTCAGTCATTTCCCTTCTTCAATTTTCTCAATCGAGCTGATCTCTAAAGTGCTTTCCACGTCTAGAGTTCCCTGTGTTTGTGTACTTATACTTTCCATCCAGCCTAGACTCTTCTGAAACTATTTCTTTTCTTTTTATTGCTTTTTTAATATCAGTCTGATTTAATTTTGCATGGGCCAAGTAAAAATGATGAACAGTGACCATTTTTTATCAGAGTCTGAGGGAAGGCTCAATACCTTGTAAAAAGTAAAGCTGATCACAGAGTTAACCAGCTTCTATAACAAGTTTATCCAATATGGGCTTCCCTTACGGAAAGCCATGCTGAAACTCTGAGAAAAATCATATTCTGTCTGGCTCCCTAGTCCCTCAGATTTCTTACACCTTGAGATGAATGTCTATAAGCATACATTTTTTTTCCTTTCATGATAACCTCTGTGGTGACCTTAGTAGCTGTGTAGAGCCCTCTGAGCTCTGTCTCAGAATCAATGATTGAAAAAATATATGAATATGTGCAGGTGAATACTGGGGTACTGAGGTTTCAAGGTTTTCTGGGCTCTGGGTCAAGACAGATATAAGACAGTAACTGAACCTGCGACTTCATTAGTATAGGAAATCGTGGATGAATAAACTTCCTCTCCCAAAATTGGCAACTTCTCTTTAATTTACTGTCTTGGAGTTGCCTGGAAAACTTAGAAGTATCTTGTCAGTAGGATCTAACAGTCAGTAGGTAGGATTCAAATCTAGATCTTCCAGGCTTATAGATTGGTTCTGGACACATTCTCTTTCTGAACTCCAGGTCAAAGGATAGGGATAGTGCCAAGGAAAAAGTTATTTTAGGCCATTTCTGTCAAATATAGACCTGAGAAGATACCAAGTGAAACAGAATAAAATGTTTTATGGACAGACACATATGCCTTCTGTCATTCAGTCCCACTTTCCAGAGAATATTGACACTTCAAGCTCATCTAAATCAATTCCATGTGGCAATGGAAAGAGCATTGGATAAGTTTTTAAAAGACTAGGATTTCAATTGTCTCTCCTATTGACCAGAATGAATCAATGACCCTGTACATACCTCTCTAAACTCTAGAGTCTCAGTTTCCTGATCTGTAAAATGGAGATACTATTGTACTATGTAACTCACTGGGTTTTTGTAAGGGTCAAATGAGATACGAGCTAAAATATGCATTCTAATCATAAAATACTAAATGGAACTTTAACTTCATTTTCCTGCCATCTGTAGGTTCGTGTCTTCTCTCTGTCACATACTATGTGACCATGAGAAAGTAAGTCAAATAAACATTTGGTGCCCTGGGTAATCTTCTAAGACTCTAAGTTACAGATAAGTTGTTGATCAGTTGCAGTGGAAGGAATGTCCACATTGGAGGTTTCTAATATCAATGAAATTCGAAGACAGTATGGTATAGTACTTAGAGGGCTACTCTGGAGTCAGGAAGTAACATAGTATCAGGGAACAAATTCCCGATTTGAGGTCAAAGAATCTGAGATCAAACTTCAGTTGTTCTTTGCTAGGAGTATAAGCTATCAGATCCTGTGGAATGAGTGCTGAGCTAAGAGTCAGGAAGATATGATTTTAAATCCTGCCTCAGACATATCCTAGCTATGTGATATTGAACAAGTCACTTAACTAGTCTGTGCCTCAGTTTCCTTATCTGTAAAACGAAGGTGCTAGACTAAATGACCTTGAAGGTCTCTTCTAGCCCTAGATCTATTTTCCAATCCATGGATTCATGTCCTGCCACTGGCTATGTGGCCATTGGCAAGTATATCATGTAACTGCTCCATGCCCCAGATATCCCTCTATGAGATGAGTGGTCAATCTACATTAATAGAGGGAGGGAGTTTACACACTGGGAATTTCCTACATCAATAAAATCACAGATCCTACCTCTGATCCCTCCCCTTACCATTAAAAAATGTTATTATTATGAACCAAGGCCCTTGAAGCTTCAACTTTACACTTGCCAATAAAAAGCTTCAGAGCATTTGAGTGTTTGGAAAGCTTGCTTCTTTGGCCCCATAGCACAACACCTCCTCTGGCCAGATGGACAATTGCCTACTTTCCAGGGTTTGATCAATCCCATCCTATGAGACCTAGTGGGCTATAGGTGACATTTCTACTCATTTGTTGTCCTGGAATTTAACTTCCTGATTGATCTGACTTGTCCTTGGAACCACTTTAGTGCCTGTCCTCCCAACAACCCCTTCCCACCAAGCGCCACCTCGCCCTCCGTGCTGTTAGCTGACCAATAAGTGGTTCTTATTCCTGCTCCATCCATGTGGTGAGGACACATACTCTAATATGGTGGAGACAGAGGGGAGGGGGCACATGGCTACAATAACAACAGGAGCTGAATAGACTTTTTTTTGTCACTAATCTGTCTTTCCGACTTTCCAGGTACACTCACCTGGGAAGCACATAATTGTCTTTATAAACAGTGCACCTGGTCCTTGCAGTTCTGCAATGATATGCTCATGCTGTCCTTCTCAAATCTTAAACTTCAGTTAGGGAACTGCTGGGCTTCTCCCACTGGCAGCTGGAATCTTTTGAGAATTTTTTTTGGGGGGAGGGGGGAGGCCAGAAAGTGAGGAAGATAGAAATGAGGTTATAGAAATACAGTTAATCTTTGTCAATTACACAGATCCACTTGACACATCCCTATTTCAACCTGTCAACTTCAGACTCTCCTCAGTGTGGGGGAAAATGTAGATGCTCCCCCAACATCTAATCTATTTATAATGGTAACAAGGCAACTCCAGGCAGTGTGCGCTCATCATGAGCTAATCATCCTTCGCTATGCCTTGTGCCTCCTAATTAGCTGCATGCTGGTTGCCTACTGATCAAGCTCTCCCCTCATCCAGACAACAGGAGTGAGGAGAAAGGCAGGTGGGAGGAGAGGGGGGCTATGAATATGTTTCCTGCTCAGGTTGTCTAATCCACTCTGTTCTAATAGGATGGACTCCCTTTCCCCCCTATATCCTTTAAATAAGTCATAGGAACAAATAATTTCAAAGAGAGGGGGGCTATTATGATGATCTAATTCTACATTTCATTTTATGTTTTGGGAAACTGAGTCCCCAAGATAGTAAGTCACTTGTTCAAGGTCACATAACAAGTTAGCTGGAAATCTCCCCCTTTTAGAGGCAATAGACTAATTTACCTGGTGAGTAACAAAGACTGGGCAGGAAAAAAGCGCTTGATTTTTCAGGAGATTAGGCTTCTAGATGTGATTTGGCCACTGCAAGACTTTGCTAAGTCATATTCCTTCTCTGAGCCTTAATTTTTTCTTTGTTAACATAAAGGCTTGAATTTGGAACTATACCCCAAACATTATTCAACTGAGCACAACTTTTGATTCAACAGTATCACCACTAATTATTTAACTCAAAGATTACAAAAAAGAAAGAAAAAAGAACATATTCATTGAAGTTTTTTTTAATTGCAGTGAAACACTGCAAACCAAGAGGTTGCCCATTAATTGCAGAAATAGCTGAACAAAATTGTGAAGTGAGGTATTATTGCCCTGTAAAAAATGATAAAGGAGAAACTTGGGAAGACCTATAGAAACTAGTGCAAAGTGGAGTGAGCAGAACCAAACACTGTAACAATGACTCTAGAAGATTCAACTTGAAACATGCTTCCCACCTTACACAGAGATGACGGACTCAGGGTGCAAGATGAGATGTACATTTTTAGATATGGCCAATGTGTAGATATTCTTTATTTAACTTTTTTTTACTTTTTCATGAGGGGATCAGGGTTAAGTGACTTGCCCAGGGTCACACAGCTAGTAAGTATCAGGTGTCTGAAGCTGAATTTGAACTTCTCCTGACTCCAAGGCCAGAGCTGTATCCACTGCACCACCTAGCTGCCCCTTATTTAACTATTTTTTACAAGGGAGAATTTTTGGGGGGATGGGGTGGGGAGAAAATTGGGAAGGAGGAAGGTGATAGTGATAGTGATGCCCTCAAGAAAAGGGAAAAGAATGTCAATGAAGTATTTAAAAGAATGTGTAGATCAGAAGGAGGTTCTGAGGGAGACAAAGGCAGTCAGGGTAACTTTGAAACTATAATGTTGATTTTAGTATATATTTTAAAAATGGAAACAAGATGGATGTAGTGGGAATTAGGCTTCAGTGCAAACCTCTTTTTCTGTCCCTTGCAAATTGGAATTCTCGTATTGTTGATGTTTGTGAAATTCCTAATAACAAAAAGGATATGAATTTAAGTTAAATGAAGGAATTAGATGTGTTTATACTTACTATCCCCTTACAGTCTAAAGTTCCATCACTCCATATGTGGGTCTTTTAGACATAAATCTTCTCCTCCCACTGGAGAATTGGAGAGCCCCAAACAAGGAAGGAGGGATGCGAGCTCAGAAATCCAGAGTCAGCAGACACTTGGACAAACAAATGAACCCATAAATAATTTTGTCTTTGAAGCAGCTCAAACAGTGTTCCTTATCACCCTGTTGCCCCTTTACATTCCATTTCAAACATCTGTCCCCTTTATTCATGTCCACATTTCAAATGCATTCCCTTCTCTCTTCTCCCTCTTGAAATTTATCTTTCTTTTTAGATACATTTCAGGGGCCACCCCATACATGAGTCTTTTCTAATTCTGCCCACCTCCCAACCCCGGTTGTTAAAGCTTTTTCTCTCAAAATTAATTTGTAGTATTGTGAATATGCTTCACATATACTTATATGTTCTCCTTGTGTACAGCAAAATTGAAGGCAGACTTGTTTAAATTTTCATCCTTATCATCTGCATTTTTTTTTTGTGGCATATATATGTGTTGATCAGTTTAGAGAACTTTCATGGAATAAACTCTCTCTGGCAAGACAAGTGCATGCTTGTTAATTTATCATCTTAAGTGTTGCCTAGGGTTGTCAGAGGTTAAGTGAGCTGCTCAGGTTTATATTCCAAGTGTATGTCAGAGGCATTTTTTGAACTTGGGTCTTCCTAACTCCCAGGCTATTATACTCCATCTATTATACTCCATCTATTATACCACACTAACTCCACATCAAATTTACACGTAGTAGGAATTTAGCAAATGTTTGCTTTACTTGAGTTGCACTGAGCATAAAGCATCTTCTTCTAGTTGCTAACATTCAAAAGGTGATTACTGTCCCTTCTTAAGTCTGAAAACCCAAAGATAGCAACGTCTCTGAGGTCTGAGGCCCCATAACCTGTTAACACTGGGAGCTTGTGAATTTAAGCAAAACTCGTTTTGCTATCCTTTATTTTCTTATCAGAGAAAGTCGTGGTTGATTTGGGGTCCTTGCAGGAAGACATAGGATTTCTATAGAAATAATCAAAATAGCAAAGAGAGGAAGCATGTCTTAGGAAGGATCAAAGATAGTTGACTTTGAAAAGAGAAAAGAGGGTGGGAAAGATGATAGTTCTCTTAAACTAACTCATGGGCAGACAAGGTAGGCTTGGTCCACTTGCCTGTTTTGGCTGCGTTCAACTTTTCATTTGAGGTTTTCTTTTGCAGAGCTGCTGGAGTGGTTTGCCATTTCATTCTCTAGCTCATTTTACAGATGAGGAAACTGAGGCAAACAGGGTTAAGCAACTTCTACTGGTTGATACAATTAAGTGTCTGAGGCAGGATTCAAACTCAGGAAGACCAGTTTTCCTGACTTCAGGCCCGGCATGCCACCCATCAGCCTTCTAAGGAGCAGAACCAAGATCCCATTAGTATCATAGATCTAAAGTTAGAAGAGACCTCAGACCATCTAGTCCAACCTCTTAATTTTACAGATAATGAAACTGAAGCCCAAGGAATTTGAGTGCTTAACCCAAAGTCATGCTAGTACTAACTTGTGGATTTATAAGTTCCTGATATCCTTTGGACTTCAAAATCATGTCCCTTCTACTACTAGTTCATCCTGGGGATTTCCTCCATACTCAGGGCCTCCTTGCTCTGGAGAAGCTCACCACCCTTGTGGCCAATCCCTCTGAGAAATATACCTCAGTCAAGGTCCCCCACCCCTACTCTCCACCATCTCCCAGTGGTGAGTTCCTCCTGGAGCCTCCATTTTGTAGAGGGGCCCAGGTTGGCTCACCTTCATTGTCCCCCCGGCCCTGACTTCCTCTGAACCTTCATCCCCAAAGCCTTACTTTTCAGGTCCCTTTTTTGTGCTGACTTCTCCCATTAGAGGATGAGGGCAGGAACTATCTTTCTTCATGTTTGTTAGCTTTTAGCACAGTGCCTGGCTCATAGTAAGTGCTTTATAAAATGCCTGTGTCCTCCCTTCCTTCCTACAGGAGGCAGATTATATCAAAGAACTTTTCTGGCCATAGAATGGGCTACCCAATGAAATCACAAGTTCCCTGTCATTTGGAGTTGTTCCTCTGAAGCTTGAAAAAGTAGTCATTGGAGCTGTATCTGTGCTTCCTGTAGAATTTGGATTAGATAAGAATTAGAGTCCTTTACTGCACTGAGACTCACCTGCAGTCAGGGGGGAAAGCAGTGATCATGGATGGGTGGGGGAGAAGTCAGGGAAGAATGGGAGAAACTGAAAGGGAGAGAAATAACAACAGGAAGTCTGGGGGACATACACTGGACTTGTCCAATATTATTCACATTATGGCTGTTTCCTTTTTATCCCAGAACAAGAGGGCCTTTGCTTAGAAAAGAAAGTAGAAGGAATGAAATGAGTCTCTGACGACAGGATTGCCAAGGTCCCTTCCTCCCCCATGCGTGGACTACTCTTTCTTTCTGGAGCCTCAAACAGACCTAACAACCACTGGCCTCTCTCTATTCACTCTGGGGAAAAACAAAAAACAAAAAACAAGAAAGAAGAAACAAAAAACAACTAAAAATAAGTTTCAAAAATGAAATCCCACACATGATATTCACACCTGTTCTTTTGTTGCATCTCAATGAAAAGCAACAATACTAGTCCTTTGACAAGGGTGGAATTAGGGCCCAGATCGTGCTAGAAAATAGGAGCTAAGGCTTGTAACGTGATTCCCTGATCTGTGGCCTGATTAATGCCTAGCTGCTAACTGCAACCATCCCTGCCAACTGAATCCCTCATTTCTTTATAACAAATCAGAGCCCAACCAAGGTCTTCTCTGAGAACCTGTCATTAACTTGGCAATTATGGTTATTATCAACTATGTGCCAATTTCTCAACATCTTTTAAGATCTTTAAGTTATGAAGAGCTGGGTATATTTTTTGCCTCTCTCTGTCTCTTTCCTGTCTGGAAAATGTAACCTTCAGTTTGATTCCTTTTCTCCAAATTGTTTCTTTTAAAAAGAAGGCTTCGATAGGGATGAAAATAAACAGGATTTGGAATTCTCGTGTGTGTATGTGTGTGTGTGTGTGTGTGTGTGTGTGTGTGTGTGTGTGCATGTGTGTATGTGTTTTTTTTTTTTGACAAAGGGGAGAAAGAAATATTTGCACATTATCCCTCATTCTCCAGGTTATTCATCAAAAGTTCCATTTTTCACGAAAGTGTTTTCCTTGTCTTAAAGCCACTGGCACAAAAAATACATCATGGAGTTAAAAAGATTGAATTACATTTCACTGGCTACCACAAAGATTCATGGAGGCTCAAAGGCCCTGCCGGTCCCTCGGTGTACCGAGTCGCAGCATTTTACGATTTCTTTCTCCCAGAGAACAAACGCTAACCGGGTTTGTCTCTTCATTGTGATACGGAGATGATTGAAAATATGCTCTGTATTGCTTGATAAAAAGACCTTTGCTGAGGAGGAGAGCAGCTTTGTCATTGAGGACATTACCCACAAGGGCTCCAGAGGCCTCTCTGCACACTGGAGCTCCTGCTGGTCTGTTTTTTAATGGGATGTTTTCTAGCAATCTGATTGCCCGCTGGGCATCAGGGCCGAGTTGCCAATGTGGTATCGCTGGCCCCATGAGTCCAATAATGGAGTGGAGTTTCAAGGTCAATTAGAATGAGAACCAGAGTGAAGTGGAAAGAATGCTGGCCCTTGCGGGACTAGTGAGAGAGAGTGTTGTTTAGTGCATGGGTTACTGGACTTGAAGATAGAAAGACCTTTGGTCACATCCTGATATTAGACGCTTAGTAGCTGTGTGACCATAGGCAAGTCAGTTAAATCATCTGGGCCTCTGTTTTCCTGTCTATAACATGAGAGGTTAGGTTTCCAAGGATTTTGCTAAATGTAAATCTACGACCCCATGAACCTTTGAGGAGGTGAGAGTTTGGCAGTCCCAGTCCTAGAACCAGGTTGCTATGTGATTTTGACTTGGGGCACATCCTCTCTTGGGGCCTCAGTCTGTAAGATGAGATCAGTCGAAGGTCAGAGGTAGCAAACTCTCCTGAATGTCCAAACAGACTAAAATGGAATTGGGATGTGTTTTAAAAAAAATAAAATTTGAATATAACATAGATAATGTTAATCTGTGGTTTTCTAAGTCAGTATGCTGCCTAATTCTATTTGAGTTTGATATTACTGGTCTAGATCATGCATGGTACAGTGGAAAGAACACTGGATTTGGAGTCAAAGGATCTGGGTTGAAATCCTGCCCCTGTCACTTATAAACTGTATGGCCTTGGGCAAATTAGTTAACCACTATGGGCTTTGGATGGAAACTGAGGTCCCTTGAAGCTCTAACTCTATGCTCCAACGATGATGTTAGAAAGGACAACAGCCAGCCCCCAAGGATGGATTCTTCTGCAGATTGAGAGCAAAGAGCGGGTAAATCACTGTGTCCATCATAAGACTGTGACCATGTCTACACTGGATTGCATAAATGACTTTTGGGTTCTGTTTAATGGTTCCAGGTTAGCTGGAAGGGAGAGACATTCTCATTTGTATAATATTTACATGCATCTGCATATCAAGTCCAAGAGCAGCTGAACTCTGGGGATTTGAAGTAATGTGAAATAAAACGTATTCCTGAGACTCACAGCAGCTGCAATCAAACCTAATCATTCAGGTGGGGTATAGCTGGAACGATAATAAGGAGAGACGATGCTAGGTAAGGCTGGGCACCTAGGCTAAAGGCAATGTGGAAGGCGATGGAAAGAGTACCGGTTTAGAATCCTGGTTCAGACACTTATCACCTGGGCAAATGTGGCCAAGTCACAACCCCTCTGGGCTTCAGTTCCATCATCTGTAACTTTAGGGCACTGGACTGGGAAATCATCCTTCTGGCTCTACACCAGTGAAATGCTGATGGAGGGTGGGGAATCAAGAAAAAGTCTGGAGAGAAGCCTTTCTTCTTTAATATCCTCCATCTATTTTTCCAGGCTTTTCTTTCCCTTCTCTCCAGAATCTACCTTTTGGGCAGTCTTGTCTACTCACATGTGCCCAGTTCATGCTTGAAGACACATTACTTAGAATCTTCCCCCTACCTGGACTTCTACCCTTGTCTCCAAACTTTGAATTCCTGTTACTATCAACATATAGCTAAGCTCCCAATGCCTCCGTGAGGTCTTACCTGATTCTCTAGCTCTCAGTGATCCTCCTCTGTAGGCCTGTGTCACATACAGTCTGTACTACCCAATAGACATTAATCACACTCACATTAGCATATGTGTATATTATAAAAATTGTCATGTACGTGACAGAGACAGTGTGTTTTAGTGACTAGTGGGCTGGATTTGAATTCGGAAAGACCCGGGGTCAAATCCTGACTCAACCACATATTACCTTCATGATCCAGGGCAAATCACTTAACCACTCAGTCACTTCACACTTTTCATCTTTAAAATGAAGGGATTGAGCTCAACCACCCCAACTTCCCTTTCGGGTCTAAATCTATGATCCTATGTGCCATGGTTCCTCATCTGAACTATAGGTTCCCTAAGTTGGGGATAGAATGTGGCATGTCTTTGAATCACCCTAAAGTATAAGAGTTCAAAGTTTTATTTACATACGTAGGTGAAGAAAGGAAGGAAATAAGCATTTGCTAAGTCCCTAATATGTGTCAAGCTTTTACAAATATGATCTCATTTGATTCTCACAACCACCCTGGGAGATAGGTCCTACTATTATTTTCATTTTAAAGTTGAAGAAACTGAGGCAAACAGACTTAGAGAGTCTCACACATCTAGTAAGTGTCTGAGGCCAGATATGAACTCAGTTCTTGCTGACTCCAGGTCCAGTGTTCTAACCACTGGGCAACCTAGAGCTGCCTATACTTAGCTACAACCTTATTGGGCATTACCACCTTCCCCACACTCAATGTGGTGCAGCCTAGCTGGGCTTCTTGATATTTCTAACACATTGAAGCCAAATTCTGGATGACTTTGACCCATGTACTGACTGTCCCCCATGCTTGGTTTGAACATTCTCCTCACTTCTGTCCCCTTATAATGCTTAGTATCCTCCAAGGGTTAGCTTGTGTCACCTTCTACATGAGGCATTTCCAAATCTTCACAGCTATTGGTGCCTTTCCCTCAAAATCACCTTGTACCAAAAGCACCTTGTATCCACCAGATAGACCATAAGCTCCTTGAGGGGAGGAACTGTTTTCATTTTCAGGCTGTAGCATAGTGTCTGACACATAGGAGGTACCTAATGAGTACTCGTTGATTGATTGGTTACATACTCAATAAGAAAGGAAATAACTTTCCAACATGGAATCCTATGATTCCCTTCCCTCGTAATTCTGGTCCCCCACTGCCCCAGTGGGTTGCAAAGGACAGCCATTGTCTGAGACTGACTCTAGAAGTCATGATAAATAGAGAATAGTCATCCAAGATTGTCCGGATGTATAATACAATCTAAAACAAGCAAGGAGGGTTTCCCTCAAAAGCTTGCCCCAAAACTCCTCTTGCTCAGTCACCAGCAGTCCCCACTAGGGACAAAGCATAGGGTGCAGACACATACCATCCATGTAGCGCCCCAACCAGAAGCGTGAGCTTTGCAGAGAAGCCTCAACCACACCACGACAGAACAGAGCAGCTGATGTCTTCTTCAACAGCTGGTGCTGCCACTTTAATTTTTCCTCTCTTCCCACCCTTTCTTTCCTCCAGGCTCCCAAGCCCAGGACTATTCTAATCCTAGCAAGTTATTGTTTATCTGGAACATCTGGTGTGTGAATGGAAGGTCTGCTTGTTTCTTCTCTAGCTAGTCAGTGAAGTGCATGCTTTAGAAGGCTGCCCTTCTTCTCTCCCAAGGAATATCATACTGCTTCATTATTTAACTGTGTTTTTCCATCACAGCACAAATTGTTGTGTGAGTATGGTTTTTTTCATGATTTTTTTGGGGGGAGGGGAGAGGAAGATATAACCCACCAGGATCAACTTGTGAGATTTTTATGCTAATTAAAAGTTTTCAGCATCTTCGTTTGCTCAGGAAAATGCTGCCATCTTTCCTTGTTCAATTACCGCTAATTAAGTAAGACCAGTGCACAACCCCCAGTAACAATTATTGTAAGTGCTATGGCTTTTGGGGGTTTAATAAGTCTGAAAAATACACATTTTCCTTTTTGTGTATTCCAGGCCTTTATGGGCAATATTATAAACCCGGGGACATTAAGAAAAAGACAAATTCACAAATGTATTTCCAGTTAAATCCAGACTCTTTTAGGACCATATTGTCCTTATCTGCTCTACTTTTAAAATGTCATGGCTAGTAACTGACTATGTTCACAGTAGGAAAGAACAATTAGGGAAGTCATAAGTTTTTCTTGTTGCTTACATTTCCATTCCCAAAGGTCACTGATGCATGTGTGTGTGCGTATGTATGTTTGTATGTATGTGTGTATATATACGTATATATATATATATATATGTATATATATATGTGTGTGTGTATACATATACACATATGCACACACACACACACACACACACACATATATATATATATATATATATATATATATATGTATGTATGTATATGTTTTAGCAGAGTGACCTACTCTACAGAGGCCCTCAGTAAAATGAAACTGAGTTTATGTTTCACACCAGGAAAAAAAAAATCAAACCATATTAGCACTTAGCTCTGAGAAGACCAGATACAATTTTGAGCCATAAAATACAATGAAACAAAGTAATCTATAGACTTAACTCAAAGAAACAGCAATTCTGGACTCATTAACACAAAGTTTTAACCCACCATAACAATCACTCCAAATTCATGAATGACCTAGGTGAACTTCTGTTATGTTCCAAATTTCTCAGAAGTTTTTTGGTAGTAATCCATTCTTCAAATTCTCATTGAAACCACCTTTGCCAATTGGGCAGCCTTGGTAGTTTGGTGGGGATCCTTTCCTCCCCCTCCCACTTCTCTTCATTACTTTGATTAAATAATTATAGACTTAGAACTGGAAGGATCCTTAGAGCTCATCCAATCCAACTTTCTCAATTTACATATGAGGAAAGTAAGATCCCAGGAATTCAATGACTTACCTAATGATATAGGAGATGTGAGATTTGACCTAGATCTTTTGACTCCTGAACCAATGTCTTTCCATTTCTTTTTTTCTTTCCATTTCTTAAGGACACATTTCCCTGCCTATGCTTACAGTTTAAACCTTTCTATCTCAGATTAGACTCAAAATAGTAGCTGGGGTGTGTGTGTGTGTGTGTGTGTGTGTGTGTGTGTGTGTGTGTGTGTGTGTGTGTGTGTGTTTTGTTTTTTGGAAGATCTGTCTTTTGAATGGTATCATAATCAAACTGATACTTGTACACTATTCACTGTATTTTCCTTTCTTCTAAAAAGTCTTCAGTGGTAAAAAGAAAGACTGATATTTAATCATGTTTCCCAATTCCTCCTCCCTACGACTAGTTGCAAAGAAAGCCAATTCACTTCTGAGACCATTTCTTTTTTAGTTAAATGGGAACAGTAAAGTTTGCCCAATTTTTCTCAGTAGATTATTTTTTATTTCATACCCGACTTATAATTTCCTCAATGTAGGAAACTCCCAGAGAGGAATCTTCCTTTCCCATTTCACTTGTTCCTTCCTTTCTCACCTGTTCTTCAGTTCAAAATCTTAGAGGGTTTGCAAGGGCACTGAGATGTTGCCTAGATTTACACAGACAGTGTTCGTCAAAGCTCAGACTTAAACCCGAGTCTTCCTAACTCCAAGCTCTGTTCTCTAGCCAGTATTTCATAGGATATGAATGCTAGGAAGATAAAATCATAGCAAAATCATAGCATAGGAATGCTAGGAAGATAAAATAAGATCATGAATGTAAAATTTTGATTTCTAATATCATCCAGCACTTAGCACAGTGCCTTGGCAAATAGTTGGCACTTGATAAATGTTTCTTGAACAAATGAATAAATATAGGCACAGAGTATTGTTATTATGACATGAAACCCTGTGAGTTTTGATGGTTATTCTTTTGAAACAAGCCCTGAACTTCGGGCCAGGAGACCTGAGTGTTTCCTCTCAAGTGTGCTTATAACTTTCTTTGTGACCTTTTTCAAATCCAGCTTTCTGTGCCTTGGTTGTCCCATCTGGGAAAATTGATGAGATGATCTGATGGGACTCTTCCTTTCTTTGGTGGATGGGCCATATGAATTGGAAAGGTTGTGAGGACAAAATGAGGCCATGGATACTCTGTTAGCTAAAAATGCTCTGCATAGGACATAAACTATCTTTTCTTCTTCTTCTTCTGACAGGAGATTAAGAAAGCCACCTCCCTCCCTAAATTGGCACCATCTGTGCCTTTAGGAAGATGAAGTGCCACAGACACTGAATTTGCTTCTCCAGGCCCTGGGTTGGCCATGGTCCAGGTCAGGGGCCATGGCCTTCTGGCTGGCTGGTTCAGAAAGAAGCTGGGCTGCCCTGCCATAGGGGGCAGTGCCCATGTCTTGGAGGATTGGAATCTCTCCAGCACTGGAAGCTCCCAATTTTCTGCCAACTACCAGATGCTCTATTGACAGCCCTTGAGAAGGACTGCCAGCATTGCTAGGGAAACACACTGGAGAGAAAGGCAGGGAGCTCTGAGCAGGCTCTGTCTGGCTGTGACACAAGAAAGCTGTGGGAGCAATGTTCCTTCTACCCTAAACGTGATTAAGTTGTCTCACCACCCAGATCCCACTGACACTCACTGACTCCTGTTTTGAAAGTTCCTTGGGGTTTCCATTCCAACTTTTAAGTCTAGGACCCATGAAGAGTTAATCTTATAGGCCCCCCTACAGAACTCAAACTTGATTGTCTGGGACAATGGGGGTACAGTCTTAGTTAAAGGACCATAGCTTTCTAAAGGGTTCAGTCCAAGACTTGGGAAATCTGCCTGGCTTTATGGGCCTGGATGACAGGCAAGTAATTATAGATCAATGACTTATGACAGCTTGGGAGAAAGGCAGCTTTTCGCAGCAAAACAATTAAAGACCTTGGGAAATCACTGCCCTCCAGTGGGGTTTGGGGAAAGGGGATTGCTGTCATAGATATGATGTTGGGAAGGCAGGCCTGCCCATTTTCCCTCCCTCCCAACCACACTAAACATTCAGAGATGGAATCCAAATGATTACAGAATATTCAATCAGAATTCTCAGAGTCCACAATTTTCAAAAGCAAGGAGAACAGAAAGGATTTGGACTCTGTACAGGGAATTTGGTTCCCCGTAGAGGTAATTGCTAATCTCCCAAACCACTAATACTACACACAAGCTCTAACTGTCTCAGCGGTGGTGGAGCCAAAGTCTTAGCCAAAGGGGGACCCAAACATGGTCTCAAGACCCTCATGTGGCTATTCAGAACTCCAGTTATAGCCCTTTAATCAATCATGAGAAAGAAATTCATTTAAAATTGTTGTCATGCTGTGATTAAAGGTAATAGTATGTCCCTTGAAAGACCTAAAATGAAATTGCAATGTACAAATTATGCCTATAAATGGCAAAGCCATCCCCCCAGTCATTCATCTTTATAGCCTTGCTGTTATATTTAACTTTCCTTTTTCTCACCTATAAGATCAAATTTTTTATTCTTCTTCAGTAATATCTCATATATCTCCCCTCCCCCACCTTCTTTTCTATTCATATTGCCACTGCCATCACAGAGTCCCCCATTACCACTCACCTGAAGTATTGCCTCCTTATAAGCCTTCCTGCTTGCAGTCTTTTCCCCCTTTCAATGTAGCCTTCACACTGCTGCCAGATTAATTTTCCCTGTGCACAGGTTTGATTATCTCATTTCTGTACTCAGACTTCTAAATGATTCCTGACTGTCTATTGAATAAAATTTACCCTCCTTAGATTGGCATTTGAAAACCTCTAGTGGCCTTAGAGGCTTCTATGTGGCAGTGTACATTAAAAGCACTAGACATGGAGTCAGGACAGAACTGAATTCAAATCTTGCCCCTGACACTAGCTGGGCTAATTCACTTTTAGCCTCAGTTTCTCTATCTATAAAATGGGAACATATAAATAGCACCTACTTCACAGGGATCGTGTGAGGCTCCAATGAGATAAGATGTGAATAATGCTTTGTAAACCTTAAAGCACTATATAAATCCTAGCTATTGTTATTGCTGGTATAGTTGAAATAGGATTGGCTTTAGAGTGAGAGGAACTGGGTTCAAATCATGCTCTTGTCACTTAGAACCAGTGTGACCTTGGGAAACTCACTTAACCTCTTTAGGCCTTGGTTTCTTCATCTGTAAAATGGAAGAGGTGGATTGAATGACTTCAAAGGTCCCTTCCAGTGAGAGAGACAGATAGGTAGACAGAAAGGCGGAGAGACAGAGACAGAGAAAAAGACAGAATGAATTAATATTAAGTATTTTCTATATATGTAGGCACTATGCCAAGTGTGGGATGAAGTACAAAGATAAGCAAACAAGACAGTCCCCACCTTCAAGGAGCTTCTACTCTTATGGGGCAGGAAAACATATTTGGGATGGTGGTGTTGGAAATTGGGGGAAGGGAGAACAATGAAATGCATTGGGGAAGGAGGTGGAGTCTAGAAAGAATCCAGGCATGAGTGGGGTGAGGCATGGCTGAAGTCCTTCCTAAAATTGTGGCCCCAAGGAAGGAGTCATCAATGAGCAGAGGAGGGCCCCAGACCAGAAGTGTTCTTGCAGTGGGAATGGGGTGTCATGGGGGCTAGGGGTTTGAGACAATGCTAAATCTATGATCCTGTAATTTTCTGCACTCTACCTTTCTAGTCTTATTTTGCATGATTCTTTTCTTTGTACTTTATTTTCTATATTGGACTATCACCAATTTTCTACGTTTTTCCACTTTGAAGCCTAAACTCACAGGGAATAGTGTGTGTCTATTTCTACATCTGGAATGACTCATCTTCTCCTTGATGCCCACCATCTGCGTCCATTGACCTCCTAGTCCAGGATCCTGTTGACACTAACTTGGTGTCTGCGATCATCACTTAACCCTTTTGTTCCTCACTTTTCTTAGTTTTTGGTTGGGAATAACCTATATTTTTTCTACCTTGTATAATCTCTCCCATCCTTCAAGGCCTAGCACAAATGTTTCCTCTTCATCAAGCCTTCCCTAATGCTCTCATCCCTAAATGGTCATACCCTCTTAAGACCTACTATAATATAGTTATTTGTACTTCTTGTATGCAAACATCATGAATTATTTTGTATGGTAGTTATTTGTTTATGCCTTGCCTTTATACCAGAATCCTAGGCCATTCATATAGCCTGTAAAGAGGCTTATCAAAAAATAAAAACAAGGGATGGTCATCAACATCAAAAGATCATTAATGAAGAAGGTAGCTGCCCTCTACCCAGCTGTGTTTTATCATTTTGTACATATATCCGAAGGCGTTCCAGGGGCATCTTCTACTTTCTAATGCAGCCATCGCTACCTCCAGCATCAGTTGGAGATATCAGTACCTGCAACTATTTGTGTACCTAGATGATCTTATTGTTTTGGGACAGTGGAATGCTATTATCTGCACATAGTAAGAATTTTATAAATGTGTACTGAATTTAATTGAAATATACAGCATTCTGGGGCAGCTAGGCAGTGCAGTGGATAGAGCACTAGTGTGGAGTCAGGAGGACCTGAGTTCAAATCCAGCCTCAGACACTTATTAGCTGTGTGACCCTAGGCAAGTCACTTAACTCTTCCTGCAAAAAATAAAATAAAATAAAAATGTTTATATTTCTCTATTATATGTATATGTAATGTTTTAAACCACAAAGTAGAAATAATATTCTTCTCAGGAACATATTAAAATTAGAAAGAGTGAAGTCAGGATGAAATTTGATGGTTGAACTTGGTATTACTGGACAATGATTTCTGATTCCACCTCTGCAACATTCTACCTATGTAATCACAGACATTTCAGGCAGTATCTCTGGTCTTCAGTCTCTTCCTCTCTTAAATGAAAAGGTTCAGCAATGATGAACTATAAGTCTCATTTTTCTCCACATTGTGTTCCTTCCTGCACTGGAAGTACTCTCTACCCCTTGGGCCTCTCTTTCTGATGAGCTGAACTGCCATTTTAAGGAGGATGCCCAGGCTGGCTATGTCTTCATTCCTTTCCAAGCTGTACTCCTGACTCTTTTGGATTTCCTCTGTGATACCCATGAGATTTCATACTTTCTTTTCTCCTCCTTACTTTTCTGATCCCTTTTATATGTTATCTTCCCCCTTAGACTAAACTCTTTAAGAACGGGGATTATCTTTCTTCATGATTGCATTTCCAGTGCTTAGCACAGTTCCTGGCACGTTTAATCAATAGTTGTGCACTTGACTCGGCTCTAGAATAGTTTTATGATGCTCTGTAGGTTATAGCCTGACACTCTTACCTTGGCCTTTCTCTACCTGTAAAAAAGGAATTTTACAGTGAGCTGCAGTACTAGAAAGCCTGCATTTAGAGAGTCTTTTTACACCCCTTACTTTTTCTTCACTTCTCTAACAACTCGGAGATGATAACCAAACATTGTGTAAATACAGAAGAAGATGTGTATAAAAGCAGCCTCATTGAAAGCCTTTGAAAACAGAAATGTCCATGCTGAGTAATATTGGGAATAGCAATGACAATGTGTACCAGGGCAAGGTCTTGATGACACAGTGAAAAGCAGAAATGCCTAGGATTTGGGGACTCAAACCTCTAACAGTTCCCTTTCAGCGTCTGGTTCCTGCTGATCCTCACTAAAGGGCCCCAGCACACCCAATTCTCCTTCCAAGATCTGCTTCTGCCTAACATCTTCCTAGAATGAACTGAAGTCTCTGATGATGCCAAGCAAAGATGATGGATCACTTGAATGGCTTCCACCAACTCTATCTGCAAAGAGAAAACAGAACCCTGAGTAGAAGCCAAATTTACATCGTGCTTCTTAATTACCCCATTAAGCTTGTGTGGGATCGTGGAGAACTTGTTCTGTTGATGGCAGCCCTCCTCCCTTGAGTAAGAGAAACTGGGACGGCATTTGAGGAATTGAATCTGAGAAAGGAAGGGGTGGTTGTTTCCTAGCCCCACTCTGTCTCTGCTGATTACAAGCTTCTGCTGTTAAATCTAAGGTTTGAGATTTACAGCATTTCTCAAAAATGTAATATAGCTAATGGAAATGCAGGAAAGCCTTGAATGGGACTGTAATAAGGGCTTAGGGAATTTTCTGCAAACTCCATTGGAAAGCACTGGGTCTTTCTATTGTTTCTGTTGTTGGATAACAGGGAAAATGACCACCCCACCCTCTACGTTGACTCCTCAGGATTGCAGTAGGTGAATCGCTGATTCTGCATCACTTATTATGTCAGGGGATATCTAAGCAAGGAGATAGTACCCAAGAGAAGTAAGTTGAAGAATGGATTATTTAAGGACAAGTCTTGGCATTGACTAATACATCAATAAATCAAGTAATTATTAAGCTCCAGAGCAGGAATGAAGCATTGGTGTGCCTTTGGCCAGGTTTGGAATTGCGTTCCTTATGTGTTATTGTCCACTGGAAACTTTGGGTCCTAACTACAGCACATGTGACTAAATTTATTGTAGAATAAATATATTTGTGCCTCAGAGATTAGAAATCTAAATTTTTCTTCAATCTGCTTTTTATTTATTTCGTATGTACTGCTTTCTATGGCAGCTGGTGGTGCAGTGGATAGAACGGATAGAGACTCATCTTCCTGAGTTCTAATCTGCACTCAGGCACTTACTAGCTGTGTGGTCCTGAGCCTCAGTTTCCTCATCTGTAAAATGAGCTAGAGAAGGAAATGGCAAGACTGCTCCAGTATCTTTGTCAAAAAAAAACAAAAACAAAAACAAAAACAAACCAAAAACTCAAGTGAGGTCACAAAGAGTTGGACATGACAGAGTTAGAACAGCTCTGGTTTCTCTATGTTGTCCTCCATTAGAATGTAAGCTCCCATGTTTGTTTTTGATTTGTATCCCAAGTGCTTAGCACAGTGCCTGGCACATAGAAAGTGCTCAACAAATTTTTGTTAATTGAATTTGCCAGGCATTGCTGGGTACTAGTGATACTAATAACAAAACCAAAATGTTTTTATTCCTCAAAGACCTTTCATTTTACTAGGATTGAGAGGGTCTAGAAGGATGCAGCATGTACATTTGGAGTCAGTGGACCTGGGTTCAAACTCTGGCTCTGTGCGACTTTGAGCAAGTGACATTACCTGTCTGGGACTATTCCCTATGTAAAATGATGGAGTTTGGTTGGACTCAGTGACCTCAAAGGTATTTTCCTTCCTCACAAAAATTCCATGAAGTAGGCCAATCAAGATCATTATCCCTACTTTAGGATAAGCACACGTGAGCAAACTAAGGCTCTGAGATGTTAAAGAACTTACCCATGATTACATAGCTTCTAAGTATCAGAACAGGGAATCCAACTCATTTTTTTTAACTTCGAGTCTATCACTTTCCTCTAGACTAGCAGCCTCTCATAAAGTAGGAATTATGTCAGAATTTGGATAGAATGGTAAAGATAAAGGTCACTCAAGCTATGATCTTGGGATTTAATAACATGGGACTTTTTATCATGAGGGGGCCAGCTCGTGAATGCACCTCTGTCCAAGGTGTGGTAGCTGGTTTATTAGCAGTGAATGTCTTTAAAAGTGATAACAAGCGGTAGTATTGTGTTTAATTGTTAGTTGTCTTAATGATGGGCTTATTAATGAGCAGTTGATGCCTACCTTATTAAATCTAAAGCATATCTCTTAGCACAATGGGCATATTAAGTCTACATTCTGCTTGATTGGGAGGGCAGGTACAGATCTTTTTAATAACAATTAATAACGAAAATCCTTCTCAGAGCAGCATTTACCCAAGGACTTCAGAAGGTGTCTGCACTTCAATTAATTAAGGTTCCCAGCACCCCTTTGAGGGCGAAAAGGGATAACAAGGAATCATTTTACCCAGGACTGAAATGGAGTCGCCTCTTAGGTTGAACATAACAGCTGTTTAGCAGCTGTAAGGGGAACGCTGAGCTATCATTTAGGGCAGGGTGGTAAGAAGGAGCACGCATCTCTCTGAAATCGAAAAGGAAATACAAGCAGACAGAGTGCAATTACTTCAACTGGAACCCAGCCAGGCAGCCAGGGTTAGCCCTGGCAGGCTTTTGGGGTGGGATAGCTTCCCCTCTGAAGAGTTCACAGGTTAACAGGTGCAATGATTGTAAAGTGTATGTAATAACTAGAGGTGTAGGATTCCAAGATGCTCCCTTTGCAGCTGTACATATTCCCTAACCAAAAGTCTTTCAGTGAGATGTGATGACTCTGTTAAGAGTAATGAGGAACCAGGATGAATGTTAACCTGGACATATAGGGGGTAGCTAGGTGGCATAATGGTTAAAGCACTTGGCTTGGAATCAGGAAGATTTATCTTCATGAGTTCAACTTTGGCCTCAGACACTTACTAGCTGAGTGACCTCGGGCAAGTCACTTGACTCTGCCTCAGTTTCCTCATCTGTAAAATGAGCTGGAGAAGGAACTGGCAAACCACTCCAGTATCTCTACCAAGAAAAACCCAAATAGGGTCATGGAGAGTTGGACATGACTGAAACAACTCAGTAACAACAACGTGAATGAACGTAGGCCCCTTTAGTCAAGAATAGAGTATTATAGAGCTTCAAAGGTACCCTTCTCAATTTAGGCAAAGTATATGTTTGCTTACTTTTCTGATGACAGAGAGACAATGTGGCAGAGTAGATAGAGAGCTGACCTTGAGGCCAGGATGATCTGGGTTCAAATCCTGCTTTTGTCATATTCTGTCTATGTGACCTTGGGAAAGTCACTTAATGTCCAGTGTCCTAGGTAGCTCTTTAAGGCTTTAGGTTGCACGGAAGATGTCAACCCCTTACAGAAATCCCTATGCAAATGAAATCACCCTTCTCTCTCCTTGTGACTCCAAGAAGCTGTGGCATGCACAGAGGCCACATTCCAATAAACTCTCTCAGCAGATGGACTAAACCAGATTGTGGGTAGCCAACAGGCCTCAAACCCGTCAGTGAGTTGTGGGGATGTCTACCCCAAGAATGTGAAGACTTCCCTGGCAGAATGGGCAGATGAGAGCAATTTGTTCCAATGGCCGTGAAGGTGGCAGAAGCAGGTGCAGTGAAGCTGTTAGAGCTTGGTCAGACATCAAAGATGCCAAAGTCATCTACTGCCTCTTGAGCATTGCCAATCATCTAGACGTTTGTCTTGCCACTGGACTTTAATGACTTTGGAAGAGACTTTGTACAGCTCTGCCTTATTTAAATTCAATGCATATGCAAGTCAAGACATTACCTGTGATGTCATTGGTCTTCTTTGAAAGTGAAGGACAAACAACAACCTCTAGCAGCCAATCTTCTGGCAATATTTTGATGTGTCCCCTTGTGCTCTCTAATCTCCCAATGAGCCTCATTGCATAAGCATCAACAGTAAAATCATATTCACTTCAGTCCTAGTCACTAATCCATACACTAATCCAACCATAAGGTCTATGATTCTCACTGAATTAAAAGCTAGAAAGAATGCCTTCCTCTTGTGCGCTCTTCCTCAGGGTCTTGTTTTTAACAAAGAATCCTGGCTCAAATCAATAACATTTTTGAAGACACTAAGAATTCTTCCACCAAACATTCAATTGCTGTGTCCAGCAATTAATTCTTTTATGCTAAAGGACTTTCATGTCTGTGATGCATCATCAGATAATGTGGGCCTATTGTGAGCTGTAATTTTTTTTTTCTATAGACTTATCTCATTTAGCTCAATAGTTCCCATTTATGGCTCTGTTTATAGTACACACTGTACTTGAGAGTAATAAAATTGTATTTTGTTTTAAAAGTTTCTATAATTTGTATCTAGGGTAGAATATGCCACTAGATAGACAATTTCTAAATTGGAGGCTGCCAGACGGTATAGAGTGATGGTTCTGGGGTCAAGAAGACCTGAGTTCAAATTCTGCTTCAGAAATTTACTATCTTGTGACTATGGGAAAGTCACTTAACCTCTACAGTCTTCCCAACTAAAATGACATTAATCAAAGTGGTATGATAATTCTTTTTTTGGAAGAGGTGAGAAGTAGAGAGGATTGGGCCAATGATTTCATTGGTATGGGGTACTTCCAGTGAGGAGATTCCCTCTGCCAACGAAGATCAGGAGGAAGGAAAGAAGGAAACATGTCTTTATTAATCAGATCTGCAGCTTACAGTCTTTGTTATTTGCCTAAAGTCACTTAACCAATTCAGTGTAGGCCTTGAACCCAGTTCTTCCTGACTCCAAGCCTGTCTGTTGACTGCACATGTCATGCTGATGATCCTTGGTCTTCTAGCATCTCAAATTTGGGAGGTACCTTAGAAACTACTGGTCCAATCTTTTCCCCAAAATAAAAATCCTTCTGCCTATGGGACCCACAACACTATCTGTGGCCTGAATCAGATTAAAACTCAATTGGGAATACTTAACAAAATACATAAGAATCAATAAAACACAGATAATATTAACAAGTGGTTTCCTAAGTCAATATGTGGCCTACAAAGATCCTTATCTATGGTTTAGTGGCCTCATTACTATTTGAATTGGACACCACTGTTCTTTAGCATTTCTGACTGAATGTCATCCAATCTTAGCTTCAAAACTGATGGGAAATGCTTCTTTTTGAGGCAGCCCATTGTAATTTCGTGTAGTTGTAATTATTAGCAAATTCTTCCTTCTGTTAAGTTTGAAGTGTGCCTTTCTATAACCTCTGCCAACTGGATCTAGTTCTGCCCTCTGGAATAATATAAAAGAGGTTTCCTTCATTTTTCCGTGTGAAAACTCTTCAAAGATTTTAAACATCTACATTATACAATATACAATATTTATAAATATATTCCCTTACCCTTCTCTTTTCTCATTCAAGCTAAACACCTCTTCACTTCCCCAGCCATTCCTTGAACAACAGGGTTTCCTCACCTTTCACTTTCCATTTTGCTCTTCCTTGGATACCACCTAGTTTCTCAATACTCCCCTCAAAGTGTATTATCTCAGATAGAATGCACTAAGATCTGATGATCAAATGTATATTTGAGTCAGAAACGATTATGTAATCTAGCCTCATACTCGAGGCATGAAATACCTCGACAATAGCCACTTAAGTAATTGTTCAGGACCAGAGGAATCAAGTGACAGGAAACTTCATACCTCAAGAAATAGCCTGTTTCATAGTTGAATAGACCTGTCAGCACACTTTCATGTGACTTGCCTACGTTGAGTTGAAATGTACTTCTGTAACTTTTATCTATTCCTTCTGGTTATGGCTCTAAAGTAAAAAAGACCTGGGTTCGAAATCCTGCCTCCTGCTCATACTAGATGGTTAACTATGGACAAGTAACAACCCCCTAAGCTCTCTTAGGCTGTACATTGCATGAAAGATCTAGATGGCTCTGGAAGAGAAAGTTCATTACTGAGAATTCCACAAACTATAGAAATCACAGACCTCAGGTCTATGGGGAAAAACAAAACAAAGTTAAAAAAATAAACAAAAAACATAAACACACCCAAGTAAAACATTGCACAAAGCCCCATGTTAATCACAAGGGATACAAAGACAAACTAATAAGTCCCTGCCCTCAGAATGCTTATATTCTATTGCAGGACCCAGTGTTTTACAGATAACTGTGATGGAAGATTTTAAAAACCTTTGCAAAGACAAATAGTAAGGCAGTTTTTGTGTAACCTGTACATAGAGCAGATCTCAGTTTAAAGGTACCTGCTCTCTGGTACTAGCCAATGCATTAATGTATGCAGTAGGATGTATCCAGGAATCCTTTTACTCGTGCCCTTCTTTCCAGGCAAGGTCAAACTGAGTGAGCAATGTTTGCACTTCTCTTTTCCTAGACAGGCTACCTGCCTTTGGTTTATAATGAAAAGAAAATCATTAAGGATTAATCGGAAGTCTACAGGGTGCCTTGAACAGCAGGGCTACCATACCAATAGTATAATCTGCATTGATACCATGCTTCCTTGCCTAAGCTTTACATATTTTATCTCTTGTAAATTTCACATGTTACTCACCACCCCAACCTTTACCCCAAGAGCTTGATGAAGGAATCATAGAAATCTAGAGCTGGAAGACACTTAGCCATTATCTGGTGCAACCCCTCCCCTTTTCATAAGATGAGGAAAATGAGGCCCATTCTTTCATTTATACATTCACCATATATTTACTGAATACCTACCTGATATTCAAGAGCTGGTGCTAGGTTTGTTGGGGATATAAAGATGAGTAAGACACAGTCCCAACACTTAAGAAACTTAAGCACTAGAAAAGATAAGGCATGGGTACAAATAAATGGAATTCAAAGAGATCACTTTGGAGGAGTGAATACTTTCCTCAAATGACGCACTAAATTAATGGCAGAAGTGATGCTGGAACCCCAGCCTCTAAACATCCAGATTAGTGCTCATTTGGATACATCAAGTTAATTGTTCACTCATGTTGATATGCATTCCAATCCCACTGTGTTCATCTAGGAAGACAGGGGTTCAGGATATGGCTAGGCCTCCCCCACTAGTAGCTTCCCCAGGAGTAACAGGAAGAATACAATAACTATTGCCAATCTTAGACTAATGATGATGTTGATGATGATGATGATGATGATGGTGGTGGTGGTGGTGGTGGTGATGATGATGATAGCTATAGCATTTATATAGAGCTTTTACAAAAGGCTTTATACATGTAATTTCATTTGTCATTGTTCCCTCCCCCCTCCTCCCATGAGCTCAGCTCCTGGAGGGAAATGGGTTAATGGAACCCCATGCCCTCCCTGGGAACTGAAAGTCGGCAGTCTGTCCTTCTCCAGCTCAGGAAGAACTGCCACATGCGCTTTCTGGCTCTCAGCCCCATGTGGTGCATGGCATTATTAAGAAAAAATTTACTCTTCAATTTCCTGTAGTGATTTCAAATTCCCAAGGTTAATGCAGCTCCTTACTTTATAGCAACAATTACACACTTCTCCCTAAGGTTGTAAAGGAATTGGAAACATCCTCTGCTGAATCTTTGGATGTCAGATGCCCCCTGATTACATCAACATAAATTTGGTCATCCTAAAATCAAGATACTTGAGGGGTGGACATGGGGTGGGGGAAGTAGAGGAGCGGGAAAAGAAGATGTGGAAACAAATGTTTTTGTCAAAGCCTTCCTTAGTGCTTAACACGTGGAGAGTGCTTAGAAAAAGATGAGTCACATGGATTGTAACAACAGTAGTTTTAGTAGGTTTAATCGCAAAGAGAGATGTTTGATGTTGACAAGGGGTAAAATTTCCCCTTCCTCTAGGTTCCAATCACAGCCTCATCACTCTGTCGATCCAATAAATGGCCAAGAGCCCTAAATTTAGAACTAGAGAACCTTAGTCTCTGGACCCCTTTTCTGCTGCTTTTGGTGTGGCCATCTACAGGTCATTTAACCTTTCAAAGACTCAATTTCTTCATTTGTAAAATGAGGAGGTTAAGTTAGATGGTATCTAAAGTCCCTTCTTGGCTTTAAATCCTAAAAATCACTTTCCCTGAATGAATGAAAGAATTAACAACAAATGATTGACTGAATGAATTCAAGGGGAAAAAAAATTATTAACCCTTTCCTATGTGACGAGCCCTGTGCTGAGTACTGAGGATACAAATCAAAGGAGAGATAGTCCAGCCTTTAAGGAGATTACTCAAAAAGGGGGCAAACACATAGAGAAGAGTGGCCAGGGAGGGCTATTTTGGTTTTAAAGCATTAGTGAATGGAGCCCTAGGGAGGTAGATTGGCATATCTTTTCACAAACAGTGAGATATATTTGAGCTGATTATGGCTGCTAAATTGTAAAGGGAAGGGGGTAAAGGTAGGGTAGCTGGTGCACAGCCTGGAATGCACAGCCTGTGCTGCTACTGGTCTACCCTTCACAGCAAGGCCACATCATATAGACAAAGGAGGGCACCTCTGACACTTGCTTTAAATGTAACAAGCTCACAGGGCAGGGGGCAAGAGAAGAGGTTTCCCCTTTATGCTCATGGGTGCGAAAATGCAACAGAGGTTGGAAGATCTTCAGGGGCAGCATCCCTAAAAGCCACAATGTGGAAGAATTACTCCATGGAAATCTCTCCTTGTGTTTTTGTGGATGTTTATTTCTGTGTTTTCCCCTGTTCTGCCATCAGTGTTCTGTCCTCTTTTTCTCTTTGTCCAATCTCCATTTTTTTTTCTGTTATAAACCCCACTCTAGTTTGAATGATTATGGAACTGTATGTATTAACACTATTTGATAATACAATTAGCTCAATATCCACAAGCAGAAACAATGGAAGGACCTCATCATCTGTAAGAAATCCTTTCACAATTTGTGTCTTGGTTCAAGTTATAATATAATTTGCAATAACAATGGCAAATAGCTTTGGCAAAAATTTTTGTTTCCATATTTTCATAAAGGATGCCTTGAATAGGCATTTTCATTAAGCCCCAAGACATTATGGGATCTTTCAATGAGAGCCATGAAAAGTTCAGAAGTTAGCATAACAATCCATACAGAAAAAAAAAAAACTAGATGGATGAAAAATGCCTATTGTTTAGACTGTGACATGTAACTGAGTGGTTAGTCTATTGAATTAGTATATCTATACATACATTTGAGACAGGCTTAACAGATAGACAATTCTTCACTGGGTCTTGAATAAAATACAGAGAAGAGGGTAGGATGAATTTGCATTTCATACATACCGGTGGAAGACACAAGTTGCCCATCTATATCCCTCACTCTTCCCATAGGACTAGACCACTTCCTTTATCTATTACATAAGATAACATTCAGAGATAGGGATAGGAAATGGACCTGTCATTTCACTAGAATGAGGAGCTCCCAGGTGAGAAAAATTCTTGTACCAATGTGGGTCAGCACCTTCTAATCTTAGAAAGTTGCCCAGAGCACTGAGAGATGAAGTGAATTTGTCCTTGATCACATCACCAGTAGGTGTCAAATGCAGGGCTCGACTTCATGTTTTCCTAGCTTCAATACAAGCTTTCTATATACTACACCATGTTAACTCTCATATATTAAGGGCTCTTCAAAACTGAAAGTGCTACATTGATGTAAGCTATCTTAGCATTCCTTGATGATATATTTCCTTCCTGCCTCTGCTGGAGCATAGGTCCTCATTGCAAAAAGAATATCTCCAGTAAAATATACAGTAGGGAAAAGGGAGGGAGAGTCTTTCAATGAGAGTGAGGGATGATAGATGGACAATCTGGATGGTCTACCAGTAAGCACCAAATATAATAGAATTTGAGGAAGGCCCCCAGTCCATTGGGTGGATCCTCAGTTGAAGATCTATAAAAAATCATTGGAATCCTGGTGTGATGGCACATACCTATAACCCATGCTTCTGGGGAGGTTGAAGCTAGTGGATTATTTAGGTTTGGGAATTCTGAACTTCAATAAAGCTAATGCCAGTAGGTTGTCTACACTAATTACATCACTGATATGGTGGAGCCATTAAGAATGAATGCCTACCAGATTTCCTAAGAAGGGCCAAACTAGCCTAGGTCAGAGAAGAGAAGGTCAAGGTCAAAACTTCTGGGCCTATCACCATTGGGTTCTTCCTCAAGAATGGCTGCCAGGTGGTATAGTATCATCTCTAGTCATTCTATTCCATTCACTTCCATTCCATTCTATTCAGTTCATCGATGTAAGCACTTATTAAACTCCTCTCCCCTTCAGGGAGATTATCAGTTTAGTAACCATGAAGCTAACTTTCAGGGATCCTAAAGTCTTATGGGGCAGATGCAAAGGCCACACGTTGAAGGAGATGTTTATAGCCCGAGGGAGAGAACTCATGCTTACTTCAGTTGAATTGAGAACTCACACATACTCAATTCAACAACAGTGGCAGGAATGTGCCATTATTATCCCCATTTTACAAATGAGGGAACTGAGGCAAACAGAAGTTAAATGACTTGTCCAGGATCATAGAGCTAGTAAATGTTTGAGGTTGGATTTAAACTCAGGTCTTTCTGACTCCAGGCCCATAGCTCCATCTGCTAGGTAGCTGCCTCAGCCAACAAAGCACTGGAGATGCAAAAATCAAAATGAAAGAGTCTTTTTCCTTAAGGAGCTTATATTTTACTGAACTATGTAAAATGCACATAGATAAGTAAATGCAAAGTACATACATAGTTGAGGAAACAAATTTCAAGAAGGAAGGAATATTAACTAATTGCGTCTGTATGTAGGAGAATCAGGAAAACCTTATACAGGAAATCCAGGGAAACTAGGAATTCACATGAAACAATTAGGCAATTTTTATTTATATCTATATCTATCTATCTCTATATATCTATAGCTATATCTGTCTATCTATCTATCTATCTATCTATCTATCTATCTATCTATCTATCTATAATAAAGACAGCACAGTGTAGTGGGCAGGGCCTGGGATATGATGCTGGATAATCTAAATGTGAATATATAAATAGCTTACCATCTTTGTGACTTCATATAATTCGTCTAACCTTCCTGAGCCTCATTATCATCAGCTGTAAAATGAGAATAATAATCACTAACCTACTAAACTCTTACGATTTTTCATGAGGCTCAAATGAGATATGTATATGAATATGTGCTGGATAAACTATAAAACAGTATACTTACTTCTTTAAAAGCTCTTCTGGGGCTATTTAGCCAACTCCAATTCACAATGGAGGCCTAGATTTCCAGAAGGTGTCTACTACTCCAATCAGCTTTCTAGGGATCACTTTGAAGCCCTAGGATTTCTCCTGAGCCCCTACCAGTAGGTTCCCCATTAACAATAAAACAGCAAATTTCATTCACTTTTATAAAAGTGATTTATTATGAATGTATATCAAGAACAATAGTTACTAAACATTCTCCCCCAACCAGGGACACACTCTCTCCTTGTGTTTACAAGTTTCTTTGGAAGAGAGAGTCAAATTTCAGGTCTAAATGTATGCATGTAGAGAACATATATGGCAAGGATGTCACCTTCCTTTTTTTGCTTAGAAGTCCATTTTTCTCTTTATGGTATCCTTATGGTATTCGCTGAAGGAGGTAGCATCAATTATGAACAAGTTTTGCTGCCAAGCTTGACTGACTTCAAATGGAGCCTAGACTCTCCACTAAATGGGTAGCTCAATTGGGCTTGCTCCTTAAAGAGCATCCTATTTGGCTAAACTAGTCAGTCCTCTTCTGGGATAGGTCAACCAGGTCACTTGGCTGTTGCAATGGCTCCTCTCCAGTCTCAACTGGCACCCTGCAATGTCTCCAGACCTTGTAGTGCTCCCAAGGTCACTGGCTGGGCATGTTCACCTCAATGTTTCTGCTTGATCATGTCCCAACATGTTCCAGGCTCCAATGGGCTTATATTCCCATGTCTGAACACTGGTAGGATCTGATGGGTTCTCTGGGTCTTCTAAACTCACAAGGTTCCTATCTAGATGTGTCCTTCTTAAAATACTCATTCACTTACTAACAGAAAAGAATAACTAGGAAGAGATCAAGGGAGTTATGTGCTCATAGAGTAGCTGCCCTTGCCCCTAGAGCTTGAAACACAATGCCTTCTGGAAGTCTCAAAGGAAAAAGAGACTTTTTCATATGCACTATAAGTTCTGGCTCAGAAACTCCTGAGTCCTCAGTTCTTCTGATTCCACAGACAATCAGAAGAGTGTTGGCTAATGCAAAGTATAAAATCCTAAGTTACTGTGGCTGGAAACAACCTCTCCCCAAATTTCTATACGATCATTTGAACTGATAGCAGGCTAGGAATATTTGCCTATGTTTCAAGGACTGGCCCTCTACAAGTCTGAAATATGCTTTGCTTTAGCGAGTCCATCCGTTCCCTGAATTGGACTTCCCTAAGGTTTCCAGCATCCCATAAACTACAGAGGTCAATTCTCTGAAGAAGAACATGATCCAAAAGAGAGGGTTAAAGACAGTCTCAAACCTATCATGCAGAACCAAAAATCCTCTTTTGAGCTTAGCACCTAGACAGCCTTTTAAAAAACATAGAAATTCAGGCAGAAACCTAACTAACAATTTCTCAACCTGGGGCAAGGTTGGGGGTAGACTCACATGGAGGAAGTTTTGTGGGTAGGTTCAAATGGGGCTTGGTGCCCTGGGACCTTATGGTGGTTGGGGATTGAGGCTCAAATGAAGAAGCTTCCCGAATTGCTGCTGCTGTAGCTGTCACCATGACTAATGCTGCTGATAATGCCAAAGAAGTAGGAAAGTTCCAAAGGAAAATTGAGGTTGTCATGGTGGTATAATAGTCTGCCGGGGGGAAGGTACGAAGTACCTGTAGGACAGGAATAAACTCCTGTTGTAGGATGATGATGTTGGTGCCCTTTACATTTTCTTTCCTGAGACAAAAGCTCTAGTTCTCATACCCTAGTTGGGACTTTGAATCTAGGGGCAATCAGTTAATAAACATGTATTCAGTGCCCACTATGTGCCAGGAGCTATGCTAAGTGCTAGAGGTACAAATCTAGTGGAGAGAGGTAAAAATTATTGACATTTGCCTACAGAAGCCTCTTTAGTGACCCAGAGTTTCTGCAGTCAAGGTCCGGTAATCTGTGTTTGCTGCCGGGTAAGCTCTTTGGCATCCTTTGAGTGGTCAGGTTGTAGGTGCTGGGAACCTCAAAGAACACAGGCCTCAGGCTAGGTTTCCTGGGTGATACACACTGGGGTTTGAAGGTAACACCCTGGTCTTGCTCCACGCTCACCAAATCTAACTCTGAAATAGAATTAGAAAAAGACAAAACAATTGGCAATTTCAAAAAGTACCTTCACTCGTTAGAAACCTGTTGCAAATGAGTACTTAAAATAGGGTGGGGAGAACCCTCACTGTGTTGTTTCCTCCATGTCAAATCCACCCACAGATACTTTCCTGAGTTAAATAAAAGACAGGAGACGTGTGTTGAGGCTCTTGCCTGATGGCTAATTGGCTTCCTTTAGATTTGAAAATGTATTTTTAAGCAGTAATCTGCTTATGGCTTGGGGAATTCTGATAACCACATTTTAATAATTCAAAAAAAGAGCCACAAGGATATACAAAAAAAAATAAGGAGGCAGTCTAGAAGGTGCAGTGCCAGCAGGAGTAGTGGTTATGCTGGTTAGTTCTTCTGCACAGAATCCTACACCGGAGTCATCAGTGCCCAGGGAACCAGACTGACAAGGTCATCTACCAGTGCCCAAGAGGCAGTGTGGTCACTCCTAGGTGGAAGATGACAATCCAGGGAGAACTGGTGAGGTATTAGAGTATAAACTCTATGAGGGCAGGGATCATGTCTTATTCATTTTTTTTTATCCTTCTCAGTCCCTATCATAGTAACCAGCACATAAAACATACTCAAGATAGTAGATTTAGAACTAGAAGAGACCGTTGTCCATCATTTTACAGATGAAGGCATCTGGGCCTAGAAGAGCTGGGCAACCTTCCCAAGGTTATGTAATAAATTCTCATGGGATAAATGGATGAGGTACAGAGGGTGGGAGGAGAGAAATTGTTCCTCAAATGACATAAGTCTTGTTTCCTGTTATTTTTTTCCTCTCCTACGGCCGAATTAGCCACTCCCAGAATTCATCATCCCATCTCCTGCCTCGTCGTCTTTGTATAGGCTGTGCCTCTTCCTTGGGATGCCCTCCTGTATCCCTCCCCTTTGGCACCTAGCTCTCCTCTATAATAGAAGAGGCAGGAATATGCAGTTATATGGCACCTACTATGTGGTGGACAATGTGGTAAGCTGTTTTTATAAATATTAGCCTACTTATGATCAACTCAGTTGCCATTCTTTAATAGAAACAATCCTTGATTCCCCCCAGTTTTTACTGTTCTCTCTCTATTTAAATAGTTTACACTTATTATTCATTTATATGTTGTATTCCTTGATAGAATGTAAACTATTTAAAGGAAGGGGTTGTTTGGTTTTTGTCTCTGTATTCTCAGTGTCTGGCACAGTGCCTGGCTGTCACACAGTAGGTACTTTAAAAATATGCCTGTTGATTTACTCATTTATAAATTGGATCAAAATTGGAAAAAAAAATTTTTATCCTCTCTTCTCCTCTTCTTCCTCTTTCTCTTCTTCTCTCTTCTCCTCCTTCTGTTCTTGTTCTCCTTTTCTTCCTCTCAATTTTACTGTTCTTATACTCTCACTTCTACTCCTCTTCTACTTCAGTAATGATGCTTTCCCTAGGTCAGAAGTGTTTAATCTGGGGTCCGTAAACTTGTCTTTTTAAGTTTTTTGATAACTGTATTTCAATCTTGTTGATTTCCTTTGGAATCCTCTGTATTTTATGTATTTAAGAATATCATTTTGAGATGGGGTCCCCAGGCTTCACTAGAGCGACTAGGGGATCCGTGGAACAAAAAACGGTTAAAGTGCCCTGACTTAGGTCACACTGAACTGGCATGGTTGCCTAGAGTGTCAAGATAACATGCCTGGGTCTTGGAGACACCTAGAAGGAAGGTAGAAATTATTCTACCACCTGGTGCTAACTAATAAAAAAAGCTGAGGCTCATATAAATAATCAAAAAGGCAAAGCCTTCCCCACGCATCCTCCCACCCAGACTCTCTGCCTGATCTTTGGTGACTTGTTTTCTCTTTCATTACCCAGAAGATACCTTCAATATCATTCCAAATGCTAGTGCCCTCTCACTTACATTACTTTATTAATTTTGCTTGTATTTTATTTATGCACACGTATACATATATACACATATACATATATATATGTGTATATGTAATTAAGGTGTACTTTAGTGTGTGTAAAGTGGATTTTTGTTATTCTTTCTTACAGTTTTCTTCCCAGTATCCATAGCCATAACAATTTCTACTTCCGAGGTGTTAGATGTGAGTTCTCATGGTGGTGGTTCAAAACAGTTTCTACCATGCAGTCTCAGTAGATATAGGGATGAAGTAATGTAAAATTGTGAGACTATTGCTGGCAATATGCCTTCTTTGTCTGTTGCCCCATAAAGGAAGTGGGCACTGGTCAGTGAGTAGGGACCCCCTTAGGGGTGAATGTACAAGCTGGAGTACTATGTGTGCCTCGATCGGCCCCCATCAAGACTTAGGAGGGGGAATCTGTGTGTTTGCCTCAACTGGCCCGCATTGAGGCTTGAGGGGATTCAGGGGAGTGCACAAGATGAGCCTCTCTCGATTGACTCCAGCAAGACAGAGGAGTTATTTCTCCCCCTTCATTCAGGCCCCTTTGAGAAGGGTTGTTAGGGAATACTGTAGGACTTGGTGCTCCCATTATCAGAAAACTCCCTTTGAGAAGACTAGACTGGAACAAAGTAAGCTTATTTAACCCCTCTGAATCTGTCTTCCTGTCTGACTGGATCAAAAGCCAACTTGTTAGTGAGAGAGGAGCTAGAAACCCTCCTGTGTCTTCTACTTAAGAAATGGCACAGTAGATGTGTTTACCTGTCCAACAGTATGTATCCTTAAGCTCTTTAATGCCAAGCACTATTCCACTTTTGTCTTGGTATCACCAGAACTTGGTAGAACACTGGATACATAGTAAGCATCTTATACACGCTTGTTGACTCACTGACTGAGTGGGAGGAGGGTGAACTGGTTTATGAACCCTTCCAAGTTTCAATCTTATTGTAGGCTGAACATGGGCAGCAACATATTACCTCTATCAGGAATAATCCAAATATAAAGGTGTAACCATAAACCTAGGTCACATTCTGTCATCAATATACACAGTGTACATGTGGGAGGGTGAGCATATGCAAAAGAGGTTCACCAATGGGGGGACTCATGTGCTTGGGACAACTCATGGCTCTGGTTTTCCTCAGTCTCTTGAGAAAAGAGTCTGTACCATGTGTCACCTGTTGGTCAAAACTTCTTCTCTGCTACCTATTCCCGTATAGATCTTCCCAGGTTTCCTTTTGGGCTAAGTCACTTCTCTGTTACTCTTAGGGCATGGAATCAATAAGAAACCTTTTAATCTCAAAGCCACTTTTTTTCAGGGTGCCGCGAAAGCATTATGCTCTTTCAGTGCCAAGCTCTTAACCTAGAGATTTGTCAAGATCTTCAGATCTGAAAATACTCAGGGGATTCAGCTTTGTTCAATGATCTCTCAGTGGGGCCAAAATTCTTCTCCTAACAAAATTTATTCAAAGACTATTTTCTCTCTCAAACCACAGAACAATTCAGGAACCCTTCTTTGTCCCACCCAAAACTTTTCTTCCCTTATACTATATGTATGTATGTATATATGTATGTATGTATGTATGTATGTATGTACATGTGTGTATGTGTATATATGTATGCATGTATATTGCTAGAGAACATTAAGACTACATGGCTCATCCCACAGCAGACAGAGCTGTCTTCCAAAGAGATTCCAGTATCTACCGAGCCCACCAGATTTCACTCATCTCTCTCAGTGAACTGTCAGTATCTGTCATCTTGATGCCCTCTATCTTCAACTCCTCTTATGTTCATCTTTTTGCCTCTCTTCTTCCAGTCTTCTTCTTTTCATAGTTTCCTCTCTGCTTTCCATGTCTCAGATCAGTACTTCCTCATTATCAGTGACCCATCTTTAACTTATTTTTATGAAATTCAACAATCCCAACTTTATGTCAGGTTTAATGGCCCCAACAGCCCTTCTGTAATTTTCCCATCATCCCCAAATAGTTTTTTGATTTGCCATTTCCCATTTATAACCTTTAAAACTTGTGTGTAAACTGATGAACCACAATGCTTTGCAATCAGTTACTTTAAGCATTGCTCTTCTTTCAAATTGGTCCTCTCAGCACATTCATCTAAACTCTAGTTCTCTAGATAGTCCTCAAAATAACCTGTGTCTCTTCTTAACATTTTAGCCAAGAGGTCATTTCTTTTAAAGCTTATCTCATTTTCCCCCCTTATATAAATATTCTTTCCTTCCCTTTTCAGCAACCAGAATCTCCATACACAAAAGGGGAGAACCTTATACTATGTATAGTCCAATATTTCTTAGTGTAAAGATCTCAGCACACATTGCATCAGTCAAGGTGTATAATGAGTATGAGACCACTATAACACATTATAAATGATGACTTGCTTGCGACAACTGGCATATAGTTTATAAAGCAAGAAGTGTAATGCAGTAGAAATTGCTCTGAATTTCCAAAGGCTTTGGGTCTTGGGTCTACTACTGATTATCTGTGTGACCTTGTATAATCTGGGTTACCTCTCTGGGCCTTAATCTTTTTCATTTATAAAATGAGGTATTTGGATGATATGAATCCCCCTCCTCCCTGAGACTTTCAGTTCATAAAATATAATTATGTGGAGAGGATTTGGTACATGGCCAGTTCACCTAAGATGGAGGCACCTCCAATGGAGACAGCAGGGACCTATTTCTTGCCTGCTTTTGATTTAATATGGGTATGTCCAAACCCCTGTTACAAGTGTATGACAACATCAAGGGCACACATGCTCGAAAATGGATGGGCAGTCCTGTTATAAGAGTGAGTGAGTTTCCCTAAAATATGGAAACATAAGGCTTTTGCACCAGTGACCACAGTGTATTAAATGAACCAGAGTAAGGTCAGCAGAGAATTGGCTAGGTTATCTTTGAAAAATTTTTAGAAAGAGATGATAAGAGGTGGATGAATGAATGCAAAACTAGCACCTACAAATGGGCTGATATCTGCACTATTGGGAGGAGTGCCCATGTTGAAGAGATGATGGAAATATGAAGTTCTACCATTATCCAAGAAAAAAAACCAAGAGAATGGACATACTATAACAACCTAACTATATTCTCAAATTACCAAATTTTTTTTGCCAGATTTAAGTGTGGGTGTCCTTTTTTATTTTGATGCACTTCCCCTAAAATAATAATCTCTAAAAAAAAAAAGTCTTGCTTCAAAATCCCAACACCACTTGTTTGAGATTCAGTTTTTTTAACATGAAAAAATAAATATATAATTTAGGCATTGGGGCCTAAGCTACCTAACACCATTCTTTCCCTCAAATCCCTTCTTTATGACTTGCTGCTGAAGCCAGGAGCCATAACAATATCCTGCATTTATTACAGAAATTTCTTTGAGTTATTTCAGCGTTTCTCTTCCAAAGTCCAATTTCCCATTTCACTCTTGGCCTTATCTCCCAGTATTCCTTCTCACTTGCTCAATACTTCAACCTCTTACTCTAAACTATTCTTCATCTTCTGTCTTGTCTCCTTACTGCTCATTCCCTTGACTCAGAATCCCTTCTGAGTCACCTATAACTTACACATCTTTCAAGGTCCACTTCAGATATAGCCTCCTCTATGAAGCCTTCCTTGATATTCTCAGCCCATAGTAATCTCTCTTGAGCTCAACTGCTCTCATGATATTGTGTACTCTTTTTATGTGTTTTAGGAACTAATCCTGTGATTTCATTGACATAAGGGACTCCCAGTCAAGGAAATTCTCTCTACCAATGCAAATTGCCTGAGAGGCTGTGACTTGATCAAGGTCACATAAGAGTCAGAGGAGGGGCTTGAACCCAAGTCTTTCTGGCTCTTAAGACAGCTCTTTATCTACTAAACCAGTCTGCCTGTCTTATTCAGCTTGTTATATTCTGAATCTGGATCATAGTTATTTTTATCCATACCTTCTCTCTCCCACTATCTTGAAAGCTTCCTTAGGGCAGTGACCCAGGCTCCTCCAATGCCAAGCATTGGAATTGACAGACAATAGGTGCCTAATAAGTACTTATTTATTCACTCTTTTGGCCTCCCTACCTACTCTTAAACAACTTCCTTAGACGGACCACGCTGAAAGCTATTTCTCCAAACCCTCCCCTATTCATTAAAAACCTGGGCCAAGCCTCTTCATCTGCATGTAGAAGCAACAATACTATGAAACATTAATGATCCAAATGTATCAGCCAATCTGACACTAAGTACAATAACACTGTATCTGGGGACCCCAGCCTGCCCTATTTGTCAACAAAGAAAATATTCGCTTCAAATTTTGTTGACAGCAGAAACAAAACACTCAGTAATAGCCAGTAAGAGAAAATGGTCTTCAAAACAATGACAGAGTAGCCACTATGCATACTTAGCTACAAAAGGAAGAGAGAAATGCTTTAGACAAATAGAATGGTGCTGTGGAAAGAACCCTGGGTTTCAAGTCATTTAACCAGGATTCTAATCTGGACTCTGCCACTTACAATGTTGGGCAAGTCACTTAATCACTGAGTCTCAGTTTTTGTCTATAAAATGAGGTCAGCTTAGATGACCTCTTAGATTCCCATGAAATTATATAGAAATGCAAAATGGAGAATCATTGAATAATTTATCACTAAAATAAATGAGGAATTCAAAGGAATTGGCATTTCTCATTCTGACAAAACACATTTATTAAGCACTGACTACATGAGTCAGGTATTGTGCCAAGCAAGACATACAAAAAAAGGCAAAAACGGTGTATTTGTTTTCAAGGATCTCACATTCTAACAGGCAGACCACACTCAAACAATGGTGTATATATGAGATTAAAACAGAGTAGATGAAAAGTAATCTCAGAAGAAAGACATTAGAAGTTGGGAGGATAAGAAAAAACCTCCTAGAGAGAATGTGAACTGAGTTGAAGGAAACCAGAGGCAGTGGTGAGGAGGGAAAGCATTTCAGGCATGGATATACACCAGTGAAAAGGCAGAGTCAGGAAATGGAGTACTGTGTATATTATGAGAGAAATGTTACCTCTGAGTTCACATGGTAAGTAATTGCTGCAAAAATATGCTTACCACAATGTAGAGATTATAGAGGTAAAAAAAATAAAACAACAAACCCTAGGTTTAGTTGTTTTGCATAAGCATAGGTTCAGGCTTCTTATAGGCAAAATTACATCAGAGTGATGGAGAAATAATTAGTTTACATATTACAATCTTGCATATTTCTCTTAGGCCATAAAAGTTAAAGAAAAAATAAATCCATAATCCCAGTGCTTCCTTCAATGTCATAAAAGCTGAACAAACTTAATTAAAGAGAGTCATAATCTTACACATCTCCTAAGGAAACAAACTTCATCATACTTAACTCTACAGGTAAAAGAAGTCAGGTTACAGATTAAACTACATTTATCAGAATCATGAAGAGGATGATTAAAGAGGAATTTTTAAATGTTGCCAAGGAGTCAGGGACAGTTGAGATTGTTCCTCTGGCTTCTTACCCAGTGAAGGGTTAAGGCTTTAAGTAAATTTTCGTATCCCATGGGACAGGTTTTGAAGATTCAATATTCTCTAACTAGGATAAATAGCCCTGATCTTTCTTCGACATTATTATTCTGTAAGTCAAGTTTTGGTCAAGTGAGGTTAATATTAGTAGAAAATAAGCTTCCAATTAATCAGAAGTTGCAGGAGGAATTAAAAGAAATATAAAGTAAAACATTCCCATTGCATGTACAAGGAACACCAAGAAGACCAGTGTCACTAAATTGGAAGCGGGTAAGTGCAAAAAGACTGAAAAGGTAAGTAGGAGCCACAGTGTGCAAGATCGTAAATGTCAAATAGAGCACTTTATATTTGATTCTGAAGGCATAATAGGGAGCCACTGAAGTTTATTAAATAAAGGGTGTGACATAGTCAGGCTTGCACTTTAGGAAAGTTATATTGGTAGCTGAGTAGAGGAAGGATTGAGGAGAGGAGAGATAAGGCAGGGAGACTAAATAGAAAGCTACTTTTTTAATTTAATATTTTATTGTTCCTTAATTACATGTAAAATATTTTTAATTATTTATTTTTAAATTTTGAATACCAAAGTCTTTCCTTCCCTTCCTCCTCTTTCCCCTCTCATTGAAAAGGCAAACAATTTGATATAGGTTATACATGTGCAGTCACGGAAATATATTTCCATGTTAAGTCATTTTGTGAAAGGAAACAAAGACAAAAAAAAAACAAGAAAAATAAAGTAAAGAAAAAGTATACTTCAATCTGCATTCAGACTCCAACAATTCTTTCTCTGGAGATGCAGAACACTTTTCATGGTAAGTCCTTTAGAATTGTCTGAGATTATGTTGCTGAGAATAGTGAAGTCTTTCATAGTTGATCATTGTATAACATTGCTATTACTGTATACAAGGCTTTCCTGGTTCTGCTCATCTTACTTTTCATCAGTTCATGTAAGTCTTTCCAGGTTTTTCTAAGAGCATCCCACTCATCATTTCTTATAGCACAATAGTATTCCATCACAATCATGTACAACAACTTGTTCAGCCATTCTTAAACTGATGGACATCCATTCAATTTCCAATTCTTCACCATCATTAAAAGAGCTGCTACACACACACACACACACACACACACATGTACACACATACATGCATACATACATATGTATATTTACATATAGGTCTTTTCCCTTTTTTTTTAATCTCTTAGAGATACAGACCTAGTAGTAGTATTGTTGGGTCAAAGTGTATGTATGTATGGACACAGTTCCAAAATGTTCTGCTGAATAATTGAATTAGTATATAATTTCACCACTTGTGCACCATCTCAATTTCCCCACACCCCCCTCCAACATTTGTCATTTCCCTTTTCTGTCACATTAGCCAATCTGATAAGTATGGAGTGGTAGCTCAGGGTTGTTTTAATTTATATTTATCTCATCAATAGTGATTTATAGCCTTTATTCATATGACTATAGATGACTTTGATTACCTCATTTGAAAGCTTCCTGTTCATATCTTTGGCTATTTATCAATTGATGAATGGCTCTTCTTTTCATAAATTTGGCTCAGCTCTCTCTATATTTGAGAAATAAGGTCTTTTAAGGAAGGTATTCTCATTGGCTTTTTGGAGGTCTTAAACAGAGAAACCTGCTATAACACTTTTTCACAGTTATGATTACTATATATTTCCCTCTATCCTATTTCCCCCCATTTGTCTTTCTCTCTCTCCTTTCACCCTGTCCATCCTCTAAAGTGTTTTGCTTCTGATTTTTGTCAACCACACCTCCATTCTATTATCCCTTTCCCCTTTCTTATAGGTTAAGATAGATTTCTATACCCAACTGAGTATGTATGTTATTCCCTCCTTGAGCCAATTTTCATGAGAGTTAAGTTCATGTGCTCTGCCCCACCTCCCCCATCTTCTGCTCCACTGTAAAAGCTCTTTCATGCCTCTTTTATGTAAGATAATTTATCCCATTCTATCTCTCCTTTTCCCCTTCTCCCAAGGCATTCCTCTTCCTTACTCATTAATTTTATGTTTTCAGACAATCATCACATCATATTCAATTCCCATCTGTGCTTTCTCTGTATGTATACTACTTCTAATTGGCCTAATAATGAGAAAGATTTTAAGAGTTACAAGTATCATCTTCCTATGTACGAAGGTAAACAGTTTAACCTTATTGAGTCCTTTATGATTTCTCTTTCCTGTTTACCTTTTATGCTTCTCTTGAGCCTTGTATTTGAAAGTCAAAATTCCTATTCAGCTCTGGTCTTTTCATCAGGAATGCTTGGAATTTCTCTATTTCATTGACAATTCATTTTTGCCTATGAAGAATTACTCTCAGTTTTGCTGGGTAGGTGATTCTGGGTTGTAGTGTTAGCTTTTTTGCATTCCAGAATATCATATTCTAAGCCCTCAGATGCTTTAATGTAGAAGCAGCTAAATCTTGTCTTATCCTGACTGTGGCTCTATGATACTTGAATTATTTCTTTCTGGCTACTTGCAAAATGTTTCCCTTGGCCTGGGAGCTCTGGAATTTGCTATAATACTCCCGGGAGTTTTCATTTTAGTATGTCTTTCAGGAGGTAATCAGTGTATTCTTTTAATTTCTATTTTATACTCTGGTTCTAGAATATTAGGACAGTTTTCCTTGATAGTTAATTGAAATATGATGTCAGAGGAAACAGGGGAAGGTGAGAGGGGAAACAGGGGAAGGTGAGAGGGGAAACAAGGGAAGGTGAGAGGGAATGAGAGAATCTTATTCTTATAGCATTTGGCTTAAGGAGGGAATAACATACACCCTCAATTGGGTATGGAAATCTGTCTTATCCTACAGGAAAATAGGGAGAGAAGGGGACAAGAGAGCAGGGGAATGATAGAGAGGACGGCAGATTGGGAAAGGGGGTAATCAGGAGCAAACACTTCTGAGGAGGCACAGGGTCAAAAGAAAGAATAGAATAAATGGGGGGGCAGGATAGGATTAAGGGAAATAGAGTTAGTTTTTCACAACATGACTACTATGGAAGTGTTTTGTATAACTGCTCATGTATAACCTATATTGAGTTGCTTGTCTTTTCAATGAGGGTGAGCGGGGAGGGATGAAGGGAGAAAATTTGGAACCCAAAGTTTTAAAAACACATGTTTAAAAAAATGTTTTCACATGTAACTGAGAAATAAGAAATACAGGAGATGGGATACAGAAATCTATCCTGCTCTACAGGAAAATAGAAGGGGAAGGGGATAAGAGAAGAAGGGGAAAGATTAGAAGGGAGGGCAGACTAGGGGAAGGGATATTCAGAATGCATGCCATCTTGGGGTGGGGGGAAGGGCGAGATGGGGTGAAAATTTGGAACTCTAAATCTTGTGGAAGTAAATGTTGAAAACTAAAAATAAATAAATGTTTTTTTTAAAAAAGAAATATGATGTTTATATCATTTTTTGATCATAGCTTTCAGGTGGTAAAATAATTCTTAAATTATCTCTCTTGTATCTATTTTTTAGGTCAGTTGTTTTTCCAATGAGATATTTCACATTTTCTTCTTTTGGTTTTGTTTTATTCTTTCTTGATGTCTCACAAAGCCGTTAGCTTTTACGTGCCCAATTCTAATTTTTAAGAAATTATTTTCTTCTGTGAGCTTTTGTACCTCTTTCTCCATTTGGCCAATTCTGCTTTTCAAGGCATTCTTCTTTCTCTTTTTTAAAATCATTTTTTGGTTTTATTCATTTTATTTTTAATTTTTGAAATAAAACAAGCATTTCTATAACATAGTAGGACAATAAAAAGATGATTGCATGTGAAACTGCAAACATATTATGTACAACTTGTTATTCCTTTTAAATATATAATAAATTTATCATATAAATTTCTTTCTTTCCCGCTCTTACCCTAGAGATGTCTATCATTAGATACAAATATGCATTATGTATATATGCATATTGTACATATTTTATATATGTGTGCATGTGTGTGTAAAATCATTCTATACATACTTCTACTTATCAGTTATTTATTTCGATGTGGATAGAATCTTCCTTCATATATTCTTTATAGTTAATATGAGTATTTATAATAGTCAAAATGACTAAGTGGCTCAAAGTTGTTCTTGAAACAATAATGCTGTTACTGTGTACAATGTTTTCTTGGTTCTGATCGTTTCACTCTTCATTATTTTGTGCAAGTCTATCTAATGCAAGACATTCTTCTCTGCAGTGGATTTTTGTGCCTCTTTTACCATTGGATTATTCTGTTTTTTAAGGTGTTACTTTTTCAGGTTTTTTTTGTGTGCTTCATTTACCAAGCTGTTGACTTTTCTAAAAACTGTTTTCTTCCATCACTCTCATTTTTCTTCCCAATTTTTCTTCTACCTCACTTACTTAATTTTCAAAATCCTTGTTGAGCAGCTGTTTTCAGAGATAATTCTGAGGACCTGTAAGTTTTCAGTTCTTCAAGATTGTATGATCTAGGGAGAAGTATGTTTATTACTCTCTTGGCCTGTGCTCTAGTCTCTGAGCAAACACAAGCATTCTTTTCTGCCTTGAAACTGTAACCAGGGTTCCTGCTCTCCTGCAGTCCCCAGCTCTGGTGTGGTAGTGCTCCTTCTCACCCTGGGACTAAGACCCAGAATAGTGACCCAGGTCCAAGTATGGGCAGTGCAACAGAGTCCTGCCCCTGGCGCCAGCAAAGGGAACCTTCTAATCTCCTTCTGACCAGCTGTCCTTCCTCTTGCAGTCTGTGGGCTGAGAGGTGTGGAAGACATCATTGCTTCCACTGATTAATTCCCATGCCACCCTCTTTCCCCCCAAGGCCTGCTTCTGGTTTGGAGGGGAAATTTCAGAGAGCTAAGGCAAGTCTGTGGCTTTTTTCTGCCCTCGTGGCTCTACCACTCTCAATAGAAACCTATGGTATTTGTCTAGGCCTAAAGTGATATAAGCCTGCGCTAGGATGGTAACTCTGCGAATGGAAAGAAGGTGATGTGCAAGAGAGATGCGAAGATGATACAATAAGATATGATAATAAATTACATACGTGGAGTAAGCATTAGAAAGGCTTCTAGAGTAGTATTTTGGTTGCTAGACTGGATAAAAGAGGGGATTCTGGTGCCTTCAGTAATAATGGGGAAGTTTGGAAATGGGGAAGGTTTTGAGGGAAAAAAATATGAGTTTCTATTTTGGATGTATTGAGCATGAAATGCCTATGAGACATCTAGTTTAAGATGTCTGAGAGGAAGATGTTGATATGAGGATAGTTCAGGAGAGAGGTTAGATCTGGGATATACATGTACATATTTTCATTTATGTACATATGTGTGTATATGTACACATACATATATGTGTATATATGTACGTATATGTGTATACACACACACACATATACACACATATTTTCATTTATGTACATATGTGTGTATATGTACACATACATATATGTGTATATATGTGCGTATATGTGTATACACACACACACACACACACACACACACATATATATATATACACAAAAAAATATGTGCAGGTATATCTGAGAATCATCTCCATAAGGATGATAATTGAAATTATGGGAGCTAATGAAATTACCAAGTAAAATAGTATAGAGGCAGAAGAAGAGGGGGCCTAGGACAGAGACTTGGGGATACCCAAGGCTATTGTGCATAAGATAAATGGAGAACCAATAAAGTATACTGTGGAGTGGTCAAGAAAGTAGGAAAAGAACCAAGAGAGAGGCATTTAATTAAAAACTAGGGAGGAGAGCATATCCAGGAGATTAACAATTGGCAATTAACAGTGTCAAAGGCTGCAACCAGATTAAGGAGAATTTAGAATGCTAAATAGTCCAGAATGATCCTCATCACTGGAGATAACAACAAAACAAGGAAAATAGAGCTCAGGACTAGGAATCAGTAGATCTGGGTTCTAGGCCTTGGTGATTTAATTTCTTCTCTCTGGGCTTCAGAGCCTTTATCAGTAAAAATGAGGGTCCTGGACTATATAATCTTTATAGACCCTTCTAGATCTATGATTCAAAGACAGAGACGGTTGGATCGACAAGGAACTTAATTCACTCAATTCAAGACCCCCTCATATGTCATCTTGCCATTCTCCACATTGAAAGAGAATTTATTTCAGTGTTTAAGTGCTTGGTTGTCATACTGCCCATTGGCTCCATCTCCCAGGGCATCAAGGAACATTTAATTCCATCAGCCTCTACACAATTAACAATTATCTTATCAGGAATGTCAGATAACAGAAGGAATTTCCAGAAATGAAAGATCATGGCACAAGAAAAAGGTTTAAGCCCAACCAAGTTGTTTCTGAGCTTTTTTCATGAACTTTCAAATTTGTGATGAGATTTCTCTCTTCATTGCCTTGTTTTCAGAGACAATCTATTCTGCCATGGAGCAAAGCTTTTATTCAGTTTTTAAACTTTAATGTTGGTTAAAAAGTAACACTGCATCTTTATGACATGGATTATGGTGGTAAATGTTTAAAGTCTCATAAATCCACCATGCAGGGGATTCCAGGATCAATGAAGATGGATAGTAATGTTGAATGTAAACATTTTCCCTCCTAATATGAGACAATCCTTTATCCAAATCCATCTCTCTCTTTTGTTTTAGTCCATACCACCGCATTTCTTTGCCTAAAAATATGCTTTTATTTTCTCTCCCTCATACTCACCTTTGTGAGATTATTCTTCCTAAAACAACAGCCTGAATTATATTGCATCTTGCTCAAAAATCTCACAATGTTTCTGATTGCTTACAAAATAATGGCCAAACACCATGCCTGACATTCAGAACACTCTAGAATCTGCCTTTGACTTCTCTTCCTTGACTTATCTCCTGTGATTCCTTCATCTTACAGCCTATACTCTAGCTAAACTGGACACATCTTTCTTAGCATGTCACCTCATCCTTCCTACCTTGATATCTTTGCCTACCTTATTTCCCCTGTCTCAAATGTTCTTTACTTCTCTCCTCAGTTCCAGCTGCTCCTTCCCTACAACAGACACATAACTAGAAATGATTGAAGTATCCTTTGCACAGAAAATTATCCATATGTTTCTACTTTTATATGCTGATCATATTCTGCCATGTATGATAATTAAGTATATGCCATCACCTCAGTGAGACTGTAAATTGCATTCAATTTAATTTATTAAGCACCTATCAAACATTCACTATGTGCTAGGCACTGTCCTCGGTTCTGGGGATAAAAACCTAGAAATAAAACAATCCTGGTCCTTGAGGAGTTCATATTCTCTTGGGAACAAATAACATTGATACAGATGAGTAAAATTTTAAAACAAAAACCACCAAATCCATACAAAAGTATTTTGGGGTGGGGGTGGTGGTACTAACATCTGGAGGAATTAAGAAATTTATCTTTTGGTCATGGCACTTGAGCCTTGAAGAGTTATAGGGCTTCCAAAAGAAAAGGTGATAAAGGAAAGGGACAGGAACAGGGAAAAGGAGAGGGGACTGCAAGTATCCAAGCCCTTTGTAGGAGAGGAAACACAGTATAGGATGCAAGGAGCCAGCTTTGTAATCAAGAAGACATAGATTCAAACCTTGCCTCTGATACATACTAGCTGTCCAACTAGGGGCAATTCCATCTTCTTTTCTTTTTTTTTTCTTTTAAAATGCTTCTTGCCCTTTTCTTCCTATTTTTCTCATTCCAAAATACTTCCTTTAAACAAATAAGGATCTAGGGCTTCCAAAAAGCAAAGGTAAGGAAAGAATGCTTTCTGGGTAGGGAGATGCCTAGTTTAAAGGCATGATGATGGGATATAGAAGAACATATGTAGAGAACATCAATGGAACATAGAAATGAATAGAACATAGAATGAACAAGAGGGAATAATGCATAATCAGCCTAGAAAGATAGGTTGGAATCAGATTGTGAAAGATTTTCAATGCCAAACTGAGTTTACATTTTAACCTAAAATCAATTAAGAAGCCGTCAAAATTTCTTTAGAAGGGGAGTGGCATGGTCAAACCTGTAATTTAGTAATATCATTCTGGGAGTCATGTTTTCCGTGAGAACAAGAAGTACCTATTCACAGGGTTTTACATTTAATAATTAATACATTCTCGTTGAATTAATTCTTCATGTACCTATATATTGGCTTATATAAAGTGCTTGTTTGCTTACTTATGGTCTCATACAAAGCTTACAATCTCAGTGTGGGGAGAAGACTAATACATTGGAACACAGATAGAAACTATCAGAATGAATTTATAAGTGAGTGAAGGTTTCAAAATGAGTCACTGCATCCTATTCCTCAAAACATTGACTTTAAGATTGATGATTTAATGTCGTTATAATCATGGCCCAGAATGGCTAGTTTTCCTCATCATTAATTATCACTTGTACCACTCCTTGTTCATTTCGCATGAGGGAACATATGCATACGTGTTTTTCCTAGAGCTCCTCTTCTACCCTCCCCCATACTCACTGATCCTTGAGTTATAAATCACTACTGTCCATTTATGTGTTTTTTTTTCCATTCTTGCCTGTTTTGTATATATGGCAATTTCATGTGTTTGTCTATCTATAGGAATTCTTCAAAAAGTCTTTTTCTGAGCACCTGCAATGGGCCCTTACCAGTCCTGGCCACAGCAGGGTATATCCAAGAAGAAAACAGTTGTTTTTAAAAATTAATGATAGCTTACACACAATGCTCGCCTAATTACTCCTGGTCTTGTTCAAAGCCTATAATCTCAGTGGGGAGAGAGGACTAACATGTTAGAACACAAATAGAAACTATCAGAACACACTCCAAGACAGGATATAATTCAATACTAAGCAGTGCTGTACAGATTATAGTGGCTATAGGAGATGAACGAGGGCTAGGCTATGCTGGGATAAAAAAGGCTTCCTGGAAGAGGGGGGTCTGAAAAACTGGATATAATTTGATGTGTGAAACAACAGGAAATAGATGGTGTTCCAGAAAAGGGATTCAGAAAATAAAAGTGAATATGGCAGCATAGGAAAATCTTGCAGCTAAATGATACATTGTCATGATTTCGTCATTGTGGTACTCTCTTGCCCTAGAAAGATTCCACTACAGATCTCCATTCCATAATGCAAAGAGCCTTGTCTCCGGAATCAGAAGACATGGGTTCAAATTCCACTTCCGACACTTACCAGCTGTATGACCGTGAACAGGTCACTAAGTCTCCTTGGACCTTAATTTCCTCATCTAACAAATGAGGGTTTAGACTAGATGATGTCTAAGGTCCCTTCCTGGTATAGATTTGTGGAACATCATATAACATCTCATTCCATGGAACTGTTGCCCTTGTTCTCCATGGATAGTGGATCTAGCCATCCTGCTGGAGACCTTCTTGCCTACTGGCATCAATGCCATATACACTTCTACAGTTTTTTTTTTTAAGCATATTGGTGGCTCCAGAGGCAGTGGTTTAAATAAAGGGTCCTAGTGGATAAATCGGTGAAATGCTCTTTCCATTTTTCATGCCTACTAGTCAATCACAGAACACCTACTATGTGTCTCTCTTAGTGCTGGATATTGTTTCCCCCCCCATTTAATAATATTTTATTTTTTTCTAATTACATGTAAAGATAGTTTTCAATATTCACTTTTGTAAGATTTTGAGTTCCAAACTTTTTTCTCCTTCCCTCCCTCCTTTTCTGTCTCCCCAAGACAGCCAGCAATCTGATGTAGCTATATATGTACAATCACATTAAACATATTTCCACATTAGTCATGTTGTGAAAGAATAATCAAAACAAAAGGGAAAAACCACAACAAAGAAAAAAAAGAGAAAATAATATGCTTCAATCTGCATTCAGACTCCCTAGTTCTTTCCCTGGGTGTGAATAGCATTTTCCATCATGAGTCTTAGAATTGGCTTAGGTCATCATATTGCTGAGAAGAGCTAAGTCTATCAAGTATGATCATTGTACAATGTTGCTCTTACTGTGTAAGAGTTCTGGTTCTGCTCACTTCATTCAGCATCAGTTCATGTAAGTCTTTCCCGGTTTTTCTGAAATCTGCCTGCTCATCATTTCTTATAGCACAATAGTATTCCATTACATCCATATACCACAACTTGCTTATCCATTCCCCAATTGATGGGCATCCTCTCAATTTCCAATTCTTTGCCACCATAAAAAGAGCTGCTATAAATATTTTTGCATATATGGGTCCTTTTCTTTTCTTTTCTTTTCTTTTCTTTTCTTTTCTTTTCTTTTCTTTTCTTTTCTTTTCTTTACTTTTCTTTTCTTTACTTTTCTTTTCTTTTCTTTTCTTTTCGATCTCTTTGGGATACAGTTCGTGCTGAATAGTTTGGGGAATACAGAAAAGTAAACTCCATTGTCCTGCCCTCAAGAAACAGAAAGTCTAACTGAGGAGATGTTATATTGGCATAAACAAAAATTGAAAATGATCCTTAAAACAGAGGGAGACAGGTGGTACAATGGATAGGATACTGGCCTGTATTCAGGAAGAACTGAGTTCAAATCTGGCCTCAAGCACTTACTAGCTGTGTGATTCTGGGAAAATCACTTAAAAACAACAACAATAACAACAACAACGACAACCTCTGTTTACCTCATTTGTTCCAACTGTAAAATGGGGATAATAATTGCACCTACCTCCCAGGGTTTTTGTGAGGATCAAAAGGGATATTTGTAAAAAGTTCCTAAAGTAGTCACATATAATAATTATATAATGAACCTACATAATCCCACATAATAAACTTTATATAAATGCTATTCTCTCCCTTACCCTCTCTTCATATATTGAATTCTTGAATTAAAATAAACAGTAGTTCCTCAAGTTAGCTCGAAATATATCTGTCAGTAGTTAACATCCTCTAAGTGCTCAGCTCTGTCCACTAATGCTGTAATCCCAGACTCTGAAGGATTGGTAGTTGAATTAAGGAAATAACACTCATGGGGGAAATTATTAAAGAACAATAAATACCATGACATAGTGAGGGCTACATTGTTTGTTATAGATTATAAATACTGTAAGAGAGAAGAAAAACTGGAACAGTCAGGGTAGACTCCATGGAGGAGATAGGGCTTGAGTTGGGCTTTGAAGGATGAGGAGGCTCTTTAGGCAGGCAGAGTGGAGGAAGGACATTCCGCTATGAGGAAACTGCATCAGCAAAGGTGTCTTATGATAACATGAAGTGAGAATCCCTTTTATCCCATATCTTACCCCTTTGAGGCCTAGCCTGGTACTGAAGATAAACAGGATTCATTAATTTGAATGCAATTTTTATTGTTCTCCTTTTTTGGTTTTTGATTGACTTTGCTATAAATAATATTCTTTATCCATAGCACACCAAAATGAATGAAGGGGAAAAGATTAGGAATCACTTGGTACAGTACAAAGAAGTACGGATTTGAAGTTAAAGGATTTGGGTTTAAATCATGACTTACTATACCTACATGCCTTTAAGCAGCTCACGACCTCTCCAGGTCTCACTTTCTTCATCTGTAAAATGAGGGGGGTGAGCTAGATCATAGGAGTATAGATTTAGAGTGGTTGGAAGGTCATCTAGTCCAACTCTATCTCATTTTGAAGAAGGAAACACAGGCTGAGAGATAGGAAATAAGTTGCCTAAACTCACACAGTTATTAAGCAGAAAAGGAAGAATTTGAATCCAGATTCTTTGATTCCAAATCCAACATATATTTTTCCCTTCCAGCTGTGAATCTAAAATTTTATGATCCCATGAGATAGGAATGAGCTTGGCTCTTACAGGCACAGTGAGGAGAATGACCTAGGAGGAGTGGTAGAAAAGGGGCAGGTCCCTCAGGCTTGCAAGAGGCCTTCCATTCAAATTTAATACCTACAGTTTCATCCTAAAACCAAACATATTGCTGTCTGCTAGAGCCAGAGCTACCTTCAAATATGTAAAAGGATCACGTGAGGCAGGCTGCCCTTCTGGAAGGGAATGATTAAGTGCATAATTAAAAATTGATGCAATTTTCTCTGATGCAACAGTATTTTGCTATTACTCCTCCAGTGGCATATAAATGTGTGCGGACATGGGGAAAGGCTCAGGCTTCTGGTTTCTGTGCCCTCTGTTCGCCTTTACCTTCATCATGAAGAAAAATAATAACAATAATATACCTTTGGACCTTGATAAGCCACGGCCCAGGGCTCCCCTAAGACTCTTGGGCTCCCATGGACTGGTTGAATTCTGGGCAACCGACTCCATAAGGGTCATTATCTCTCATTGGCTTGTTTCCTTTCACCTTGAGTTGTTCTAGAAAGAGTGGAAATATAATCACAGCATAGGTCATGCTTAGTTCCAAATGAGAGTAGCTGGGCCCCCAACTTCCACACAGTTAACTTGATATGCTAAACATATATCAGGCAGTGGACTGCCTTTATTTCACCCCCAAAGAAAATGCAGATGACTCACAGGGGTCCATGAACAGGCATAGCAACATAAAAAGCATTCAGATAGTATATCAAACTATCCCTAATGGCAAACACACTTTTGGGGCTGCCGAACAAATATTACCTTTCCATTCAGATTTGTACTTTCTGAGTAAATCATGGAAAAAAATTAGATTGGTCAAGTCCATATTTCCTGACCCCTACCACCCACATACACAACACCAGCAAAGTCCTTTTGCTACAGGGCAATTGTCTGTTGGTTATCCTCTTCCTTTTTTTTTTCTTTTTTTTTCTTTTTGGCTAGGCAATGGGGTTAAGTGACTTGCCCAGGGTTACACAGCTAGTAAGTGTCAAGTGTCTGAGGCTGGATTTGAACCCAGGTCCTCCTGACTCCAGGGCTGGTACTGTATCCACTGTACCACCTAGCTGCCTGGTATCCTCTTCCTTCTCTGAGAAAAATATTATTTAGGAAATCTTTTAAGAGTCTAGCGCCTGAACTCCAGAATTCAGAAACTATTAAAGGGTATTCAGAATTTGTAGCTTCCTCTCCCAGTGCTGGCCCCCCTTCCCAGAGGCAATTGTGGTTTATTTAGATTAGGAATAATGTCCTTGAGCAGCCTTTGAGGACATGAACACACATCTACCATGGCTGCCAGTCCTCATCATTCTGCTCTTAGATAGAGTTCCTATGTCTACTCAGCAAGATGGCAGTATGGATTCTCGCTTCCACTAAAGGCGCCCTTTAGAAAAAGGTCTACCTCCTGTAATCTCCTCAACTCTCCTTATGTTTTAATTTATTTTGTACTTTAGAGTCTGCAAAGTGCTTTCCTCATAGTAAGTCTGTGTGGTAGATAAAATAAGTAGAAGCGTCTGAACTTTCAGAGACAATCTGAAGTGATGGGAAGCCCGTTTGCATAGTTTACTATAGAATTTTCTTTCTCCTCCTGTCGCTATTGCTCCCTCCAAGAACTATATATTTGGGGACCATAGCTCAATTTTCCACGAGGGGTGTGTGTGTGTGTGTGTGTGTGTGTGTGTGTGTGTGTGTGTGTGTGTGTGAGAAATCAAGGAGAATATTCCATGACAATACAAGGGGACCAACCCCAAAACACCAGTGAGGGCGGTGGTAAATTGAGGATCCTAAGGAGGACGGACACTTGCTTTGGTGGAAATTGACCTGAATGTGGATGTAGAGCAGAGCTTATGGCTAGACATCTAAAATTTAGATTATAAAATGGCTGAGGACCCTGTTTTCAGGCTAGTCCTGATCCCATGGGATGCCGCAGAATATTTATCCTTCTATCTTCTTCTTCTATCTATCTTCTATCTTCATGGCTACCAATAACCTCCCTAAGATGCTTCTGCTCAAAAGCCTTTAGTTCCTCTCTATTTCCTCTAGGACAGAAGATACACTTATTAGCTTTAACATTAGAACTCTCCACATTTTGCTTTTAACTTAGCTTTCTGGACTTATTTTATAAGAAGTAAAATTTCATAATAATAGTCATCTTTGCCTAATATACCTGACAAACTGGGCTCCTACACACTCATCATACTCAGCATTCTGTCTCTTGCCTCTATGCATTCACAAGTTATTCCCTATTCCTGAAATGTGTATTCCTTTCTCATCTCTGACTTTCAGATTCCTCCTTTTCCTTCAAGACTCAGCTTACTGTCAGCTTCCTCTTTGAAGCCTTCCCTGATCTCTCCAAACCATTTAGAGTTTCCTCTGTCCTCAAATAAACCTTCCTTAAATTATCTAGGATTTACTTATCTTTCTTTTTTTTTTTTTTGGTGAGGCAATTGGGCTTAAGTGACTTGCCAGGGTCACACAGCTAGTAAGTGTCAAGTGTCTGAGGCTAGATTTGAACTCAGGTCCTCCTGACTCCAAGGCCAGAACTCTATCCACTGCGCTACCTAGCTGCCCCTTTACTTATCTTTCTGTATGATATATTTCTAGAATATAGCCCCCTTAGGCATGGACTTTTCATTTTTTCCCCTTGTACCCCTGGTCTTTAACACAGTGCCTGGCACATCTTAGATCCATGATAAATGTTGTTGATTGTATTACATAAAGAAGTTGTAACTTTTTTCTTCCAGAGTAAATAGGCCCATGTAAAAAGTATTCCTGGTCTCTGAAGTATATGGGAGAGGTGAGAATGGGGCAATACATCACAATGCTGGCAGTTGAGGGTATCTGGAAAATAGCAGCAAAGTCTAGGACATGGCAGTTACCCAGCTCAGCACACCAGACAGAGCTTTGAGTTGTGCTTCAGATACAAAAAGACTGAAGATAATAAGATCATAGAATGAGAAGCCATAAATAGTCCAAACTCTCATTTTTACAGATGAGGAAACTGAACCCTAGAGAAAGAAAGTGATTTGCCCAAATCCACACACTTTGTAGGTGGCAGAGGTGAGATATGAGTCAAGGACCTCTCTCAGTATAGATGTAGAAAAGTTCAGATGATGCCTAAGTCTGTCATAAGGAAATTGGAAGCTTGAAAGACGGTAAAACAAGCTAGTTTTTTGAGAAGAGATGGGCAGTGAGGGAAAAGGATGGGAACAGGTCCAGTGGAGCCCCAGAAGGAAAGAGTGACTCACTCCCCCCAGACCAGTAAAGCCTGGTAGGTTTTTAATCTGGGCCTAGCAGGACCAGACATTGAGGGACAGAAGTAAGGAGAAAGGACGTGGGGACTGGTGCTGATTCACGTAAGTGGGGAAAGAGGTAAGATTCCTGGAGAATTGGAAACATTGATATCCAAAGTCTCCTGGTGGGAAAAGGGCTTTGGACCCTTATTGCTGGTCTTACTAGGGTCACTCCTCTTCTCTATCAGGTTTTTTTTTTTAACTCTTCTGGTGTTTCCTTGTTTTCTACTATATTCTTTATAACCTCTGACTTCTAATTTTGAAGACATCAGGGTCCAAGGCCCTTTTCTTCTTGAGGTGGTCTAGGTAGGCCTGCCCAACTTGCAGGCAGCCAAAGGATTTTAGGTGGCCCACAAAAATTTTGGAGAGCTGCGCTTTGTGCTGGCCTGCCTAGGGAGTGATCCTGTTCTTGGGAAGTAAAGGTTTTGGCCCAGGGATCACTAGGTCTTTGTGAATTTCAAAGGCATTTTTTGAGGTGATGGGAAACCTGCTACCTCAACATTCCCTCAACATTTCACAGACAGACCCTGATCATGTTTATATAGCATTTCCTTCAACTTGTTATTTCTATCTTACAGTTGAGGAAAATTACTTTTCCCACTATCAGTGCTAGTAAATATAGGGATCAGGATTTGAACCCAAGTCTCTTGATTCACAATCCATTACCCCCTAAAGCAATAGAATTTTCAGGAGGAAAAAAAGGAGAATGAATGACATCCTCATCCTCCTTGTAGAATGAACCACTCATATACTGCTTTTCTAATGGGTGCTAACACACCACTCTGGTCCAAAACATGGGACCTCTTCCTTTGAGGTTTGATGGAGCTGTATGTGATGTAGTAGAACCAGGGATTTATAGAACCCATAAAGCGCATTTTGACAGGGCCTTGAATAAAGGCAACTAGGTGGTATAGTGGGTAGAGTGCTGAACTTGGGGATCAAGAAGACCTGAGTTCAAATCTTTCCTTAGACACTTATTAGGTGTGTAACTGGGGAAGTTAAGTGACTCAAGTCTCTCAGGCTTGGAATCCTCAGAATGTTTGTAAGCAGAATGATTTTTTGTGCAGGTAGGCTTTGATTTATGCAATGCGTTTCTTCCTAAGACCTTGAAATTTGCAAATCAAATGTTGGTACCTCCAGTCTTATTTCAGATGCCCTAGGGGAATATATAAAACGAACTATCCCTTTATAAAGTGAGACTCTTCTCTCATTAATGTATCTATTTCTTTTAATTCTAGATTTTCACATCTCAGGTTTTCATAAAAGAAGATACATAAAAGATCTTCCTCTCTGTAGACCAATAGTCTGGCTAACATAGAGGGCCCATGGACCAAGAAGGTAAAGAGAAGGTTGTAAAGCACTCAGTATTATTCAGAGATTATATTAATACATGAGCAGTGACTGACCACTGACTTTGTGATTTTTTTGGGGCGGTGGTGGGGGTGGGGGGTGGTGAAAGAATGGGTTGAGCAAAGCTTGAAAAAGGCTTGACCAGGTGGAATTTGAGGCCTTGCTGACTTGAGAATACCTTAGGCTAAAAGGGAATATAAAAATGACATGGGAATCGTTAGCTCAGTGGATGGATGGAAAGGAGGTCAGAGGGGCATGGGTGATTACTGGCAGGACAGCAATAATCAGCAGAATTCATTGTTTCATGTATAGGCTGGCATCAGTGCTTGTTAGTAATTCATAAAAGCTCCTGGGCTTTAGGGTATAGTCAATTAGGAGTTAAAAGGAAAGCATTGATAAACAGGTCACACGTTTGTACCTAGGCACTTATTAGAGCAACAACATGAAAGGGTCATTTTTGATCCAGGAAGTGTCAGGGAGTCCTGGATGATCTCAGGCCGCTGAACAGAGGGGCAACTTTGGAACCAATCCTAAATGGACATTTGCATAGAACTCTAAAGCACTTTGCACACTGTTATCTAGGTGGAGCCTCCTGAGAGCACTGTGAGGGAGGTGCCACAGATAAGGCACTGAGGCTCAGAGTGGCTAAGTGACTTGCTCATGGTCACACAGCTACTAAGTATCAGAGGAAGAAACCTTGAGCTCAGTCCTTCCAGACTTCTGGTCCAGCTCTCTCTCAATTGCCATTATGTCTCTACTAAAGCTCCAAGCAGTTGAGAGATTGAGTGGTATAGTGGACATAGTATAGGCCTCAGCATCAGGATGACCTGGAGCTTAAGTCTATCTCAGACACATACAGGGGATTTGATCCTTCCCAAGTCATTTTTACTCTCTCAGCATTCTGATATTTAATGTCGGAGAATGGCTGGCAATCCGCATTAGTGGAGGGACTGTCTCTAATGAACTCCCTGTATAGATTAAATAATAGTTCTAAACTTTAAAAAAAAAAAGGAAAAAAAAAGTCCCTAGTACTCCTGGGTCTGAAGAGCCCAGTAGATGAAATACCCCCCAGGTTCATGGTGATGGGGCTGAGGGCTACTACGCAGAGAATTATAGCAAAGAAATACTAGTAGAGTCTGCTCCAATTCCTACCTGAGGAATGAATGACTTACCTAGGGGCTAAGCCCTGAGGGAAACACTTGCTTATTAGCAAGAAGGAGAGGGCCTCCAGGGAAATCTCTACCCTCAGAGAAGAGAGTAATTGCTACCAAAAAGGTTATGACTTATCTAGGAGGTTTAGGCCTGAAGGAACCATTCTGCTAAATACATTTGAGTCACTTTTCTTATATTATCTTATTTGAGCCTTATGACAAACCTTCGGGGTAAGTAGCCCAGGTATTATCACTCTCATTTTACAGATGAGGAAACTGAGAGTCAAGAGGTTAAGGGACTTGTTCATAGGAGAACCATGTTCCCAGCATTTAACCACTAGGCTCTCAAGGGAAGAGATAGATTAGAGGCCTTTGTTTCCATACTCCCTCTTCCAAAGTGCATCATTAGTGATCAAGTGAGCAATATATGCATATATGCATGCAAGGGATTGTTATGAATTTTATTGTGTCATTAAATCACATACTTCTTCCTTGTGTCATAAGGGGGGTGGGCTCTGAAGAAGATGAGGAGAGAGTTTAATGAAAAAATAAGCAAAGGCCATATTTTACTCTATTTTCCCTTCTGGTTTCTGCGTCCACCACCAGCTGACACGTGACAGACGACCAGCCAGCCCTTTTATTAGTTCTTCATTTGGGGGAGAAAGAATAAATGCAATTAAATTGTCAATATCTGCTCTGAGAAAGTTTGGCCTTTCCTCTCCTTCTCTCTCTGTGCTGCCTCCCTCCACCGGCATTGATTGGGAATTGTTAACCTTTATCTCTCTCTTGTTTACGCTGCCCTATTAGGGTAAAACATCAATAAGGAGCTTTTAGGAAGGACAGAGGCAACCAATAAAGAGACAGTGAGAAAAGGTCAGGGATTTTCAAGAGGAGATTTGCTTCTCTCCTACAGGTCTGGGAGTAAACATTATGGTTAAGGGAATTATGTTAGGCCTCTGTGCAAGGGGGAAGGTGGCCTGTTCACAGGAGGTGTCAGATTATGGGCTGGTCCAAGAAGCAATCACTGGTAGAGAGCAACTTTCCTAGAGACTGAGGCAAGAGTTAGTGAACAGTTTTGAAACCAGTAGAGTATTATATATCTAGTGCAGGGATTTGTAACCTGAGTTCCCCAAACTTATTTTTGTTTTTAATATTTTGATAACTGTATTTCTATATAATTGGTTTCCTTTATAATCCTGTGAATTTTACTTTATGCATTTAAAAACTATTTTTTTCTGACTAAGGGTCCATAGGCTTCACCAGACTGTCAAAAGTGTCCATGACAAAGAAGAGATTAAGAACCTAAAGCATTTGTATGTGCCTGGAATACAGTAGGCATTTAATAAATGCTTGTTTCCCCTATCTTAACCACTGAGCAGGTGCAATGTATTATAGTGGGAAGAACATTGAATCCCGTCTCCTTGCCTTGGGCCAAGCTGTTTTCTGTTCCCAGGAAGCATTCCTCCTCACCTCCCCTTCTTCAAATCTCTAATAATTTTCATATTTTCAATTCAAATATCACCTCCTGCACAAGACCTTTCTTAACCCCAGCCCTCAGCTCCTAGGGCCTACTTTTGTCAATTCCTTTGCATTTAGTTTGTACATATTTTGATGTCTCTGTGTTGTTTGTGCCCATAGAATGCAAACTCCTTGAGAGCTTTCATTTTTATCTTTGTATTCCCAGCATCTGGCACATAGTAGTTGCTTTCTAATTGATTAGTTAGTTGGTTGACTGGGTAGTTAGGAGATCTAAGTTCTGGTCCCATTAGATCATAAGCTTCTTGAGAGCAGGACTCTCTTTCCCCTCTTTTGTATCCCCACTGTGCTAAGCACAGTGCCTGGCACATAGGTAGGCCCTTAATACATGTTGATTAATTGATTTCTACTAAGTCTATTGTGTGATCATAAGAAGGTCCTAATCTATCTGATCCTCAGTTTCAACATCTGTAAAATGGAATAATTTTGTTCCTACTCTACCAATTCATAGTGGTGCCATGAAAAACCAATGAGATAATGTACAGGAGAATGATTTATAAACTGGAAAGCATTATTATAGAGGATGATGACAGTGATGGTAACTAGATTTTCTTTCTGCTGCAAATTGAAAAAAAATGCACCAGTTCAAATAAAAAGGTAATAATAATAGCTGACATTTATATTTTAAGGTTTCAAAGGACTTTGCATATGTTATCTAATCTTTGCAGCAACTTTGTAAGATTATGCCCATTTTACAGATGAGGAAAGTAAGACTGAGAGAGATAAAGCGACTTTGCCATGGTCACACAGCTAGTAAAATGGCAGGATTTAAAGCTAAAGGGATAGATAGACCTCCTCCCCCCTCACCCCGGGGGGAAGAAGGACCTTAGGGATCACCTAGTCTGTGGATTGTTAGCTTTGTCTGTACTATGGTCCCCTTTATCACTCTGGTGAATACTTTGTGGTTCTTTAAATACAAGGTAATTGGGAAAGGTAGGTGTTAGAAGCTTGGGGTGAAGGGCAGATTGAGAAAGGTCTCATGTATTAGGTAACAGTTGAATTGAGAGTATGCAAAATATTAGAGATTTGAAGAGGGGGAGGTGAGGAGTGCACCCCCAGGAATGGAGAACAGTCTGCGCAAAGGTAGAATAATATGTTTAAATACATAAAATACAATATGGAGGGTTAGAAAGGATTTCATCTGAAATCTTCTGAAATCTACTTTCTATTGAAATCTATCAACACATGAAAAAATAAATTCACAGATCTAGCTTAAGAACTCTTAATCAACACCTTCATTCGGTAGATGGGGTAAGTGAAGAGACAAAAGGTGAAGTCACTCACCTAAGCTCACATAAGAAGGTGGCAGCAGAGGCAAGATTTTAGTGTACATCCTCGAACTCCAAACTTCATACTTGCCAGTATGCATCATGCTTCCTCTACTGAGTATAGGCTCTGATGCTGACAGTAAGGGTACTACCAAAAAGGCATGTGATCCTTCAAAGCATCATAGATTCTAAGAGCTAGCAAAGAATTCAGAGACAACTGGTCCACACCTCTCATTTCCCTTTTTTTAACTAATTTATTTTGATTTATCAGCAGTCACTTCTATATGCTTTTGAGTTTAACATTTTTCTCCCCCTTCCTCCCCACCACTCTCCCCAAGATGGCACACAATCTGATATAGGCTATACATATACATTCCTATTAGTCATTTTTTCACATTAGTGATATTGTAAGTAAGAATTAAAACCAATAAGAGGAACCACCAGAAAGAGGAAACAAAATTCGACAGAAGAGGAAAAAAAAATAGCAAATAGCATGCTTTGATCTGCATTCAAATTCACACCTCTCATTTTCCAAAGAAGAACCTGACAACTGAATGGGAGAAATGACAAGGTTACACATGAATTAGTGATAGATATAGGACCTAAAGCTAAGTTTCTGACTCCCATTTCAGTAGTCTTTCCATGGTACCACATTTCCTTATTTGGAAATTTCAAAAAAAATAATAAACATTGTTTTGGGGGTTGATGTAATGTACAGTCTAAACTCCATGAGGATAGGGACTCTGTGACCTTTATATTTCTATCCCTGGGACCCAGCACAGTCTCTAGAACATAGTAAGCACTTAAATGTTTCTTGATTTATTGATTGATATCCAATGGGAGGCAGAATACTGTCGTGAAAAGGACAATGAACTTGGAGTCAAGAGATCTGGGTTCTGGCAGTTTCACCATGAACAAGTTACTTACCCATATGTAAACTAGGTGTGATAATCCAACCCTACCTAACTACTAAGGCAAAGCATTTGCATGGCACAGTGGAAAGGCCACTAGACAAGGGAGACTTGGGTCCAGATGATCACAGGATCAGATTTGGAGTAAGAAGAGACCTTGGTGTAAGTGAATCATTTTATAGAGGGTTCTAATTTTGGTCCTGCCCCTGGACTTTGTGACTTTGAATAAATTATTTTAATCCTCTCTCTCAGACTTTATGCCTGTAAAACAAAGGAGTTAGCTGTGATGATCTCTGAAGTTCCTTTGAAATATAAACTTCTTTTTCTTTAATTTTCTGGTTCTGATGTAATATGCTCTGATTCAGAGGGATGGACAGGATGACCTCTGGATATTCCTTTCAGGTGATGAGTCTGTACAATGTCCTTTTTCATTGTAAGTGAAGATTTCCTTGGAATATCCATGACAGAAAGCAGGACTGGAACCAAATGAGATATATTTGACCTCAGGTCATAGGTAGTAAACTCACTTAATGTATTTGAGAAAGAGAGAGAGACAGACACACACACACACATAGAGTGACAGAGACAGAGAGAGAGCCAGAGACAGAGAGATTGATGATGATGATGATGATGATGATAAAACGATGTTTTTGTCAGAATAATAGCTGTAGTTTTGTTGTTGATCAAAGTAATCGGGAAAAGACGTAACCCTTTTCACTGTATCAGGCTTCTCAGTAGGTGGATGCAGGAAGACTTTCTGGGGGAACCTCCAATAAGCACATGCAATTTCTACCCAAGCCTCACAGCCTAAAGAAGCCTAGAGATGAATGTGGAGCCCAAAATTCTACCCTATTGGAAAGGACTCAGCAGAGGCCGGGTTCCTTTCCCATAATCATCTGGCATTGTTCAGAGGATGAGGAGCAGTCTCTCCAGGGGTAGGGAGATAAAATCAAATGGAACCAAAACCTCTAAAAACAAAGCTATACAACTAGGCCAACTGAGCTTGCATTACACCTTCTGGATCATTAATGTTCTACAGAGGCTTGAGTCCAACCAGATGGCAGCCTTGGTCATCTGTCAGCAATTTCTCCCTCAGCCAAATGCCACAAGACGGGGGTTTACTCAGTAAATGGACTTTGACTGATAGGCTTGTGTTAAGTCTGGGAAGGGGTGCATGGACTGCCTTTTCCTGTGTTAAACATTCATTACCTAAGTGGTCTATTGGGATGTTGCATACATAGTCTGGGCACATCTAAAATGCTAACAATCAGTGATTCTGCTATATGTGTGTATTTATCCAAACACTATACTTTTTCAAGGTGGTACGAAGAGTTGGGCTGTGATTTCATTGCTATAGAGGACTCCCAGTGTGGAAACTACCTCTACCAATGCAGATCACTTCTGTAATTTTCAGTCTGAGAGAATTGTCTGGGGTCTCTGAGAGGTAGTTACTTGCTCAGGGTCACCCCAGCAGGCCTTTCTGCTTCCTAGGCAGTCCCCTTCATCTGTGATATCACCCAGTCACTCAAACACTATACTTGATGTCAAAGAATCTTTGGTGCCAATAGAGACTTCAGCAATCATTTAATGTAATATCCATTTTGCATAGTTCAGGTAAGGAATTAGTAGACCAAAAAGGGAGGGGATTTGACAAGTGTCGTGCAGCCAGTTAATAGGAACTGTGGCTAGAACTCAGGTCCTCTTCTTCTCAGTCTTTTGTTCTTTCTCCTTTACCACAGAAACTATCTATGGATCAAAGAAAGGTATATTTCATAGAAACATCAGGTTCTTTCTAATGCACCAAGGTAGGAAAGAGTAAGAATAAGCCAAAAGGTGATGTAGGAGGGTAGAGAGTAAGATCCAGAGCCTCGTTATTGTCAGTCAGTCATTCAACACATATTTATGAAGTGCTTACTATATGCCAGATAGGTGGTTCAGTGGCATACTTAGACCTGGGGTCAGTAAGACCTAAATTCAAATTCAGCCCCAAATACTCACTAGCAATGTGACCCTGGGCAAGTCACTTAACCCTGTTTACTTCAGTCTACTTATCTATAAAATGAGCTGGAGAAGGGAATGACAAACCACTCCACTATCTTTGCCAAGAAAACCCCCCAAATGGGGTCACAAAGGGTTGGATGTGACTGGAAAATGACTAAAGAACACCATATGCCAAACATATACAAAAGGAGGCAAAAGACAGTCCCTGACCTCAAGGAGTTTAGCAGAAGAGATATAGGGTATTAGTTATTGGGGATGGAAGGGTCAAGAGAGGGTTTTTTGAGGATTGAGGAGACGTGACTTGAGCATGTAGGCAGTAGGGAAGGACCTTGTCCACAGGGAGAAGATGAAGATAAGGGGGAGAGTGGAAGAGAATCTCTCTTGGACAAGACTTGATTGTAGGTGGGGCCAGTTTAGTGTGAGCTGTGATTCTTTCTGAGTTAAAAATAAAGGAATAATAGCCTAGAGAGTCTCCACAGAGCATTTTACAGATCATCTGATCCAACCTCGTGATTTTATTTTATTTCTCAACATTCACTTTTATAAGATTTTGAGTTCCAAACTTTTTTCTCCCTCTCTCCCTTCCCTTCCCCCTTCCCAAGAGAGCAAGCAATCTGATATAGGTTATATATGTACAATTATATTGAATATTTTTCCATGTTAGTCATGTTGGAAAGAAGAATCAGAACAAAAGGGAAAAACCATGAGAAGGAAAAAACAAAACAAAACAAAACAAAAAGTGAAAATAGTGCTTCGATCTGCATTCAGACTCCATAGTCCCTTTTCAGAATGCGGATAGCATTTTCCATCATGAGTCTTTTGGAATTGTCTTAGATCATTGTATTGCTGAGAAAAGCCAAGTCTATCAAAGTTGATCATTGTACAATGTTACTGTTAACTGTGTGCAACGTTCTGGTCTCACTGAGCATCCAACCACCTGCTTTCAAAGATGAGGAAATTGAGGCCTAGATTGGAGAACTGAATTGACCAACATTATACAGCTAGGAAGTAGTGTCAGAACTTAAATCCAGATCTTTGGATTCCATGTCCCAGGCTCCTTCTACTCTAGTAGAATGGTGATTACACATGGCTTCCATCCCAAGGGCAATAATGAAGGAAAACCTGTTGGAAATGGACACACATCTCCCAGTGCCCCTTACACAAGACACATTACTACTGCATCCTAAAAGAATGTCAGAGTGACAGGGACCCTCTGATCTTTGAACAATCTTCTCTCTGGAAAGAAGACTGTTATTTTCATCCCGAAACAAAGCTGCTTGCCCTATCAGAGTCAGTCCCCTGTCAGAATATTTTTGACAACTAAAAAGGTTAAAGAAATAGCCATGTTAACGTCCTTGGAGAAAACAAAGGGTAAGAATAATTTATGGGCCCCATTTCTACCTCACTGCCTTCTTATGGGAATTAATGAATGGACCATTGAGCACTCACTGTTTGCAGAAACTGGTCTTGGATGCTGTGGGAAATTTTAAAAAGAAGAAAAAGATTCAGTCCTAGCTTTGCAAACTTGCTAGGCAGTGGCAGTAGATAGGATGCTAAACTGGGGCAAGAAGATGTGAGTTCGAATCCTGCCTCAGACACTAACTGTATGATTCTGGGCAAATCATGAGTTGCTATTAGCCTCAGTTTCCTCATCTATAAAATGGGAATAATGATAAACGTATCTCGCTCACAGGGTTCTTGTGGGGAGAAAATGAGATCATATATGTAAAGTTCTTTCCAAACCTTAAAGCACAACATATATATATTTTTTATTATTACTAGTTCCATGATATTGAACAAGTAGTTTTCATTTCTGAGTCTCAGTTTCCTTCCCTGTGACACAGCCTGAAACTTTCACTCACTTTTATTTTCACAGGGTCGATGTGATTATCAGACAGAACAAAAATAATATGCCTTCTAAATCATAAAGCTGATTTATTTAGGCAGGCAGTTTATACAGTGGATAGTGTGTGAGACTTGGGTTCAGGAACACCAGAGTTCAAAACCCATCTCAGACATTTACCAGCTATATGACCCTGGGTAGGTCATTGTCATTAACACCTATGAGTCTCAGATTCCTCAGGTAAAATGGGGATGGTAATAGAACGTCTCTCACAAGGTTGTTGAGGGAATCAAATGAGTTAACACACATAAAATGCTTCCTAAACCTTTAGGTGTTATATAAATGTTAGATAATATTAAGTGCTATAATAATATAAGTGCCATGCTAATGTTATGATACAATTACTATATAAGTGTCACAGTATAATATGTAATATAAGTGCTTTATAAATGTTAGATATTATTTTTAATGAATGCTCTATAAATTTGATCATCACCATCATCATCAAGTCCAACCTCCTGGCAAATGCAGGACACTTCTGCACTTCAGCCCCGCTAATTACCCAGCTTTTTGCTCCAACCCTTGTACGATTGGGGAACTCACTACCTTATAAGAATTCCATTCCACTAGAAAGTGCTTCCTTATGTAAAATGAAAGTCTTCCTTGTAGTAAATGAAACTTATGTGTTCAGTCCTTTCCATGCCAGCCCAACCAATGGCTCAATATCTGAATGGCAGGTGTTCTAATTAAAGAGCTTTTATTGTATTTATGAGGCAGATCAAACTTTTTTTGGTGGGGGGAGATGCTGGGGAGATGTAGGAATTTCTCTTTTTTTTTTCCTGCCAAGAATGAAGTCTCGGGAGGATAAAGAATTTGAAATTACTTTAAGAGGATTTGTGAGCTTAAGGAGAAAAAGTCCTGACCTCTCTACTTTCTGGGCACTGAGCTAGACCCATCTTTTCAAATGCCCTGCCTCGATCAGTAGGGGAGGAGTGCGATCATTAAAGGAGGTCCCAGTTACCCAGGCTGTTGATTGCTGCTATGGAGTTATGTGGCTCCCTGGATGTTTTTAGCAATGTGTTTTGCACCTAAAGTCAGCACTTTGTGAAGGGTGCAATTTTATAAATCAAAAATAAATAAACAAACGCTTCATCCAAGTGGCTGAGAGAAAGGAATTCAAGTTTACCATAGGTCAAGAGAAAATATGAAATCCTTCAGGCTGCTGGCTTCCTGAGAGCTACTGGCTTGCCTCTTATCCATTATAGCCATAAATATATTTTTAAAAAATAAATATTATGTTGGGAGTGTAAGAGAATCCCAGTTACAGGTCCATCCCCAAACCTTAGCTATTCTTCTATTATGCTCACAGTATCTTAAACACTGAGGAACCCTGAATAACCCTGGCACATAGTAAGCATGTAATAAATGCTCATTTCTTTCCCTTCCCTTCCCTTCCTTCCTCTTCCCTTCCTTCCTCTTCCCTTCCGTTCCCTTTCTCCTTCTCTTCCCTTCCCTTCTCTTCCCTCACTTCCTTCCTCCCTTCCTTCCTCCCTTCCTCTCTCCCTCCCTCCCTCCCTTCCTTCCTTCCTTCCTTCCTTCCTTCCTTCCTTCCTTCCTTCCTTCCTTCCTTCCTTCCTTCCTTCCTTCCTTCCTTCCTTCCTTCCTTCTTTCCCTCCCTCCTTCCTTCTCTCCTTCCTTTCTTGTCTGCCTTCCTTTTTTCTTCCTCCCTCCCTCAACAGACAAGTTAAACTAGAAAGTACAAAGCCTGGAGAAAAGCACTGGGATGGGAGTGAAGGGTCCTGGATCTGCCAATAATTTGGTTTGTGACTTTGGACAAGTCATTTCTTCTCCCAGTGCCTACATTTCCCCATTCTGTAAAATGAGAGGAATGGACTAGAAAATCTCTAAGGTCTCTTGCCGTTCTAATGGTCTTCAATGCTGTGTTTACTCAAACCCTTTGCAGCAGGCAGCCCGCCCACCCTCAGCATTATCAATATGGACTTTGAAATCACCCACAGCTAATAGCCCAAATTAACAGCCTCGGGGTGACTTTGGAGCAATTGAGAAGGAAAATCTATAACTTCACTAAAGACACCCATGGCTGCTCAGGGAGGGAGGTCTGTATTAATTAACAGCTGTGAAGGCTGTAAAAACTGGTACATTAAAGAGAAAGAGACATTTAAAATTAGCCAAACGAGAATCCTGTGAGACTCTCTCCATTAGGAAATGTGAGAAACCACCAGACGATAAGACAAAGCTGTCACTGAGGATTTGCAGCTATTCTGCCCTGGATGGACTCCTGGTCTACCTTGGAATCACCATCCTGGGTCAGAACCACGATTCTGAGGGGCTAATATTCTTTTACCAACAGCTGACTCAAGGGCTGGGTTGTACTTATTCTTTTCATCCTAAAGGTCAGATTCATCTTGACCCTAGGTTGGGGTGTCCATAGAATTACAAGATGAGTCCCATTCTTTGGCTAAGCCATTCATTTACATTGACTCCTTTCACATCATTGTTGATGGCTGCCTGTAATAACCATTTAAGCTTGCCTTTCTTTAAAATGGCAGTGTGTTGTGGTTGGACCAGAGCCTTTATGACTAAAGGAAATAAAAGATAGGCTGAGAATGATAAATGAATAAAACAATGCCACAAGTACTCAAATGCAATAATCTCTGCCTTTTGGTCCTGTACTCTGCCTCCCTTCTTCCTCCTCTATTTCCTCTCTTTCATCTTCTTTCTTTTCCTTTTTCTCCTTTCTCAACCCTTTCTTCTTCCTTCCTGTTCTTCCTCCTTTTCTTCTTCCTTATCTCTTCCCTCCTCTTCTCTTCTTTTTAAAAATTTTCTCCCCCTCCTTCCCCTCCCCCCTCCCCAAAATGGCATGCAATCTTATATAGGCCATAATGTACAATCATAAACATATTCCCACATTAGTCATGTTGTAAAGAAGAATTAGAACCAAAGGGAAAAACAACAAGAAAAAAGAGAAAAAAAAATCATATGCTTTGATCTGCATTCAGACTCCGTGGTTCTTTCTCTGGATGTGGATAGCATTTCCCGTTGAGTCTTCTGGAATTGTTTTAGATCATTGCATTTGTTGAGAAGAGCTAAGTCTGCTAAAGTTAGTTATTACACAATGTGGTTGTTACTGTGTACAATGTTTTCCTGGTTCTGCTCACTTCACTCAGCATCAGTTCATGCAAGTCTTTTCAGGTTTTTCTGAAGTCTGCTTGCTTATCATTTCTCATGGAACAATAGTATTCCATTACATTCATGAAGCACAACTTGCTCAGCCATTCCCCAACTGATGAACATCCTCTCAGTTTCCAATTCTTTGTCACCACAAAAAGAGTTGCTATAAATATTTTTGTATATGTGGGTCCTTTTCCCATTTTTATTATCTCTTTGGGATACAGACCTAGAAGTGATTTATTGTTCATTATTTCAAGTACTTTTTTACTAGATTCTCTAGGATCCTCTAAGTATACCATCATATTACCTGTAAAGAGTGATAACTTTGTTTCTTCATTGCTTATTCTAATTCCTTCAATTTCTTTTTCATCTCTTTTTGCTAAAGCTAACATTTCTGGTACAATATTGAATAGCAGTGGTGATAATGGGCATCCTTGTTTCACCCCGATCTTGCTGGAAATGTTTCTAGTTTATCCCCACTGTATAGAATGCTTGCTGGTGGTTTTAGATAGATGCTACTTGTCATTTTAAGGAAAACTCTATTTGTGCCTATGCTTTCTACTCTTTTTTAATAGGAATGGGTATTATATCTTGTCAAAAGCTTTTTTTTAATCTATTGAGAAAATCATATGATTCCCATTAATTTTGTGATTGATATAGTCAATTATGCTGATAGTTTTCCTAATATTGAAGCAGCCTGGCATTTCTGGTATAAATCCTACCTGGTTATAGTATATTATCCTCATGATAAGCTGTTGCAATCTCTGCTAATATTTTATTTAAAAATTTGCCTCTATAATCATTAGAGAAATTGGTCTATAATTTTCTTTCTCTGTTTTGGTTCTTCCCAGTTGAGATATGAACACCACATTTGTATCATAAAAAGAATTTGGTAGGACTCCGTCTTTACCTGTTTTTCTAAATAATTCATGTAGTATTGGGATTAATTGTTCTTCAAATATTTGGTAGAATTCACTTGTAAATCCATCTGGCCCTAGAGATTTTTTCTTAAGGAGTTCACTGGTGGCTTGTTCAGTTTCATTTTCTGAAAACCTCCTCCTCTCTTCTTCCTCTTTCCTCTCCCTCTTCTTTTCGTATTCATTCTCTGTCCTCCTCTCTTCCTTCCCCCTCTTCTTTCTCTTCTTTTCTTTCTCCTTGTTCTGAGTCAATACCCAAGATTTTGTACCTGGCTCCTGATTTAAGCTAAACCTTTCTTTTATAATGATGGAACAATGGTGATGGGACCATGCTAGACTTATGGAAAAAGCCTCTCTCTTGCTCCTCACAGCATTGGTTATAAAACCACTTCATTTCTGCATTTGAAGGATAGACATGACTTGTGCTCAAGGAACACACTTGGACATTCCAATGAAGAATACATGGAGTACATATATGCTAGCCTATGATACTACCACCTTGGGTCCCATTTGTCTTCATTCCAGGACATGTCCATAGCCTAAGTGACCAGCTGGCCAGCTCTTCAAGGACAGCAGACTGGTCCTACCTTTATTGTTGCATTTTATTGCACTCAGAGTGGCACATTTCTCATATTTCATGAATGTATCAATTCAGAGTAAGAAAATCCCCTACCCTTAAAATTATACAAATCAGAAGCAAACCAGCTAAAGTACATGTTTCAGTTACTATTTCAGTTCTTTTGGTGCTTTGTGATTGCCCCTAAGACTATCAATAATTGAGTCTTCTTTTACAAGGTGTGTATTTTTCCTTTCTTTAGGGGGAATAGGCCATATCTCACATGCCTGCATCAGCATATTTACTAGGCTTTTTTGACTGATATCTCCACTTAATAAGTAGAGACAAAAAGTCTCTATTCTGGTACTGTTTATAGACTAGTGACCATCTTCTTGTATCACTGAGATTGACCATTTCATGCAGGAGTATTCAGTCCCAGCCCCAAAGTTCTCCCAGTCTCCCAGCTCCTTCCACCAGAGTCCCAGTCTCTAAGCTCATTCCACCAGAGTCCAGAGTAATTATAGCAAAACACAGATTATCCTGGGACATTTTCCTGGAGGCTGGAGGCCACAGCCTACTTATGTTGCTGCAAAGCTCTAGATGTGAGGGAAGGATCTCTCAGGTACACATTGGTCTATGAAATCTAGGGTCAGTCCTCAGAACAGACAACTTCACATGATTTTTAATCTCCTCAAATAGTATTCCAAACTCACTTTTTAATTTATAGCCAAATACAACCAGTGAAGGCATCTCTAAGCACTTGAGGTTTGAGTCTTATGAAGAGTAGTCACAGGAGGGCAAACAGGAGCCAAGGAAGGCTTAGGAAGCTGATGCTACTCTGCTCTGACTCTTTCAAATAATCTAAATAAGTATGATCAGAAATGAAATTCTGATACTGTCTTCTGTTTGCTGCCTTGTATTCCCACCCTGAGGCTGGAACTGAAGGCAGCTAATCCTAGACTGATGCTCAGTATTCTTCTGCTCCTAAGAGAGCTAGAAATGCAGGTGGAATAGGGTTCTGAGATCTCATGATAAATATGTCTTGAATTCTGAGATGTGTCCTGTTGGAGAGGTTAGGAGTTTGTCTGCTTAGACATGGTGTGGTTGGCATAATGATTGATATCAAAAATTCTTGGTGGGAGTTAAAAAAACAATTTTGAACTTAAGAACTCTGATTAACATAATGAGCAACTCTGATTCCTGAAGACCAGTGATGAAAGTTACCTGCTTCCTTACAAAGAGGTGAAAGACTATGTAATATGTAGGATGAGGCATTTTTGGACATGTTGAGTATGGGATTTTGTTTTGTTTGACTAAGCACATTTGTTATAAGGATTCCCCCCTCACACCCACACCCTGGACAGAGTAGAAATAAAATGTCTTGAAAATTGAAATTGAACTGAAAAAATTGGAATTTGAAATTTGAAAAATTGAAACTGAATATTGAAAAAAGTAAATTTAATTACAATTTACTTATAGAAGAGGACATGTTATGAACTTTATTTTATGCTTAGCAATTCTCAGCAATAATTGAAATTATTGAATGGCACCCACCAATCTGTTAGCTATTTGGAATTCATGGGGGGGGTATAATAGCTTCTCTTTCCTTTCCTAGTTTCAGTCAAAAGAACAGGTGCAGAGGAATGGTGGCACCCATTGTTTTAGTAATTAAAGGAGCAACCTTCATTTATGAAGAGAGAAGGGTCTCTGATTCAAAACTATTTCTCAATGAATTACATCAGTAGATTGAAAAGATAGTTTCATGACCATAAACAGGGCAAGACCCACTTAACTCAAAACCAACTCTTTCTTCAGATAAATGGGCAACATTGACCTTTAGATGTGACAGAGCTTGAATGAAAGGTAGAAGATATACAACGCTGCCAACGTCACTCAAAAAGAACAGAACTGAGCTGGGTTAGATCTTGGCAACAAGGAAGATGGCCAAGACGACAAGCAAAAGTCAGTCAATGGGTCATTCAATGAACATGTATTAAGCATTTAATACGTGCAAGGCACTATGCTAAGCATAGGGGATACAAAAAGATGAAAAACAAAGTCATTGGCTTCAAGAGCTTGCAATCCAACTCGGGAGACAACGGACAAATGAATATGTACCAACAAGCTATATATATAATTAATTATATTATATTAACATAATTAATATAAGTAAAATAATGAAGGCAACAGAATTAAGAGGAATTGGGAGAAGCTTCCTGTAGAAGTTCAGATTTTAGTTGGGACTTAAAGAGAGCCAGAAAACTCAGTAGTCAGAATGGAGGAAGTAGAGTGTTCTAGGCATGGAAGACAGAGAAAATACCCAGAGATAAGATAGGAAGTGTCTTGTTCATGGAATAGCAAAGAGGCTGGTGTCACTGGATCAAAGCACCTGAAGGGGAATAAGGTGTTAAGAAGACTGGAAAGGTAGAAAGGGCTGGGTTTTGAAGGGCTTTGAATGCCAAAGCTTGAATAGTAATGGTAGGCTGGGCTTTCAGACACAGATCTTTGAAGGACATCCCCTCTTGACTTCTCTCTCCTTCCAATTGAACTGAATAGTCTCACACTGGGCACTCTAGCCCCTTTTCTTGCCTACATGGCCAAGAGATGATAAGAACTTTTGGGCACTTTCTGTCTTGTCTCTCTTCTCCTCTGGGAAGTAGTGCAATAGGAAACACTGTAGCCTCTCACCTTCTTTGTGAGCAACAGTGGATAGCAGACTTCTTAGCATGTAGAGGAGTAACCATCAATCTTCTAATCTCCTTTTCTCTCTTTTTCTCTCTCTGCCAGGAGTTTTAATACCCCTGACATATCTTCTGCCTAGGTAGCCCTAGCTGGGGCCAGGAGGGGCATCCACTGCATTTCAGAAATTATTGTGTTCTTTATATTTTTAGGATCATTGTTAAGATTTCCAGTCTCATTGTATAGGAGTCATTTTGATATGTATTTTTGTACTAAGCCAGTAATTTCCCCCCGTAGTGTATGTGCTTGAGGGCCCCCATTAAATGCCTCTCTTTCTCTCTCCCAAGTAAAATTGTATTGTTTATTTGGAGGAGGCAGGAATTTTGCTCCCAGGTGCTCTATTGGTCACTGCCAACAAGGATCCCTAGGTAAAAAGAATCCTGGCCCTTAACAGATGTAGGGTGTAGGAACATTGTTAAGAGTGACTACTAGGGCCTAGCGAGATTGATTTGCTTGTAAAACAGGGAAATCACCATTTTTGTACAATGGATTTGGCATCTATTTGGGGAATCTTTTTGGGAGCAAAAATTCAGATTTGTGCCCAGTTCCTAATTAACACGAATGCTGTGCTTATTGCTTGATTAGCACAGGTTATCATTGGACCAATCATGCCCTCCAGAGTGTCACTTAGTTTCTGTTATCCATGTACCTTCAAATTTCTCCTTGTTTCTGCCAGCCCCATTTCTTCCTTGGAAATTCAAGACGCTTTTCTTTCTCTCACATCTTTTGTAATCAACTGTCCTCTTACTCCTCCATTGAATTCCATGCTGGCTGTCCCTCAGCTGAAAACATTTTTCTGACCCTTGCCTCCATCTCCAGACTATGTTTTTTGTCTAGGTACTCATGAGTCCTGTGTCTTTTTATTTATTCAGCCTGCAATCTCTTACATCACCATTTCTGCAATTTTCCCCATCAACAAACTCACATTATTTAAAAGTATAAAAGGCTTGGTGATATAGCTTGCTGGAATATCTGTATGTGAGAAAATGGTCTTTGAAATCCAGAATGAGATAGTGACCTGTTTAACTAACCTTGTCACAAAAGCACAACTGTGTTTATTGTGAGTGTCTGCTGTTTGTCCTAATACAGTTTGATGAACTCCCAATTTGTGGACCCAGAAGGAACTCAGTGCATTTCATTCAGAAGGCAAGTTCTGGGAGCATTTTGAGATGGTGCCTAATTTATTTGTCTTTGTCTTCTCCCTAACATGATTATGCTTCCTTTTCACCTCTTACTTTATCATTGCCTATAATAAAGTGACTCATTAATTTCATCCATAAATACAGATATGATGGTTTTATCCTGTGGCTATGAATGGTACTTTAAAATAAAGAATCAAAATGACAAACCTGCATAGTAATTTACTATAATTACAGCGATGAAATATCTCTAGGAATTAGTCTTGGCAGTAACAAATGGATTCTACATCTCTACTGGAGTCAGTTAGGTGGAAGATACAAAAGAAGATGGGAAATTAGATAGTGTAGTAAGCTTAGGTCAAGGGACAGCATTGGAGCCAGACTTTGGGCAAATGTGCCTGCAGAGAAGGGGCCCTGGTTCTTTCCCAAAAGTCTACTAAGCATAAGACACTTCCCACAGTTTAATTAAAGTCCATAGTTGAGATGAGGACGAAGAAGTAAGAAGAAATGAGGGCAGAAGAAAAGACTAATGAAAGTCTGAATCTCATTTGAAACTGTCTTTATTATAAAGGAAATATGATTTGTCAGATATGCCCCATTCATGATGACAAAACCTTTGGGCAGGGAACGTTCTGATCTTAGAGAGCAAAAAGCTATTTAGAAATCTCTGTAATATCGGCTCTCACTAACTGTTTAAACACAAAATAAAACCAATAATAAGAAAAAAAAATTCATGCAAGCACAAGCAGCTAAAAGTTTAATTAAAATTCAAGTCTTTAAAGAACACTGAACTAACAATCTGTTATGTTTGTATAAGGTGTTATGCTTTCTCAAAATTTTCACATACGTTACCTCATCTAGCATCAAAATAATCCTACTGGGTAGAAGCATAGGAAAGTTAGAGCTAAAAGAGAACTTAGAAATAATTTCATCTAATGAGTTTATGTCATAATGGAGGATATAGAAGTCCGGTGATTGGCCCAAAAACAAAGAAGATATTGGTGGTAGGAATTATCTGCATTTACTAGTGATGGACACTGGGGCACTGCAAAATGAAATGAAGTGGGGGAGCTGACCCTTGAATTCAAGCCCACCCCATAGAATCCCAGGTGATTGGATCATATGATCTTAAATAAACAACTTCTAGGAAATAGTGTTGAATCTCATTATAGTCATTCCCAGTGTCCCATTCAGCATCACTTGGGCTTTAGCTTCTACCATCCCTTGTAGAAAATGAGAGGTCTACATCACTGGCAAAGCCTTCTGCCCTAGAGAGGGATTTATAATCTTCCAGGACCAATGACATAAAATACTCTAAGAGCATGGTTCTCTTGGTGAGACAAACATCCAGATAACATAATGTAGAGATTGATCAATGATTCACACAAACTGGTACTGTACAAGTGAATCTCTCTCTGTCTCTCTCTCTGCCTCCCTGTCTCTCTCTCTCTCTCTCTCTCTCTCTCTCTCTCTCTCTCTCTCTCTCTCTCTCTCACATACGCACGTGCACACACACACACACACACACACACACACACACACACAACTGAGAAGTAGCATGGCTTAATGTATGGAGGAATTATCTTGGGGTCAAGAAGACCTAGTTCCAAGTCCTGACTTTGGTACATGCTAACTCTGTGGGCATGGGCAAGTTACTTTACCCAAGTGATCAAGCCAACTGCTTAAGACCAAGCTATAGATGAGCTGTTGATGAGAAACAAGGGGGGAGTTTTCACATTGGGAGCATTAGATAATGTATTTTCCCCTCCCCCAATCAAAAAAGAAAAGAAGAGGATCCAGGTTAATGTTTCACAAAAATGGATTTAATTTCTCTCTGTCCTTCCCTTCCTCCTGCTTACCTCACCCCCCCCCATAACCCCTTCCACAACTACACACATAAAAGGGAAAAAGAGGAGAGACGAGACTTTATCTAAGTGTTCCCACTCTGGCTCCCTCACTTTCCTGGAAACTGATGAACATATTCCTGTAATTTAAGCCTGATGACAATTTGAGTGCAAAGTCATTACCTGCCTTTATCAAGTGCTCTGCTTTACAGGATGATTTACAGAATGCCATCCTGCTGCAAGGATTCTCCAGCTTTTCCTCCCAATTTCCCTTCTGTAGCCTGCTTTCCTCTTTAACCTCAATTTCCCTTTGGGGAATTCAGCATTGAGGCTTTGGTTCTTAAGAGCTTGATTAGTTAACTATTTTGGTGCCTCTGATTTTCTCCCAGTCATAGAGATTCTGCAGGCAATATCTTAAAGATGAGCTAGCCCAACCATTGCATTTTACAGCTGAGGAAACAGGCCCCAAGAGGTGAAGTGATTTGCCCAAGTTTACACAAGTGACAAAGCAAGGTTTGAAACCTGAGTAGCAAGGCCATGATTTAAATTCAGGTCTTTTGTTCCTTCTCCATCCCCAATCAAAGGGCCTTTCTATTATACCAGGATGTAGCTCAGCCTCAAAACCTGAGAGTCATCTTTAATTCTTCTCTCTTCTTCCATTCAATATCCAATGTTACTAATCCTGTCAATCCTCCCGTCATGTCTCTTCTGTTTCATTATTTCTGTTCTCACTGATGCAACATCAGGCACTTTCTATCTCTGGACGGCGCTCTACTTCAAGTCTCCAATTCATTCTGCATAGGTTACCCAATTGAACATCTTTTATGTGGAACCTAGGTGTGCTATAGGATAGCCTGGGCATGACATAGACTCCCCTACTCTTTCTGGGCTGTCCCACAGACCCAATTTGCTTGTATACTGACAGGTTGAAGGTTATAGAGCTGGGTGCCCCATGTGGCTACACACTGCTACCAACAACCCTGATGTGTGGGATATACTATTACTACTCACTATTGCAGCTCCCCAATTCCTACTGGTGCAATTTCTATTTCTACAAAATTAGTCGCAATGTTGCCATTGACTCTTAAACATCAATCGTTTACTAACTAATAAGGCAAAAGGAGGAATAATAATAATATTTGCTCGTTAGAAGGTAAAAGTAACACTAACTATAACATCCCACCCTCCTATTTGTGTCCTACTCTCCTACCAATGTTTACAATGTCTGTGGGTGTAAGAATGAGGGGGAATGAGCACCCAGTTACAGAAAGATAACAGTGAGGCTAGGCCTTCCTTATACTTCCCTAATGGCTTTTCTATTGAGTGAGGAAATCTATACAACCAGGTAACTCATGACTCCAGACTTCAAGGTGGGATGCTGGGCATCTCTTTTAAAGAAGTGTCCCCTGTTCATCTTCTGAGCATCTTTATTCTCTTGTTGAACAAAGCTGCTTATCTACCACTCTTATGCTGTTGAAGTGGTATTTAGGTCTTTTACTAAAGCAATACCATTTCACACATTTGCTGAAATGGCCATCTTGAGGTTGAGGCTCGCAGTTTTTAAGTCGGCTCCCTTAGCTGGGAGCTGAACCAATGTTAAGCTATTTCAGAGATAAGAAGTTCCCTTAAGCCAGAGAGCTATTCTGAAGTCACTTACAAGTTTCTCTCTCACAGACAGAGAGGGCAATAAAAGGTAACACCATTGAGTTCACGCCAGGTTTTTCTAGTCTCATTCTGTAGATGGCACGAAAAGGCACTAAACCCAACCATCCCTTCCGGCAGCGGCAGGATTAGGATTTGCTACAATCAGCGTCCAGAGCATTTGCACACATATTGTCTGTCCTCAGTCACCGTTCAAGCCCTAGGTGGTGCTAGAAAGCAACAAGGCCAGCCGGCTAACTCCACAGAGGAGGCAAATGTAGCTTCTTTCCTGGTGAACTCCCAGCAGGGGCAGAGCCTGAGTCAGGCCAAAGCAGCTCTTTTTATCTTGTGATTTGCCTCCATTCTGCTTCTTTTGAGCAGCAGGGGAAGTCTCCAGAGTCACATTCTCCCTTCAGGCAGTTGCGATGTCTTGTCGTCGTTCTTTTCTTTGGCTTCTCATCCTCTCAAACGTGGCATCAAGCTCTTTCTGGCATCTGAGGCCTAAAAGCAGAACCTTCTCATGAGTAGTGGCCCATCTCTAGCTCAGGTTGATAAACTCAAAATCCACAGTTCTATCAGGTACAACACAAACAATATACAGTTTTCCCATAGTCCCCAAACAGCTCTTCGATAGTTTCTTAGCTATATCCTTCCAAACCCTGAAAACAGCTATATCTAAATCAGTTTATAGACAACAATGTACTGCAGCCATCCCCAAATTCAGTCAATACCTGTGCCTTTGATCTGTTTTCAAATAGATCTTTTCTTAGTTCTATCTTTGTACTTTTGTTCAAGCTATTTTCCAATCTGGAACACTATCTCCACCTCTCTATACAAATCCTACCTCACATACAATCCAGCTGAAATCTCCCCCAAGGGGGAGAGGAGAGGCGTTTTTATTTCAGGTCCTCAGAACTCTCTCAAGCTGCTTTTCTCACATGGATGTCTCTTTTCTGCTCCTTTCATCAAATAAAATGCCCATATGTCAAAGGGTTAGTATCTTCCATGGGCACTTCTCTGATTAGAATATCCTCTTGTTCAAAGATCTCCGCTGAATACAAAATAAAATTCAACCTCTACAGCCTGATATTAAAGATCTTCCATAATTTGCCCCAACCTTATTTCACACTCTTTCTCTATGTGAACCTTTTAGTTTCGGCCAGCCTGAACCTAGTTACTCTGTCCCACTTTGGATCTCTGTTTATGTTATTCCCCGTGGTGGTAATTAACTGTTCTCCTTATAGTTCCTGTAGTTTTTGAGCTCCTGCAGAACTCTTTCCTGTTTATAGTCCAGCTCAAATGCTACCTTATTCATGAAGCATTTCTTGAGTCCATCAGATGTAAGTGACTTCTCCGTCTTCCCAGTCCCAAAGTAACTTACCCATATGACTCAGAGTGCTTATCACATACCACTTTGTATAGTAGGCAACTCTGTACATTTCTAATGTTTCCTATTTGACTCTAAACTTCTGTAGTAGTACAGAAACTGCATCTCATATTTCTTCACATCCCCTGCAGGACAGTGCCTTCAACATAGTAAATGCTTAATAAATTTTAATAAATACTTTAATGTTTTGCATACTGTGCTGGGATATACCAATTTGACTAAATAAGAGTAATTGAATCATTGGTATTAATCCATATAAAAGGCAGTACTGGCTTATGTGGTCTATTAAAAAAGGTATTATGGGTCAAGTTTCATGCTGTTTAACCCTGAAGTCCTCCCACCTAATGGCTTCACACTGAATCATATAATTTAGGGATTGGCAGCCTAAGAAAAAATGGTTTTAGTGCCCCAAACTGAAATAAATGCATAAAGTGCACTAGTTCAGAATGAGCTTTCTCTTGGGGAATGTCCCTGAATTTTACGTACCTCAGTCAAATAATAATACCACAACCTGGTAGGTATTAATGAAGACAAATGAGTAGTTGTCATATGAATTTCACTCATTGCAACAAGAGAGGGGATGGTGGTAGAATAGAGTTAGAATTTGCAAAAATCACCTACCAACTTCTTTTATTCAACTACTTTTTCTTCACTCTCATAAATGTGTTTTGGTCAGGGCTAGCTCTTAGCCTCCAGCCCTCTCTTCCTTCCCTCTTTTGTAGTAGCTTTTTTGATTTCTTCAGTGTTGTTCTCTATGCAGATGACTCTCAAATCTCTAGTCCTGGCTTCACCCAAATTATTGCCTCGTATCTCCAAATGACCACTGGACAATTCTGCTCAATATATTTTTATTTTTTCAAACTCAACATTTCTAAATCACTGGTCTCTGTCTATAACAGCTTTTCTTTCTAATTAATCTATGTCTGTCAACGTTAGTCCTAGTCTCAAGATCTCTGAATCATCTTTGATTTTTTTCTTTACTTCCTAAGTCACCAAGTACTTTAGATTTTAAACTTTGAAATCTTTCTCCTTATCTATGTTCTATCTCATCCGCCCATTCACAGGTTCTTATTATCTCAAAGCTGGTAAAATATGATTGCCTCCTAGGACTCTCTTTATTTCACTCTTCTCCATTCCATCCTGCCCAGTGATGCCAGTTTAATCTTTCTAAAACACTGTTTTCATTATATCACTAAGGCTTTCCATTATTCTCAAGATAAAGTTTAACTTTGTTAAGTATTTTTGAACATATATTAGAAGCAAGTCATTGTATTTTGTGGGGCATAACAAAGTAAATAAAACATACACACTGTCCTCACAAAGATTATAGTCTAGCGAGGGAGATAAATGAATATAATACAGAGTGGAATTTAAGTGTCATAAAAGAGGTAAGAACATAGTACTGTAGGGGCTCTGGGGAGGAAAATATTACTTCTAGTTGGTAAAATCAGGGAAGGCTTCACAAAGGAAGCCTTAAAATGGGCCTTTAAAACAGGCCAAGTGGCTTAGATTGAAATTTGACTGCAACAGATTGGGCCTTCTAATCAAAGGGAGGAATGTGAAGAAAGGGCTAGCAACAGTAATGTATAAGGTATGTTTCACAGACTAAGGAGTAATCCAATTTGTCTGTAATAGAAGGTTTGTGAAGGGGAAGAGTGGGCAATGAGGTCAGAAAAGGAACTTGGGGCAGATTACGGAAGGCTTTGAATATCAGGTGAATGAATATAGACTTAACTGAGCTGGCAATGGAGAGCTGTTGAAATTTAAGTTCCTCAGGTTGGCTTTTGCCTGATGTTGTCTCATTGTTATTCAGTCATTTCAGCCATGTCCAACTCTCCATGACCCCATTTGGGGTTTTCTTGGCAAAGATACTGGAGTGCTTTGCCATTTCCTTCTCCAGCTCATTTTACAGATGAGAAAACTGAGGCAAACAGGGAGAAGTTACTTGCCAAGGGTCATACAGCTAGTGTGTCTGAGGCCAAATTTGAACTCATAAATATCAGCCTTGCTGACTCTAGGCCCCACACTCTATCCATAATGCCAGCTAGCTGTCCCTATGTCATTTATCCCCATCCTATTTAACATCATCCCCTGATATTCCCCCAATACTCTTCTGCTCTAAGCAGGAAAATTTCTCTTCTTTCCATCTCCCCTATTTCTTGTACCACATGATTTTCTTCCTCTCTACCTTTTCTCAAACTGTTTTCAAATCCATAACAATTTTCCCAAATCTCTATCTATTCAAGTCCTACCTATCTTTCAAGGCCCTGCTTAAATCTCCTCTACTCCATGATACCTTCTCAGATGATTTTGGAGACTGTGTGTTACCCGTCTCTTAGATTCCATGCAAAGTTTCATATGATTTGTGTCTTTTAATAACTACTTGTTGAACTGAATTTTTAAAGAAATGATTTTGCTGTTGTTTCCAAGTTATTTAATTTAAAGGTCTTACTAGGCCTGACCTAACAAATGGTAAGAATAATTGACTTTGAAGTATTCCTATTTATTGCTTCTTGTCTAATGGGGTAGAGAAAAAATATGGTACAGTTTAATAAACACTGAATTCAAAGTTGTGAGACTTTGATTTTAGACTTGGGTCTGTTGCTAACCAGCTGTGTGATCTTGGACAAGTTGCTCATTATTTTCAGAACCCCATTTTCCTTATATGAAAAATATGGAAATAGGACAAAATGACTTCTAAAGTCCTTTCTAGTTCTATCATTCTCTGACTTTCCTAATCTCTTGAAAAGAGTGTTAACTTAACCAAGTTCTCAATACAGCATTTTTATTCTATTAATTGGCTTGTGGAAACAACAAGGTTTACTGAATAGATTGCCAGGATTTGTGTGGAAAGAACTTGTTCAAATCTTGCTTTTGACACTTAACCTTTATTAGTCACTTGACCTTTATTATCCTCAGACTAATCTCTAGGACATATAGACAATCACAGACTATAGAGCTGACCAAGCAGGGAACATAATGCATTCTCCATGTATTTGTTATAATTTGCTTCACTCGAGATCTTACATGAATTAGCATAGATTTGCAATTACTGATGATGAAATCACTGAAACTTTACTGATATGATATTTTGACAGACAAAATTGTCAACAATATTTTTAAAAATATGTGTGTATAAATATTCACCTCTTTCCCACTCTAACTTGGCAATGGAGTAGAATAAAGTCCCAATCCCCCACAATAAAAGGTAGTTTCATTAAGAATGTAGAGCACATTTGAGCAGTTCAAACAGGCTTGAGCTGAAGCTACTGTGGGCATGTGTGTGATATCACAGAGTTTGGGTGAACCCACTGTTTCATTTCTGCACCACCAGGCAGGTTGCTACTGTCAGTACTTTAGAATTAAGGTTGTGTCAGATAGATTCTTAGCAATACCTTCAAATCTGATCTTGACAAGAGGTTCTAAATCATTGTTGTCAATGTGTGGATCTTGCTGAGTTTTACATATCCCTTCTTGAATCTCCAAGAAACAGATATACAGAGGACTCCCTTAAAGCTACAAACAAGGAATTCACTTGGAGACCAATGGTACATTAATAGGCAGATATGTGAAAAAAAGAGCCAAATATCAGGGAGATCTATGAAAAAACTTCATTTGGGTTTCTATCAAAACAAAACATCTCAGGAAACCTCTCAAATGACTCTGTGATATCCCAGGCTAAGCCAGAACCAGTGCCTTGATGATGAAAACTACCAGGATCCAAAATTTAAAGTTGAAAGTTTATTCTTTCCTTCCTTCCTTCCTTCCTTCCTTCCTACCTTCCTTCCTTTCTTCCTTCCTTTCTTCCTTCCTTGCTTCCTTCCTACCTACCTTCCTTCCTTCCTTCCTTCCTTCCTTCCTTTTTTCCTTCCTTCCTTCTTTCCTTCCTTCCTTCCTTCCTTCCTTTCCTTCCTTCCTTCCTTCCTTCCTTCCTTTCTTTTTGTTTGGAATTCACATTTCACTATAAAGCAGCAGTCAAAAGTGTTTGGCATCAGTTAAACTATAGAGAAGTAGATCAATTGAACAGGTCAGTCAAAGGAGAACAAGCAACAATGGATTTTCATATCCCATGTTTGATAAACCTGAAAACATAAACTACTTGGGAATGTAGTTGAAAGGGTATTTTACAGGTCATAAATTTTAATCTCCTCATTTTATAGATGAAGAAAGGTGTCTGAGAGATTTGAATGTAGATTTTCTCAACTCCAAGAGCACGACTTGAAGTACCACAGTAAACTGTGTATTTAGTACAATTCAGTGTTAGAGACATTTATCAAATGCCTGTCCTTTCCAAAGCACTGTGCAATACACTGTGTATTTCTAGGGATACAAAAGCAAAAATTAAAAACAATCCCTACCTTCAGGAAATTTACATTCTACAGGGGGTGGGGAAATCAAAGGCCTGGAAGTCAAATCAATCAATAAATCAGAGATAGTTTGAGGAGAGATGGAAGAGGAACACTACAAAAATCAGATAACACTTGAATTGAGCCTTGGAAGAAGTTGAGAATTTTAAGAAGTAAAAGCAAGGAGGTGGTGCATTCCAAACATAGGATGACAACATGCATGAAGGCATGGAGGCAGGAGAAATGATGCTGACTCTAGGGAAGAGGAAGCATATCAAAAAGGATACCCTCTACTTACTTAAAAATATATATATAATTACAGTTGGGTCCCTCATTTATGAAATCTTAGAATATAATGAAATAAATTATTTTCTTTTTGTAAAGATAAACTAGTTTATTCTCTTTACAAAGAATTTGTCAAAAGTTATCTTGTAGTATCAACTGGATAGGGCAGGAAGACCGAGGTTCAAATGCTGTCTCAGATACTAGCTGTATGACCCGGAACAAGTCATCTTTATCCTTCTGTGTCTGCTTCTTCATCTATAAAATGAGGAGTTGGAATCAATTGCCTTCCAGCTCTCAATCTTTTTTAAAATTTATTTTTAATAGTGTTTTATTTTTTCCAATTAACTATAAAGATAACTTTTAACATTCATTTTTACAAAATTTTGGGTTTCAAATTTTTCACCCTCCCTCCCTTCTTTCTAAAATGGTAAGTAATTTGATATGGGTTTTATATGTGTATATATATACATATATATATACATATATATGTATATATATATGTGTATGTGCAGTCACGTAAAACATATTTCCATATTAGTCATATTGTGAAAGAAGAAGCAAACCAAAAGGAAAAACACACACACATGCACACACGCATGCGTGAATACACGTACCCACACACATACACACACAAAATAAAAAAAGTAGAAGTAGTATGCTTTGATCTGCGTTCAGAGTCCATCAGTTCTTTCTCTGGATGTGGACAGCATTTTCCATCATGAGTCCTTTGGCATTGTCTTGGATCATTGTATTGCTGAGAAGAGAATAGCTCTCAACCTATAAGCCCATGATGTAAATTATTTGATTTACAAAAATTCAGTTTGCATCCAAAGGCTTAAGAACATTTGTATATGACATACTCCTATTTCCTAATGTTTGACTGCTATGAAGGAGATTTGAAACTATCTTTTCTATAGTCTAAGTCACAACACTTCTTTTCGTTTGTTTCACCACCTATAAAATGAGAGGAGTTTCCTAGATGATTTCAGTGCTAAGCCTATAATCTAAGAAGCTAGGAAGGCTTCTTGGAGAAGATGGTATTTTAAAGAGCAGGTGGGGTATAAATTGGCACAGAGGCAGTGAAAGATCCTATAGGTAGACTGCAGGTGGCTCAGTGGATGGAGTGCTAGACTCATCTTCCTGAGTTCAAATATGGCCTCACACTAGCTGTATGACTCTGGGCAAGTCTCCTAACCCTCTTTGCCTCAGTTTCCTCCTTTATAAAATGAGCTGGAGAAGGAAATGGCAAGCCACTCTAGTATTTTTGCTAAGAAAACTCCAAATGGGGTCATGAAGAGTGGGACATGACTGAAACAACTGAAGAACAACAACAACACGGTGTAGTGAAAAAGGAAATAGGTAAAGAGTCAGGACACTGGGTCCTTTTCTTCTGGCTTTGCCATGTGGCAGTACATAAGCCATTTTATCTCTCTGAGATCTCCTTGTTTTATTTACAAAATGAAGATGCTGGATTAAATGACATGTCCTCCTCTAAATGTTTGCCAGCTACTCCCTGTGTGACATTGGATAAATCATCCAACTTCTCTCAGCCTCAGTTTCCTCACCTATAAAACAAGGAGGTTGGACTAGATTGCCTGTATAGTCTGTTCTAGCTCTAAATCTGTGCTCTCTGACTCTAGAGTTGAGAAGGATCTAAAGCAATTGCTCTATTGTTCTAGTCTACTGGCAGGTAAGACTCTCAACTGTCCTAAACAGTCTTTTTTTTTTTTTTGAGCATACAGTGACCCATGCAGACATTGATTCTATAGGTGTTATTAACCAGCTAAGCATATTATTCATTAGAGTTCTCTATATTCTGTCTCTCCTTCTCCTGTCACCTCTCCACAAACTGTGTGTTTCATTCTAGAGAAAACACACACACACAAACACACACACACACACACACACACGCACACGGATTTCTTAATAATTATCTGGTATTTATAACCTGGATATAACCATAAGCTAATGTTACAGTAATTTCTCCCAACCAAGTACAGAGTGCTCTTAAGACATATACTTCAACAGTAAATTGCTTTGCATCTCATGACTCTGTGGAAACCTTTTATATGGCTATAGCACAGTGCTAGCTTAGTAAACTGACTGTATTCTGGGGTCTGTTGATGTTTTTCACTTTTAATATGAAATCGCCAGACAAACCTCAAAGGGAAGGGGTTCGACTTCTAAGGCTGGTGGCAACTGTCGGGTTTTGACAGTGGTATGCAGGATAAGGAAGACATCATGAGAAATCCCCATCCCTTTAACAAACATTCATCCTCTCTGTAATCTACCACTGTACCTCTAGACTGCCCTAATATGAATGGTACTCTTTATACAAGTGAATTCTGAAAGCAGCTTCATTAATGCATAGAATGGATATTGGTATTTAGCCAGTACCATTTCCTCGGTCTCTCTTATCAACATGTAATAATCCATCATGGAAGTCAATTTCTTTCCCAGGCATTTTTCAGTAGGGGAAGATTTCTTTCAGAAACCAGAGCTGATCTCTCACCTCCCCTTCATTCTCATCACTCCCTCCTTCTTTCCCTCCCTTTCTCCCTTTGGTAGCATTATGCACTTGCATATAAACACACCCTCCCAAACAAGGCCCTCTGGATTCATCCAAACAATGCTTGTGTTGTGTTTGACAATCAGCAGAGCCTCCTTAGACAGCAGGAATGAACATTTCTGACTTACTATAAGGTTTTTTTTGTAACAAAGGGAAAATAAACCATTGTTTAGAAATGGAGAGGAAAGGGGTGGGGAAGAATTGACAGGGGAGGGAAGGAAAAAGAGAGGGAATGAAAGAGATATAGAGACATAGAAAAGGGCAGATTGAAAGACAGAAAGCTTAATGGGTAAGTTTCTCTTTGAACTTCAAATGGCCTTAACTAGGGAAGAAAAAGCACCCCTCATTTCCATACGACTGGGATCCTTTCACTCTTAACTAAACCACTGCATTAAAAAAAAATCTTGAATAAACTTAAAAAGAATCCTCAAACTGCTAGAGCTAGAGAGAAATGATTCTAAATACACACATAGGAGTTAAGAACGTCAGGCTTATTAGTTAGCTGTCTTAGGTCTTTCTAGTCTAATGGAAATGCCACAAAAAATACAACCAGGTCAACTGAACTGGAGGAAGATTTAATAGCTGAACCAGGGCAAGGGGAGGCAAAGAAATAGCTGGTAAAGTTAGAAAACCCAGACCAGCAAGTGAGATTCAATTTGATAAACATTTATGAGGTGCCAATTATGTGCAATGGTGCCTACTACGTGCGAGGCAATAAGCATACAAAGACCAAAAGTACTTAAAACAACAATAAAAGACCCTACATGAAACAGTGTCTAACCTTAAGAAGTTTACATTCTACTGGGGGAAATTATACACACTCATGCTTACACTCACACATAAGTCGATACAAAGTATACAAAAAAACCCCCACAAAATAATTTTGGGGTGAGGGAGCACTAACATCAGAGGGAATCAGGAAAAGCTCTTTGAAAGAGATGGTACTTGAGTGGAACCTTGAAGGGAGCTAAGGATTTTTGTTGACAATATGCTTGTCATGGGTGACAGCTTGTGCAAAGTCACAGAGATTGGGCAAATATGGAGATGTTGTGGAACAGTCTGGATGGAATGTAGAATGCTTGAAGGAGAATAATGTTTAATCAGCTGGGCAAGATACATTGGAGTCAGATTGTGAAAGGCTTTAAATGCCTCATCATGGAGTTCATATTTTATCCTAAAAATAATAAGGATCCATTGAAGTTTCTTGAACATAGGAGTGATAGTCAGACCTGTTCTTTAGGAATATCAGTTTCCCAGCTGTATGTGGGATGAGTTGGAAATGGAAGAAGATGGAAGCAAGGAGCCCAATTATATCCCTGCCCTGTGGTAGGTGAGAGGTGATGAGGACTTGGAACAGTGGCTCTGTGAAGGAAGAGACATCATGGACATAGAATCAATGGAGCTTACAAAAATAGGAAGTGGTGAGATAGGAAACAAGAATATTTTCTACTATGTAAGGAACAAAAAACAAGTTTTTTTTTTGAAAGAGTCAACCTTTTTCATAATCTCCATCATCACAGAAGGGATGAGACAGCTATTCTGGGAGCAGAGAAGACTTACAACAGGGGTTGGGAGAATGTGAAACCAAATGTAGGAAGGAAACATCTAGAAGAGATTGCTGAAAAAGGCTAAACATATGGAACATTCCAACTCTAGTGATTTGCTTTCTTGAAAGGGAAAAGAGTTGACTGCGTTAATGATACTATAAGGTATGGTATCTATAATGATCTATATTGGGGAAAAAATAGTGAATGATGTCTATCATCCAGTCATAGACCTACTCCAATCTATAGTATGTATGACAAAACAAATGGATAAAATGGGTCCAGAATTAAATAGAAGAAAGGATTGCTTTCAGGAAATTGAAAAATTCCTTCAATGATGACCTGATTCCAACTTTTCCCAGAAACAGGGCTGACCTTTTTAATACCACAATTCTACCAGTGTTGTAACATGTTTGTGAGACATGAAACACAACATTATCTGAAGAACTGAAAATGAATACTACACAGAAGGAAATGGAGAGGCTTGTGCCAGATGTGAGGAGACTGCAATATGTAACAAATAAGAATCTTTGAAAAACTAGAGTCAATTAGGTCATTGGAGAAATGAATGATTAAAAAGGAGGAGGGGTAGATCATATATTTAGTAGAAAGTACAATAGTTGGACAGCCTGAGTGTTCCATTGGAAAGAATGGAAAAAAAACCCAGCATGTATTTAGCACCTAGTAAGTAGCAGGCACTGTGCTAAGAGTTTTAAAAATGTTATCTAATTTGATTGGTATTGTCGTAATAATAAGAGAAAACAAGATAGGCAACCAATTTGTTGGGTTGGCTTATTTTTTGCAAACTTATGGAAGGACATGCACAGAGTAGGCATGGATGGCTTATTACCTGGGCTGATGGGGGAATGTTCAAATTGGTGAGATCAGTTTTATTTGAATGTTTTGAATAGGGTTCATAGCTTTTATTTAACGACTTGTTGAACTGAAGTATTGAAAAAGGTTGAGAGGAGGCAAGTGGACTAATAATCAGGGCTTAGTAAGATCTGGCACCCTGTAAAAGGGGAGAGCAGTACCAAATGCTGAATGATTGCCAATGGATGTAGGAGAAAAATAAGCTTTTTGCTAGCTTAATGTGGAGAGAGTCTAGTCACTGCATTTGGGTGTTGGGGATATACTAGATCAAGCTCAGCCTGGGTGAAAGGGGTGCAGTTTCCATCACTTCCTTAAATTATACATTTGCTTGGGAATTATTGTTGCCCAAGTAGAGGCCATTCAGTGTGAACTCCCTATCTCATGTTCCACTCTATACCTCAAACCCTTATACACCTTCCATGATTCTCCCCTTCTTTACTTCTACTTCTGAGAAAAGGGTTGACAAAACCAACCTTTCTGTTTGTGTTCATAGCCCAATCTCTTCCTGTCTGCAGGACCTTGATCCAGTAATTATTCCCTCCTTATCTCCCATATTCAATATTTCTTTATTTAAGTGGTGCTTTCCTTGTTGACTGCAAACATAGTCAGGTATGCCCCATACTTAAAAAAATTCTCCCTTGACCCAACCATTCCCTCAATCTACTATCAACTTATACTTCTTTCTCCTTTTCACTGTCAGATTCCTAGAAGATGTCATTTATACTTGATGTTTCCACTGCCTTACCATTCACTCACTTATCAGTTGCTGACATTTTGGCTTCCAATCCCATCATTATCCTGAAACTGGTCTCTCTAAGGTGACTGATAAATGCTTGAAAAATAAATTTTGTTAATATATTTTGTTTTTAATACCACCAAAATTTCTCCTAATTCTTCCTCCCCCTCCCAGAGAGTCATCTCAGATAACAAATAATATTTTGTAAAGAAAATAGAGAAAAACATTTAATACATCAAAAACATGAAAATAAGTGCAATTTACTGTACGTATGGATTTCTCTCCTTGACAAGGAAGGGAGTTGTGGGTGTCTTTTCATTTCCCTTTTGTGGGGGCCAGGCTTAATTTTTAAAAAAAAAAAATCTCTTAAAAGCTAAATCTGATGGATTTTTGTCAGCCTCTATACTCCTTGACTCCTTTGCAACTTTAGATATTGTTTACCATGCATTCCTGAATATTCTTTCCTCCCTTGGCTTCTATGACACTGACCTTTTCTTGTTTTAACTGCCTGACTACTCCTTCCCTTTCTCCTTAATTGGGTCATCATCTATCTCCTGCTCCCTGTGTACCTTCCTGGGGCTTTTCTCCAGGGCTCTATCCTGGATCTCCATCTTTAGTGGTCACTTCAGCTTCCATGGTTTCAAGTACCATCTCTGCAGAGATGATACTTAAATCAATTCACTCAGCATTAATGTCTCTTCTGACCTCTATTGCTAATCAGCAATACCATGTGACTTAAAGATATTTTAAACATAACATGTAATAAATAGAATTGATCTTCTCCTTAAACCCGCTTTTCCTTTAAATACTGCTCTTTCAGAGTCACTGAATAATTTTTTTAAATACATAGAAGAGAAAAGAAGAAAGTTCAGAAGGGAACTCAGATCAGCAGGATAGCTTTGAAAGTGATATTTTGACTTTATTATATAGATTGGTCTCCCTATTTCTATTCTCTTTTTAATCTAGCTTCTATTGTATTAGTGTCCATTTTCCAAAACTGCTATTCCTTTTTTTGCCTTTGTGCATTTGGACAAGTTCTTTTACCATGCTTACAATGCATTCTCTCCTTCCCTCCACCACTCAGAACCAGTATTTTTTCTTTTCTTTTCTTTTTTTTTTGCAGTTTTTTAAAAAAATATTTCCCATTTAGTAATATTTTACTTTTTTTCCAATTATATGTAAAGATAATTTTAAACATGCATTTTTATTAGATTTTGAGTTCCAAATATTTTTCATCTCCCTCCCTTCAACTGCTTCTTCCCTAAGGCAGCAAGCAATCTGATATAGGCTATACATGTACAATCATATTAAACATATTTCCACATTAGTCTTGTTGTGAAAGAAGAGTTAGAACAAAAGGGAAAAACCACGAGAAAGAAATAAAAAGAGAAATAGTGTGCTTTGATATGCATTCAGACTCCATAGCTATTTGGATGTGGATAGCATTTCCCATCATGAGTCTTTTGGAATTATCTTAGGTCATTGTATTGCTAAGAAGACTAAATATATCAAAGTCAGTCATTGCACAATGTTGCTGTTACTGTGTACAATGTTCTCCTGGCTCTGCTCACTTCACTCAGCATCGGTTCATATAAGTCTTTTCAGGTTTTTCTGAAATCTACCTGCTCATCATTTCTTATAGCACAATAGCGTTCCATTACATTGATATACCATAACTTGTTAAGCCAGTCCCCATTTGACGGGCATCTCCTCAATATCTAATTCTTTGCCACCAAAAAAAGAGCTGCTATAAATAGTTTTTACATGTGGGTCCTTTTCCCTTTTTTATGATCTTTTTGGGACACATACCTAGAAGTGGTATTGCTGGATCAAAGAGTATGCAGAATTTCATACCTTTTTGGGCATAGTTCCAAATTGCAGTCCAGAATGGTGGGATGAGTTCACAATTCTACCAACAATGCATTAGTGTCCCAATTTTCCCACATCTTTTCCAACATTTATCATTTTCCTTTTTTTTTTTTTTGTCATATTAGCCAATCTGATAGGTATCAGGTGGTAACCATTCTTTTTTTCAAGGCTTAACTCAGGTGCCACCTCCTTTGGGAAGCTTTGCCTGACTCCTATGGTTATCAGTGTTCTACTCACCTCAGTTTTCTTTGTACTATCCTTATGTGTATCCATTTGTTATCCTCCAGTAAAATGTAAGATCTTTAAGGGTATATTTTATTTTGTTTTTATCTTCTCACCCTCACCCATCCTCCTGAACCCAGCAGAATGCCTTGCATATAGGAAACACCTAACATAGTGAATTGAGGGTGAAAGTCCTTTCCATTTACAAGTCAGAAGAGCTCCCCATATCCTAAGTTATTTGGGTTTCTGAGAATAAAGAAGTTACTTTTATGGTGTTTGTAGGCAGTGTATATATGATTAAGAAGCCACAGGATCAATGTCCCTACAAGTTCGATGGAATTTACAATCCCACTTCCAGTGATCATTATCCTTGAGTGTTAGAGGATTCATAGCTCACTTATCGGAGAATCATGAAATCCTAGGGTTGGAAAAGACCTACTATCACCTAGTCCAACCCCTTCTTGAAGCATGAATGCTCCATCGACAAGGAATTTACTGCTTCACCAGGCAGCGCATTACATTTCTGCATGATTCTAAGTGTTTGAAAACTTTCTCATGCTGTGCAAAAATTTGCATCCCTGTAATTTCCATCCACTGTTCGTAGTTCTGGCCTCCAGGGATGGAATGAATTAGCTTACTCTATTTTCCACATGACAAACATTCAGATATTTGAAAGAAATAACTTTACTCCCTCCCTGATACTTCTCCTTAAAAATCATATCCATCCCCAGTTCTTTAAATGAAGTCAATATAGCATGGTTTTAAGTCACCATATCTTCCTGGTCACTTTCTTCTGGACCTGATCCAACTTGTGAATATCTCTTTGGAAATATGGTTTCTAGAACTGAGCACAAGGTTCCAAATGTGGTCTGACCAGGGCAGAGTACAGTGAGAATGACTTCCTTTATTCCAAATAATATACGTCTATTAATGCAGCCTAAGATCTCATTAACTTTTTTTGGCTGCCTCATCATCCTGTGGCTCATATTAACCTTTCAATAAACTGAAATCTCTATGTACTTTTTATATGAACTTTTATCTAGCCAGGATTCTTCTCTAGCCTATATTTGTGTACTTTCTTCATAATAGCTATGGGATTCACAAATGTTGTTATTAGCTTTTATCTTATTAGATTTTTTAAAATCCAATTTTGTCATCCAATTTGTTAACTAGCCTTCCTATCTTTGAGTCATGTTAGAAATTGATTAATAGTCCATCTAGGTCTTTATACATCATTGACAAAAAATGTTGATAGATCATGGCTCAAAATAGTCATGTGACATGATACTCAGTACCTCCCTTCAGGTTGACATAAATAATTTCTAAACCAATTATGTTTTGGGGTGGAAATATGCTAAAACAGGACAAGTACTGGATTTATAGTCCAAGGCCTGGGGTTCAAATGCTAGCTCTGCCATTTATTATTACCTGTTTGACCTTAGTCAACTCACAACCTTTCTGGTAATCAGTTTCCTCAACTATAAAATGAGAGGTAGACTCAATAACTTCAAGGTCATCTATCCCTACATTTTTGTCCCTATATGGATGATTCTAATAATTATGCAACCTTCTAAAAGTGATAGGATAGAAGTCATTGAGAAGTTGGTTAGGCCCTGTCTAAAGAAGGTTAATTACTAAACCTCTAGCTCCCTAATGAAACCTCATTAGATTAAGTCAGTCTTATGATACAGCCATCAAGGGCAGCCTTCTGGAGAAGTGATGGAAAAACAGAGGCCATCATAATCCCTCTAATGGAAGCAGAAATTTTCTGGTACAGTTTCAGTTTTAACCCTGGTGGCCGGGCAGAAAAGAGAAGTGTGGGAATGAGACCTAATCATTCATGTTTAGGATTACTTCCCCTGCTTACGTATAGAATCACATGGAAAAAAACCAGGATCAAGGCATAAACTTCAATATTCCCACATGTAACTACATAAAAATTATTTAAACTTTTTGATTCTCACTTTCTCATTTGTTAACATGAAGGGGTTGGATTGTATGAGACATAAGGTCCCCCTTTACTTCTATCCTTCTTTGAGTATATGTGATAGATCATAGATTGTAGATTTCGAGTTGGAAAAGAACTTATGGGACATCTAGTCCAAACCCACAATTTTACAGATGAGGAAACAGTACCAGGGAGGTTGCACAAGTCCCACAGTTACTAAGTATCAGTGGTAGCATTTGAACTCATGTCCTATGACAACAAATGCATTTATTTTTTTCACTGTACTACACTGCCTCTAAAAGGTGAGATGAAAACTAAGATCCTACCATAACTTTTAAGACTGTCAAAGAAAATGCATAGCTGCAGAAAGAGACTCACAAGTTTTTCTTCCTTCCTTCCTTCATTCCTTTCTCTCCCTCTCTCTCTCTCTCTCTCTCTCTCTCTCTTTCCCACTTCCTCCTTCTCTCTTGTTTCCTCCCTCCCTCTTTCCTTCCTTTCTTCAACATTCTAAATATCTAAATTGCAAATGGATGCCAAAGGGCACACTTTTCTGTCTTTTACTCAGCAGCGTCAAGAAGCCACTTATTTTATTGCTTTAGCATCAACCTCATACATAGCTATTTGGAAGGAAATACTCTTGAAGTATGCATTGTGATAGCTACTCATGTGAGAATCAACAGCATCCAGAGGTTGCATTTTGACTCCACCACCTTTTAGGGTTTCCCTTCAACTTGTCTGTCCTTGACACTGAATTGAGGAAGTATGGTACAATGGAATGAACTCTGCATTTGAAGTTGTATGACCTAGTTTCAAATTTTGGCCCTGTCACTTCCTACCTGTGTGACCTCAGGAAACTTACTTAGCTTTCATAGGCCTCAGTTTCCTCCTAAGTAAAATGAAGGGGTTGAACTAGAATACTACTAAGTCCCATTAAACTCTACATCTATGATCTTATGATCTTTCTAGGTTGCTCCTCTTCCATAACCTTGGGGTATGACCTTTGCCTATATGGGCTGTATTTCTAAATACATTAGCACAAGCATTGTACATTCATTATAATGTAACGCTTGTCTATTGCTATTCTCCCATAAGCTTGTTGTATGACCTTGTTCAATATAAGCTGTATGAAAGTTGTTATTCTGTCATGGACTGTATCTAAGTGGGTATTCTTCTATAACCCTACTCCTTGACATTGGGCTGTATGGGCTATATCTAGGTTGCTCTTCTCCCATAACCTTTTAGTATAGCTGAGTTTCTTCCTGTGGACAATGAGCATAGATGGTCTAAACAATCGGTCAGGTCTCTTCCAGTTCTAATGGTCTATGAAACTGTGAGTCCCTTCAGTTATTATTTTTTCCTGCCATGTACAGCCACGAATGTCTAAACAACTGAAGCCCAAATGATGTAGCAGATTCGCCATCCAGATGGCTAAACTATCTTGACCACATAGCCATCTGGTATCAGTTGAATGCCTCTAAAATGGGTGTGACAACATTTTCCATTATCACTAAGGGTAGGATTTGTATCTACTGTATATAATTCTATGAGGAACCTTAGCACAGTCTCTTCTGCATCTTTTGTGGATCAGCTAATGACGCCTTAGGTTGAAATGCTTTCATGATACAGTAAAGCAAGTATGTGAGGGTATCTTAAAGGAATAAGTAGGACACCTTCAAACTGTTCTCCTGAAAGAAGTGCTCCAATAAGTAGAAAGTGGCCTTGCTGCTACGTAGTCTCACTGCACTCTTAAGATTGCAATCTCAAGCTCTTTTCTGACTGGTACACAGTGGAATGGATTTTGGGAACGCGATTTACATTAACTTCTTTTTACCTATTTGTTGATGACAAACTCAGTTGCTGACAGACTGCCTCCTGTACAATGCTTCATATGTTAATTGACTGGCTGGGGTTAAGGTTCTCTACTGAGGAATGTATTTTTATTACTGAAATTGAATTTCAGTTCATTTTCATAAAGATAGCTTACATGTATACAGCTAGAGAGAGAAAGTCTGGGGCACTGCTGCTATGAGCAAGAAGACGTTTTGGCAGAGTCTACAGGGTGTCTGCAGGTGCACTGGGCTGAATTGTAGCTGAGGGAACTGTAGCCTGGCTTATAGATTGCTAGACTCTGCTTTGGGGTAGTTCTGGGGTATAATCATTGTGATGGCAGTGACATGCTCATGTCTACAGCCAGAGAGAATGCAGGACATGGCATTGTTGGTTTTCCTTTGATTTTTTTTAACCCCATGTCATTTTTCTAGTCAGTAAATAAACCATTCCCTATATATTATTATTCTCCTCTTGGTTTCTTTGCTGAAACTTCTTAATCTGGCTTCATATTCTCTTCTCTGCCTGAACACATTAGAGTTGACCAGGGTCACTTTGGGGGATCAATTTATTTATCAGGAATTAAATTAAATTCAAGAAATGCATAGGAAACATTATGCATAGGGCACTGTGTTGGGCACTGAAGAAAAATGTCATAGCTCCTTACTTAAAAGACTTTATGATATATTAAGCAGGATGAGACTTATACACAGATATTTATGATTCAAGGCCAAGGGTGATCAGAGCAATGAAGTGGTATAGAAAAGAAATAACAAGAAAAACAAAGAGGGAAAGGAAAGATCATTTTAAGATTGGAGTGGGGTGTTAGGGAAGAATTTAAAAAAGGAATTTGTAATTGGGGGCAACTGGGTAGCTCAATGGGTAGAATGTCGAGTCTAAAGACGGCAAGACTCATCTTCCTGAGTTCACATCTGGCCTTAGGCACGTGCTAGATGCATAACTCAGGGCAAGTCCCTTCACCCTGTTTGCCTCAGTTTCTTTATCTGTAAAATGAGCTGGAGAAGGAAACAGCAAAGCACATCAGTATTTTGGCCAAGAAAACCCCAAATGGGACTGTGAAGAGCCAGATATGACTGAAGTGGCTGAACAACAAGAAGCTGAGCTGGAGCGTTAAGGAAGAGAAGGATTTCAAAAGGCAGAAACACAGCAAGGCAAAGGGCATAGTCGGCATGAAGGAGGGAGAAGCAGGGCAGGGATGGGGAATAGCTAAAAACAGCCCAAGTTAGCTGTGTGAAGGAGAGTAGGGTGAAATAAGTCAATCCACCTGTCCAAGGCTAGATGAGATGGGTGGAGTTTGGGTCTTAGAGATATGAGAAGTATTGGAAAGGTTTTGGTAGAGATTGGAATAAGTCAATCAGAGAATGATAAATGAATGTCCGTGGCAGGCTGAGGACCCATAGGAGGTTAGATAACATGCGTGTGAAATGTGGCCAGAGGACAGGCTTTTGTGGCTTCTCTCAGCCATGGTTGGCAGTTTAGGAACAGGAAGTTAAGAAAGTGGGTTTGGATAAAAACCAGGATTGAGGATTGGAGGGCATTGACAAGAGAGGCAAAGGACAAGAAAGAAGACAACAACAAGATAATAATAATAATAATAATAATAATAATAATAATAATAATAGTAATAATAATAATACTAGCATTCATATAGTGTTTTAAAGGTTGTAAAGTGATTTACATACTTTACAATCCTCACAACAACCCTGTGAGGTAGGTCTAATTGTTATCTTCATTTAACAAATAATGAAACTGAGGCTTGAAAGAGGTTAAGTGATTTGCCCTGGGGACAGACAGCTGGGAAGTCACTGAAGGATGATTAAACTCAGGTCTTCCTCCTCCCAAGTATAGCACTATGCAATTTAGCTGCACTATGGAAATAGTTAACTATAGGGTGAGCACTAGGAAATAAAGCCAGAGTAGGAGTGACAGTCTATAGCAAAGGTGTCAAACACATGACCTACAACACTTCTGAGCGTGGCTGAACCAGATTAAAAAGTAATTGGGAAATATTAAAGAAAATAAATGAAAATAAAATATAGCATAGAACATTAAAATGTGGTTTTTCTGAGTCAATAGGAAGACCACAGGGATCTTTAGGTATTATTTAATGGCCCCCTTTCTATTTGAGTTTAATACTGCTGATCTAGGGTAACAGGGAGATCAAGGGGCTGGAGTCTGTGATTGAGAGTTGGCTCATAGGTGGATCACCAGCAGATCTAGGAAGCATATGTTATTGTATTAGCCTCCTAGAAAATGGGCACCACCCAAGTTTCAACAGCAGTTAAGCCTGTCATGCTTCCAAATCTATTGGGGACAAGGCTTTTGGAATATTTAGGCCCTTGTCCTAGAGTGAGAGCAGAGCTGAACCACCCCAATATTACACAATTTCTACTTGAGAAAAAAGAACTGTCATCATAAATAATAATGATAATAATGACAATAAGTTTATGTGTAGGTTTGTAAGGTATTACATATATACATATATTTTATATATATATATATAATGTATATATATATATATATATAAAATTTCATAAGGGAACTATTAACTCCATAATAAGCATATAAATATATCAAAAGTGACCCCTCTATAACAAAAAGGGAATGTGTATAAATAATATTCAACATGCAAGATGCATAATTATTAATATCTATTGCAGTTCAATTGGGGGTATCTGGACATAAAGTTACATGGACCTCCCAACTTCTAGCATAGAGATAGAGAGAAAACAGATAATTAGAAAAAACTTCATTTCTCAACTTCGGGCATTTTCTCTGCCTGTCCCCTATGCCTGAAATGCTCTGCTCCTCAACTCTTGCCTATTGACCTCCCTATCTTCCTTTAAGCCCCAATTAAAAATTTATCATTTACAGGGAGCCTTTCCCAACCCCTTTTAATTCTAGTATCTTTGAGGTAGGAGTGAAGATGGTGGAGTAGGGGCAGAAACCCAGGCAAACTCTTCCAAACCCCCGCCCCTCCCCGAACAACCTTAAAATAGCATCTCAAATTGAATTCTGGAATGACAGAGTCAACAAAAAAAGACAGGGTGAAACATTTTTCCAGCCCAAGACAATTGAGGAAATCAGCAGCAGAGAGGTCTGTGACATTGGGTGAGGGCTGGCCCTGGACACACAGGCGGCAACATGAGAAGTGGGCCTTGGAGGCTGCTACCGCAGCAGTGGCAATTTCAGGAACTCTCGGCCTAGAGAGGTAAGGGCGTTGGACAACTCGTCAGAAAAGATTATAGGAAACCCTGAGCTGATACTGAGCAGAAGACCCTGTTGTGTCCCCCAGATACAGTTCTGGGTTGCAGTACTGGGGCAAAGAGGAGCACTTATGGCTGCTTACAAGGTGGTTTGTTTTTGTTTTCACCTAATATCAGTTTGATTTATTGGACAAGACATGCACTTCTTTATAGAGTTTCAATAACCATGGCTTCCTTCACCAAATAGAGGAGTTGAATCTTAAAACAGGATTAGGATAAAACAGGGAACTGTAAAAAATAGCAGTTCTTCCCATGAGCCAAAGGGGCAGTAGGACCAGAAAGAGAGACAGTTTTCTCTCTCTGTTTTCCATAATACTCCTGATCTCATTTCATGTGGCAATGGGAGGGAAATAGGTGAAAGGAAACAGTGAAATAATGCTTTGTTATATCAAAAGGAAAAGAGAAGATGACCACTCAGCTTAGAGGAGCCACATTCTAGGTCCAACTCAATCCATCTTCTCTGCACTCCCAGCTTCTGGAGCTCTGGGCTCTGCTGCTAGCCCATGAGGGCGTTGTCCCCTTCGCCGGCTATAAAATACAAAACCAGGTGCAGTGGGTGGCAACATGTATAACAACATGGCCATGGTTCCAAGGAAGAAAGTGGCACTAGCGCTTGTGGCTGCAAGGCAGCAGGGGCTCTGGAAACAATTTCAGGGTAAAGAAGAGTGTTTATGGTTTGCTCACAAGGCATCAGGGGCCCTGCTCCTGGTTCCAGGACTCTGAAGAGTGTTAGCACTTGTGGCTACAGGGGAGTAGGGGATTTATATGTATAAAATAGTTATAGCAGCTTTTCTGTGCTGGTGAAGAATTGGAAATTGAGTGGATACCCACCAATTTGGGCATGGCTAAACAACTTGTAGTATATAATAGTGATGGAATACTATCGTGCAATAAGAAATGATGAGGGGGATGGTTTCAGAAAAACCTGAGAAGACATATGCATTGATGCAAAGTGAAGTGAGCAGAATCAAGGGACCATTGTACGCTAACAACAGTATTGTGAGGATCATTAACTGTGTAAGACTTAACTGCTCTGGTGAGACAATGATCCAAGATAATTCCCAAGGCTTCTTGATGAAAATTGCTATCCACCTCCAGAGAGAGAACTGATAAACTCTGAGTGAAGATTGAAAATACTTTTTTTTCACTTTCTTGATTTTTCTTTTCTTTTCTTTTCCTTTTTTTTTTTGTATGTGTTTCTTTTGCAACATGGCTAATATGGAAATGTGTTTTACATGACTTCAAATGTGTAATCGATATCATATTGCTTGCCTTTTCAAGAGGTGGCAGAGGGGAGGAAGGCAGAGAATTTGTCACTCAGAATTTTTAAAAAAGAATGTTAATTTTTACATGTATTTGGGAAATATTTAATGAAATAAACAAATGAATATATGTATATGTATATATATATATATGTCTAGTGCATTCCCTGTTAATTACTTTTTATTCATGTTGTATGTAGCTAGCTTTGTATATATTTGCTTTCATGTTGTCTCCCCTATTTAATAATGAGCTCCTTGAAGATAGACTTTCCTTTGCCTCTTTTTGCATCCTCAGCACTTAGTGCCTGGCACATTGTAGGTATTAAATACATATTTATTGGTTAATTGAAAAGGAACTATCATGATTACCGTGGCATATTCATACACTCTGTGTGTGTGTGTGTGGGGGGGAGCTGTGAAGTGCAAAGTGGAAGGAAATAAAAGCTTAAGTGTCAACTACATACCAAGCCTTCTGTTAAGTGCTATATAGATATTATCTTATTTCATCCTCACAACAACCCTGGGAGATAGAGAACTATTATTATTTTACAAGTTGAGGAAACTGAACCAGATAGAGAATGAATGACTTACCTAAGTCCACACACCTAGCAAATGTCTGATACTAGATTAGACTTAGGTCTTCCTGATTCTAGGACCGATGTTCTATTCACTAAGCTACCTCACTGCCTCAACTGGATAAGAAAGTTATTTTTGCCTCTGGGATTTTTAGCATAAGCTTTATATTTTAATAAACTTTTTTTTTATCATGAACTTGAATGTCATCAACAAAAATGAAAGTTTCCATATAGAACAGAAAGATTGGATATGAAACCTTGAAACTACCACTCACAGCTTGCTTTTTAAAATATATCTCTAATTTTACATGATAGTACCAATATTACTCTTCTGAATTCCATACTTTCTTCCACACATATTTAAGTGTTTGATTGACCTTCTTTTTACTTTTATTCTTTATTTTTGCATCATTCTCAGACCATTTTCTTCCCCTCCCAATACTTTCCTCACTGTAATAAAAACCCTCCCTTGCAAGAAATAAGTACAGTCTAAACAAAATAAATGTCATACCACATGCCTCATTCAATGGGAAGGTTCTCGTAAGCTCATCTGATTGGTTCTCCTGCTTTTATCAAGGATTATGACTGAGATATTCCTGGGGGCCAGGGAATAATCTCAGTTATGTATAGGAAACATCACAGTGCTTGGGAATTCACTCCAAAGGCGTCTTCTCTACAAAATAAGTGAGAGCTGATCCCAGCCCATGCTCAGAAAGGTAGTTACCTTTCCTTCCAATGCAGAGCCTTCCCAGACCTGTATGTCCTCTGAAACACAAGGGTGTCTGTGGTTGCCATGCCATCTCCAGTAGAAATAAACCTCAACTTGGTCTGGTCAAGTTCACCAAGTGTCAAATCCCCAAAGTTTTCATTCGCTTGGAACATGATACTCATGGCTGATCAAATTTTCCACTTTCCTTCCCTCACCTTGTGACTTGCTGCCTGTCAGCCCTGATGTGCATTAACAATGGCATCCACTCATACACTGCTTGTCGTATTCGAGCCATCATGACACACTTGATGGTTATGGCTGGCTAGGAACAGGGTTGACTCCTGTTCACGCCAGTTAATTGGTGTCGTATCACATCATGGACAGATCTAATGATGGATGTGAATCAGAACACCAAAAAAAAAAAAAAAGTCGGGGTGGGAGGATCCACAATTGTTTCAGACCCTGCCAACTCACTCAACAGGATTTGCCTGTTATTTGAAAACAGTAAGGATTTTACAAACCCTCACCCCTACTTTGCCCCCTACACAACCCAAACCAAGTATACTTTACATCTCCTTAATCTTCAGGTCTCTGATTGAATCTAAGGGCTACAACAACAGAGACCAGATAATTATTCCAGATGGCAAGGTTGTCTTCCTCCTTCTGGGACTGCGGGCAGTCTGACTTAAGAGAAGATGAGCGGAATGAAGAACTTCAGAGAGGAAGAAGGTTAATTGTACAGGGGAAACAATTCTGCTCTCACCTATTCTTCTTTAGCTAATGGGCTCTGAGTACTGTGACCCCAAAGCACTGAAACTACTTAAGTATTAAACTTTGAAGTAAAGAGTCAGAAGATTAACTTGAATACCCACTGCCACATTTCAGAGGTTCACAGAGCCTGGGAAGATTCCCATTTAGAACACCTGTAAGTCCTTGTGACTTATTCATGAAAATGAACACATTAAATTTACAACATCATTTAGAGCTGGAAGGGACTTCAGAAGTAATCTAGTACAACTCCTTCATTTTACAAATGAGAAAATTGAGGCCCAGAGAGGTTAAATGATTTGTCTAAAGTCATATTGAAGCTATGTAAATTAGACTAAGAAGTATAGTTAACCAATACAGCTGTCAAGCAGCATACATGAAATTTGAACCTAGAGCCTCTGGTTTCAAATTCAGTGACCTTTCTGCTATACTATTTGTTTTGTTTTATTTTCATTGACATCTTTGGTTTTTATGTCACCTAAATTTCTCATCAGATCTCTCCTTTCTTTCTCTCTGGAAGAGTGAATTTGTCATTATTTTTTTGTTTGTTTGTTTTAGTCGTGTCCAATTCTACATGACCACCTTTGGGGTTTTCTTGGCAAATATGTTGGAACGGTTTGCCATTTCCTTTGCCAAGTCATTTTACAGATGAGGAAACTGAGGCAAACTGGGTTAAGTGACTTGCCCAGGGGCACACAGCTAGATTCTGAGGCCAGAAATGAATTCAAGTCTTCCTGATGCCAAGCCTGTCCACTGCACCACCTACTGATATTATGCCATTTTTAAAGTACCTACCTCATGCAATACACCATGCTAGGTACTAGGGGAAGGAAGGAAAGAAAGAAGGAAGGAAAAAAGGAAGATAAAAACACTCTCTTGCCTTCAAATAACTTATATTCTTCTGGGAAAACAATGTGAACTAGAAAACAAATGAGTCAACTAAAATCTCAGGTCAAACTTTTGGACTGTGTTTATACTTGGTACATGAATTGTTGAGGCTAAATGAGATCAGCTTTACACTGGTGTAGAATTGACAGGGCACACATTTAGCCTTTCCTCTTGCCTATGCTTAATGTTATTGACAACCTACTGCGGGTACCTGGTCCTCCTATATCACTGCCTGCCTACCTCACTATAACTGACTGTAGCATAGTATCCATGGGTCCACTTGATTGGGCTAGAAATGACTTCCCTACTTGGGATTGTATTCAGTGTTTTCACATATTCTTCAGGGAACAAAAATAGCCGAGCCTCTTTCTTTGTGTGTGATGAGATCTACCTAGACTTAAGAACACAGCAAGTCCTCAGGGTGGTCCAATGGGACAGAGTGCCTGTAAGGGCTCCACCCACAGGAAGAAATTCCTCAGCCAATTCCTAGGCAGTCAATATAAACTTTTCATTCTAATTTTGATGTCAACATTCAACTTGCCTATATAGCCTGTAGTAGGATGGCTGCCAATTTTTAAAGCCTGCTTAATTAATTTAGACAGAGATTTGCAAAGAAGGAAAATGAAAAAGAATTAAGCCAAGTGCTTAACTTTCATTCAAAGCGATTACCTGATTCCTTTTCATGAGCAGCTTTAAGCTCTGCAGAAGCACTGGGGGCTTTTTGCTGAGATATGTCTTAATAACGGGATTATTTTCATGTACTTTCAGAAGCTGCTGTTCTTCCTCCCAAAGCCTTGGAAAGTTTACAGGGGGAGATTGTCTGAACTGCTTATGAGGTTTTGAGTGATGTGCTTCCCAAAGATACAAAAGCCCATTTTGAAGAAGTAGCAGCTGCCTGAGCTCTCAGAAATGAGCATGCTGTGTAAGGTCAGCAGAAGAAGAGATGGAGGGTAGCAGTCAGTGACCATGGTGAGGGGATAGTGAGTCAACAAACATCTAACTTCTGTTTGTTGATATAATATTGGAAATTCAGAATTATGATGTTTTCAGGACCATATATACAGGATACTGGAAGGAAGCAAACATAATTTACCCAGTCTGATGATTACTATGACCCACTTCTGGTGACTCACTTGAGAGTGTACTATATTGCCAGATGGAATCTAGGAAAGATTGCTTAAGACTATAGAGCTTGGAGCAAGAAACTGAAGACCTTAAGGGGACAGGTAGTATTTTGTGCTACACTGTTAATGCTGTCAGTTGAATACACGGACCTCAGAGGATAAAAATGGTTTGTGAAGTCAAATGGTTAAGAGAGTGTTGTCTGAGAATGGAATTTATATTTACAAAATGTAGTTTAAAATATGAGCAACACCTCTTGGCAAAGGGTGGATTTTACCTAACACAGGTTGGTAGGAATTTGCATTTCTATAGTCTTGAAAATCTAATCAAAAGGTATTGGAAGGAAAAAAAAAAAGATGGGGAAGCTTACCTGTGCTTGCTTGTCCATACAAAGCTAGATACCATAGAATGTAAACTCTATTGAAGTGTTCTTTCTCATTGCTTTGTATTCCTAGTCAAATCTATTGGGAAAATAGGACCTACAAGCTAGAAGAGTCATCTAAAAGCTCAGGTCAAACTTCTGGGCTGTGTTTATACTTGCTACATGCAATGTTTAAGTGTGAGATAGCTTTGAATACCAGACTGAGGTTGCTTGCTAGATGGGATCATGTTACTCTCTTACACAAAAATCTTTAATGGTTTCCTACTGTCAAAAGATAAGGGTTCTTAGCTTTGTATCTGTGATTTAAAAAAATCTCTCAATAACTATATTGCGATGTGTTTGGTTTCCTTTATCATCAAATGTATTTTGTGACTTTAAAAGCATTATTCTGAGAAGGGATCTGTATAGTGTTCATCAGATTGTCAAAGGAATCTATGATACCAAAAAAAAAAAGGCTGAGAGTCCCTGATCTAAGTAACAACAACAATAACAATAATAATAATATTAGAACATAAATGTAGCATTGAAAGGAAACTTAGAGGTCATATAATTCAACCCTCTCATTTTATAAATGAGAAAACTGAGGGACACAGAGATTGCCTGTGGTCATAGAGCTATTAAATGGTAAGAGCAAGATTCAAACACAGGTCATCTGACTACAAAACCAGAACTTCCTCTACTATAAAAGCCCTTTATGGTTCCAAGCCACTCATTCCATTCTTATTTCATATTATTCCCAGTCATACAGTTTCTCCTCGAGTCAAATTGCCCTGCCAGCAGTTCTGAAGACAAAGTGTTCCATCTCCTGCTTCTCACCTTTCCTTAAGTGGTTTCCAATGTCTGAATGAACCACTTTCTTACCTCTGCCTCATAGATTCCCTAGCGTCTTTCAGAGCGTGGCTCAGGTGCAGCTTTCTACTTCACAGACTTTGTTAATCCCTCTGGTCATTAACAAATTATTACTTGTAATTATTCGTGGCATTTTGTATATACTTTGTAAGCTCTTGCGTAGTTGTTGTACCACTCAGTTGGATGAAGTACTTGTGAGATACCTCCTTGAGGATTCTCACTTTTGTCTTTGGTTCCCCAAAGCTAGGACAGTACTTAGCACAGAGTGGGCACTTAATATTTGCCTAACTGTATGGGATTGCAAATGAAGAAAGATCTCATCCACAATCTATAATTAATGACTATATAATTCTGTGATATCTGGGACAGAGCATCAGAAATCAGTGACAGTGATCGAGCATCCCATAAATCTATCCTTTTCCTCTGGTCCACTTCTAGGTGTATGTGATCTTAGATAACACTTTCCCCAAAGTCACTAGCCTATTTTTTTTCCCCTCTTAGTGTTATGAAATGGTTCTAAATTTCAAGTCCAAATGCCACACTACTAGGCTTCATTTATTTATTCTCTAAACAAGGCAACTTACTTGACTTAAAATAAAACTTTTTACAAAAGAAAGAAAAAAGCAAAAGAGATTGTTAAAGGGCTCTTACATTTGAAACAGCCACTAATATGCATTTTGATTTCCTTATTTAATCCATAATCCTGTAAGGAGAATAGATAACACATTTTACTGATGAGGGAGTGGAGATTTGGAAAAAGTTAAATGGCTTGCATAGAGGGGAAATTCAAACCTGGATCTCACAGGACTCCAAGTCTGAAACTTCTTTCCATAACATTTGTTGTCGTTGTTCAGTTGTTTTCATCATGTCTGATTTTTTGTGACAGCATTTGGGATTTCCTTGGCAAAAATACTGAAGTGGGCTGCCATTTCCTTCTCCAGCTCATTTTGTAGATGAGGAAACTGAGGCAAATAGGGTTAAGTGACTTGCCTAGGGTCACACAGCCAGATTTGAACTCAGGAAGATGAATCTTCCTGACTCTGGTCCCAGCACTCTATGCACTCTAGCTGACTTGGTATAATATTAAGCTGCCTTTACCCCTGGTAGTGATCTCACCTTTATGGTCTGGGAATTTAACAAATTAAAAAGCTAATGTAATCATAATCTACCTCACTAGAGAAGACTTTAAGTAGAAACTATATGTCCACTTGTCAGGTACCCAGGAAAGGGGACATTTATTTAATTACAGGTTGGACAAGATGTCTGAGGATGTACCTTCTTACTCCGTGATTCAGAGGTTTGGCAAAATTTGCTAGGAGGTTCCTGATTAAATTTATAAGCTTATCAGGGAGCTTAAGTTCTGTTTTGAATTTGACGGACTTCTCCCTATATTGAGTGTGGATGTGCCTGTTGATAACTCCTTGAGAGAACTAAAGACATGTCATAAAGTTTTAGAGCTTAGGTCTGAATGAGTTTGCTTGTAGATTTTTGGTAGGAGGGGGAAAGGGGGTACTTTGAATATATGTATCTGTGGAGGGTATAGCAGGGGTGGGGAACCTGCAGCCTCAAGGCAAAATGTGGCCCTCTAGGTTTTCAAGTGTGGCCTTTTGACTGAATCCAAACTTCACGGAGCAAATCCCCTTAATAAAAGGATTTGTTCTATAGAACTTGGACTCTGCCAAAAGGCTGTACCCAAGGACCTAGAAGGTCACGAGGCAGCAGGTTCCCCACCCCTGGTATAGACATACTCTGGAGATTGAATTCATTGATTAGGAATGTATTAGATGTTTTTGACTCTTACAGGACAGACTATTTTGAGAAGAACAATCCTTTCTACGATACCTTTAGGAGAACTGGAAGGTCCATTTCTGCTCATTTCATTATTTATTTATTCATTTGTTTATTCATTCATTCATTCGTTTGTTTGTCTGTTTTCTGGAGAGATCTTGGGAGTGCAGCAGACCTAAGGTTGAACCTGGGTTTTAGTTGGGGTCATCAGGTGGAATGTTACTCTATCAACCAGAAGCAGAAGCCACCTTGCAGATGGTACATAGGAGCTTCATTTTCTTTCACCTATGAGGCATGAAACCCCAAGTGTCTGGTCTCAGTCTCTGAAAGGCAATGGCATAACTTCCAAACTATAAGGTAGCCTTGGTGAAATCAAAGGTCCAAGTTGTGGGAGTAACTTAACCCCAGCTTTCTAAAGGTACACAAAAGTCCTTGGAATCAAGCCTTTAAGACAGGAGAAAAGAGAGAGTTCCTGAACAATAACAAGAATTTGTGAACCCCAGCTTCATGGGTAGAGTAGAAGGAATTGTTGTTAATCTAGACTTCTAGCAGGAGAAGAAAGATTTTTTTGAATAGCACCGAAGTTGGGAGTTACCTCTTTGACAAGCCCATATACAAGAGTTCTGGAATCAATAGTCAATAAACATATATTAAACACCTACTATGTGCCACAATGAGATAGTTCCTGTCCTCAAGGAGCTTACAGTTTAACAGGGGAAAACAATGCATAAAAAGGAAGTTGAAAATAGTGGGTAGTTTGCTAGAGGGTACCTACTACAGCGGCATGATATTTGTGGAGGATCTGATGGTTAATTAAGTGGGTAGTTTGCTAGAGGGTACCTACTACAGCGGCATGATATTTGTGGAGGATCTGATGGTTAATTAAGAGGAATTTATAGCTCTACCTTCCAGCCCTCCACCTGAGAAGAGTGCAACTAAGCGTGTTGAGGAGATGGTAAGTACCAAACTGAACTGATCTCTAAGACGATGAAGTTCCAACCTTCTATTGAGAATCCTGCGGCAATGATAACCTACTGGAGAAAACACAATTACTCACGTGAGTCCAAAGGGAAGGGAATCAACAAACTAAAACCGCCATAGGTGGGACAAAGAAATAGGACTCTTCCCTCTGCTGTTACTATTACTTTGATAATTAGCTTGTTGTTGTTGTTCAGTCATTTCAGTCTTGTCTGATTCTTCATGACCCAATTTGGGGTTTTCTTGGCAAAGATATTAGAATGGTTTGCCATTTCCTTCTCCAGCTCATTTTATAGATGAAGAAACTGAGACAAAAAGGGTTAGATGACTTGCCCAGGGTCACATAGCTAGTAAGTGTCTGAGGCTAGATTTGAACTGAGGTCTTCTTGACTCCAGGCCTGGACCTCTATCCATTGTGCCAGCTAGCTGCCCCCTTAGCTTCCAAGATTTAGCACAGTTAATATAAATCCAGAGCCTCAGCGCCTGAGTCAGAGCTTACCTAAGCACATATTTCATGCAAAGACTATGCTAGGTCTTAGGAGAGATGCAAAGCTTAGACCAGAAAAAGTCCTTGCCCTTAGGTGCCTTACAGTTTGACAAAAGAGAGGCCTAGTATAGGGAATTAGAGACTCGATGAAAATGCATTTGTTAATTCAAAAATATTCTAAGTACTTGGTATGACCAGGACACCATAATAGTGCCCCTGAAGAAAGGCAGGGAAGTACAAGATACAACCACTTCCCTCAAATAGACGTTAGAAATTATTTTAAAATGAGTTTAGCTAGCAGAAAGAATGGAAAACTAAAACAAACCATCGCTTAAATTGATTTGTGGATAATATTATATGAAGTCAGGTAACAAGGGAGTTGGGAAGAATGAGGGAGAGAATTGGAAACAAGAGCCCTCCTTTTAAACAACTGACAATAGGTGCAGGAAGACCTCATATAAATGGAAGGAAGAAGCTGGCAGATTAAACAGGGCAAACTGAGAGCAGAAATGCTGAGGGTATACAGAGTCAAGGAGACGTAAATTGGAGCCGAATAGGGTCAGGTGTAGATGCCCTGCATACAAAAAAAAGGTTTGCTGAAGGGACAGTCAATGGTTCGATTTGGAGAAAAAATATAAGAATCATACATCACAGATTGCATTTTGATCATTTATCTCTTCAGTTCCATTTCAAGAGCATAACTAATTTTGTGGTTACATTTTCAGAACCTCCATGGTAGTGCTTCCTGACAGATAAATATATCTGTGGCTGTACTTTAGGTCAAAGAACAAAATGATGAAACCCTCTAAAAAAGAACTTAAAAGTAGCAGTGAGGTTAACCAGGTCCCCATTTTTCATGTTGAGTGAAATGCCATAAACAGATAGAGTGCAGACGTTATCCTCAGCATCTAACTTTGGCTTCAGTGTCCTTTGTTACTGCAAAAAGCAGAAGGAAGGTCAGAGTCGAGGAGGAAAGAGGATGTCATCAGACTTTGGGACCATGTCCACTGTCTGGACTCTTAATGGAAATGCTGGGAATTGAACCAGTTTCCAGACTCTGTCTAAGCTGATGCTTCATGTGCAGAAGGAGATAGCAAAATACTCCACTTTTTTTTTTTAAATAAGGATGGTATCTCCAAGTTGGAAGGGACCACAGGGGTCATCTAGTTCAACCACTCCTTGAGGAGAAACTTCCCTACTCGGCTATTCTTCCCTCATTCTCCCTAACTACCTTGTTACCTAACCTTATATAATATTATCCAGAAATTAATTTAAGAAATAGTTTGTTTTATTTTTATCCCTTCTGACAGCTAAACATATTTAAAATAATTTCTAGCTTCTCCGTGACCAGAAAGGGTCACTTGGCTCCATTTGCTGGCATCCAGTGATGGGGAACTAACTCTTCCATATGGTCCTTCCCACTATTGGGCAGCTCTAAGGAGTTTTGCTTGAAAGGAAGCCAAATCTGCTCCTGAAACTTTGAGAAATCGTTCTTTGTTCTTCCCTCTGGTATCCAGCAAATAAACCTGACTCACTTTCTCCAGGGCAGCCCTCAAAAATGACTGTCCTAAAGTACTTATCAGGGCAGCTAGGTGGTGAAGACCACTGGCCCTGGAGTTAGGAAGACCTGAGTTCAAATATGGCCTTAGACACTTACTAGCTGTGTGACCCTGGGCAAGTCACTTAACCCTGTTTGCCTCAGTTTCCTCACCTATAAAATGAGCTAGAGAAAGAAATGGAAAATCACTCCAGTATCTTTGCCAAGAAAATCCAAAATGAAGTCACAAAGAGTCAGACAGGACTGAAATGACTCAATGACAACAAAGTATGTATCACCCTAGGCTGTGGCCATAATGACCTACTTGTTATTCTGCATAAATGATACTCTATCTTCTGCCTCTCTGCCTTCTCCTTGCTTGTGCTCCATGCTTAGAATGTGTTCCCTCCTTACCTCCTCCTTTTTTAATTCCCAATTTCCTTTAAGAATCAGTTCAAATACCAAATTCTACAGGAAGCTTTTCCTGATCCTCCCAGCCAGGAATGCTTCCCCTTCACAAACTACCTTGTATTCATCTGGATATATATTCTGTATATACTTAGATAAGGATGTATTTTCTTCTATTAAAATGTAAATTTCTTGAGGTCAGGAACTCTTTCACTTTCACCTCATAACCTTAGCACTTAGCACAGGGTCTGGTATACAACACCTACAAATCCTTCACGATTGATTAGAGACAGTGTTCAGTGCTGATCCCTTTTCTCCCACAACACACGTGCACGTGCGCGCACACACACACACACACACACACACACATACATACACACACATCTCTTTCTTAGCCTAAACATTCCATTTCTTTTGTCTTAACATAAAGTCTGGAATAACAAGGCTGATACAATCTTGGAGAAAAGAATAAGGTGATAAAACCAGCAAACTTTATTGAGGGGAGATACAAAGAAATGCAGAGATTTCAGGGAGAACGATTGAAAGGGGTCAAGTCCTCAGGGCCCCCGGGGTAGAACTGAGTGAGCTACCCTTTTCCAAACCAGTAAAATCTGGAGAATTTTTATAGGGTTCTTATCTAAGTCTAGCAGGACTAAGTATTGGGGGAAGGGATCCAAGACCCTGGATGTGGAGACTAGTGCTGCTTCCAGACTTCTGAGGAGCTGGAGGCCCAAGCAGTTTTACCCTGACAGGCTGCCTCAGCTTTCTTGTCAAGTGTTTTTGAGCTTCCCCGGGGCTTCTTCTTTTATAGGAGTGGGGGAGCTATTTTTACTTTGTTGTTGTCTAGTCGTTCCAGTCACGTCTGACTCTTTGTGACCCCATTTGGGGTTTCCTTGGCAAAGATTCTGGACTAGTTTGTCATTTCTTTCTCCAGTTCATTTTACATCTCAGGAAATTGAGGCAAATAGGGTTAAGTGACTTGCCCAGGGTCACACATCTATTGTCTGAGGCCATATTTGAACTCAGAAAGATGCATCTTCATGCCTCCGGACCCAGTGCTCTATCCATCACACCACCTAGCTGCCCTTTCATTAACTTTACTAGATCCTTATATGCCATGCTTTCAAGCCCTTTCTCCATCACAGGAGCATAGATTTAGAAATGAGATTTACAGCACCTTGAAGGTCATTTAATCTAACTGCACCCCATTTTACAATGTGAAAACTGAGGCCCAGAAAGAAGTTACTTTCCAAGATTACACAGGAAGTCAAAGACAGAACTTGTATTTGAATCCAGGTCCTCTGTCTTCATATCTATTCCTCTTTCCACCATATTACATCGCCTCACATCCTTGTTACCCTTCTTGGGATGTCGGGATGACCTCCATTCATATTCTGCTCTAGACAGTTACTCATTGTGTGGTCCTGGACAAGTCATATAGTTTCTTTTGATCCCAGTTTCTTCATTTGTTAAATGGAGATAATAATAGCCCCAGTTTCGCAGGGCTGCTATGAGGATTTAATGAGATCTTGCTAGCTAGCTGAAGATATCTATCTATCTATCTATGTAGATAAAGATATATAAATACAAATATCTATATATAAATATCTCTATAGATAATGCATATATCTATATAGAGATTTAAATATCTATATATCTTTGCATGAACTTTGAAAAATTTACAAAGTTTTGTGAATGTGAATTCTGTTTGGTAGGATATACTGTACTAGGCACCTTATTGATTAAAACTTTCCTAGGAGTCTGGGCTACACTGGCCTCTTTCCTCTGAATTCTTGCTATACTTAATACTCAGTGTCACTGTTTACACTAAATTATTTTTTGATTGTTTCAGGTGTGTGAATCTTCTCACTCTTAGAAAACTGAAGGTCAGGGATCATGTCTCTGTATCCACCTAGAACAGGGATTGTGGATTGAGTGAATGTCTTGGGTAAGTAATAATACCATGTGCAGACCTTGTTATAATGCTATTTATGTGGAGAAGAATGTGGTAATTAAATGGATCTGTGTTGGATCTCATCCCAGGAGGCTTCCTTGGAATCACTGATTCACAGTCTTAGAGTTGGAAGTGACTTCTGAGGTCATCTAGTACAAACTCTGCATTAACGTGAATTCCCAGATTGCTAAAGAATCCCTTATCCCTTAACATACCCCACATCAAGTAGTTTGTAAGGCATAGATCCCCCAAATAAAGTGTGATAACAAAACATTGGGTTAACAGAGTACTTTTCTTCCACAAGATTTAAAGTCCACAAATTGTCCCCGATATCCTTCAATTTGTTCGAAAGTTTTATTGTTGAGTGGATTTATATTTCCTGCACTCTCCATGTAAGCAAGTGAGGGGATTATTGCTGGTCCCTATCTTTTTTTATTTTATTTTTTAGGCAGTTGGGGTTAAATGACTTGCCCAAGGTCACATAGCTAGTAAGTGTCAAGTGTTTGGTCTGAGGCTGGATTTGAACTCAGGTCCTCCTGACTTCAGGGCCGATGCTGTATTCACCGTGCCACCTAGCTGCCCCCTGATCCCTATCTTAAGAGAAGGATAGATATTAGATCAGACTGAGGCTGGGGTGAAGACGAACATTTCTGAGCATCCCTAGAAGCAAAAATCTTTGGCCGTGGAGCAGAGTCCTTCAGCTTTCTAGAACTTTCTTTGGGATCAATTTTAGTAGAAGAGAGGATTGATAATGGATGTTGTCCCTTGGTTCTACCTAAAACTCTAATTATTACCTGTAAGGCATTGATCAGCTATGGTTACAAATGTTTAATTTTTGTTAATTGATTTGTTTTCTATGAAAGTCATGTTCCAGTGCCTCCTCATCATATTGCAGAAGGGACTCTGGGTTTTAGAAGGCTATGCCTGTACAACACAGGCCACATGATGGGAACTAGCAACCTAGAAAGGATTGCAGTAATGCCTAGAAACATGCTATTCTGTGAGATAGTCCAAGGCTCAGCCTTACTTGAATCATGGAGACTCATCAGAGGGTGATGGAATTTTTTGTCACACTGATACTTGAAGACTTTTTTCTTTATTAAGGAAGAAAGCATTGTGTGCCAGGCACTATGCTAAGCACTTTGCAAATATTATTTCATTTGATCCTCACAACAATCCTGAGAGACAGGTGTTATTATTACTCTTATTTTACTATTGAGAAAACCAAGACAAAGTTAAGTAACTTGCCCAGGGTCACATAGCTAGTAGCTAGGTTTGATATCAGCTCTTCCTGAAGCCATGTCCATCACTTTATACACTGCACCACTTAGCATAAAATGTAGAATGATTGCAATCTATATTGGTGGAGGGACCAGCCACACCTCTGAAAGCACAGATTCTTGATGTAGTCAAGATGAAGTAATTGACTTTTTGTAAAATTATGCATATCATTTTGTAATCAAAGAACGTTAGCACTGAAGGGAATCTTTGGGATCATCTAGTATAAACTTCGTCACTTTATAAAGTTGGAAACTGAGTTCCAGAGAATATAAGTGAGCTGGCCAAGGCCATACAGCTGGTTAGTGATAGGGCTAGGAGTGAAAAAGAACCCCGGTCTTCTGATTCCCAATTCAGTGATCTTCTCATTATACCTTTTCTCAGTGCATTCAGTATTGCCTCAAATATTAATTAATTGTGATTATGAAGCTTAATTAATTTATTTATTTACTTATTCATTCTTTTATTTACTTGTTTATTTGTTTATTTATTTATTTGTTGTTTATTTTTAGGGTAAGAGTTATTTAAGCCATCCCAATCACAAGCAAAATGATAAAAAGTCAGCATATATGTCACTATTGTGATGCAAGTGAACTTAAGGTCCCATGTAATTTTCTGTTCCACATAGAAAGAAAAGGATGGTCCAGCTGCTACTGTGGTCCCCCAGTGCTTGATTAGTATGGTCCAAGTTTTCTTTATTCTTCCTCATACCTGCTTGGGAGAGGATTGACGTGATGGTTATGAAATAGAGTATGGTTTCCATCTCCCCATGGGAAGGGCTTGGTTCGGATGCGGAGATGGGGGTAGGGGACGAATTCGGGCCGTTCGTGATGGTCCCGCGACTTCAGGTAAGCGTTCAGCATGCTGACCCCCACCACAGGGGAGCGCGACGAAGTAGGTCAGCGACCTCCACAAGCAGCCCGAGCGGGCGCCACTGGAGAACGACCGTCTCGCCGGGGCACGAGCCTGGCCCAGCAGCACCAGCAGCCGACCTTAATTCATTTATTTATTCCCTAATTTATTCAAAAATTCTTAGCGATGCTAGATGCTGATGGGAAGGAAGACAAAGAAGAAGGTTCTCTATACTCAATAGGGGAGTTAATATGTAAACAAATATCTATAGCACAGGGCAGAATAGAATAAATGTAATAAAAGAGAAACACAGAAGAAAAGGAGTTTGTTTTCATATGGCAACCATTGATTCAATTTAATACAATTCATTTCAGCAGTAAAAAGTTATCAATTAAGTACCGCCTGTATTCAGAGCACTGAGCAAGACATTGGGAGAAATATGAAGTTTAGATAGGTGATTAGTCCTGTCTACAGGAATCTTCTAGTTTAACAGCAGGACAACATTCCAAGCTGGGGATTTGCTTCAGACTTTGCTTTTCTGTTTGTTCATAAACATTTTACCAAGGGTTATTACAGTCAATGGTGTGAAGGTATAGCTAAAAATTTACCCAAAATGCATTGAACTATCCTGCCTACACTAGATTCACTCAACCATTATTCTTTGGTTCATGGTCTGAAGAATCCAAATAACCTAAGCTTGTGGGTTGTGTGAATGGCTTAACATCTATGAAGAAGGCAGAGATCTTGTTATTGTGCAGAAGAGTCCCATGAGCTTTATCCTCAGAGATTTCTTCTCCTGAAATAGCATTTTAATCCAGGGAGGTTGTTTGTTATTGGTTTACCCTTCAAAAGTCCCAATTGCTCATTTTCAGGTGTTGTGGTCTGTATAAATAATGAGAATAAATTTGCTTTAAATTCATTTGGATCCATTTAGCATATAATCATGCCATTAAACCTAAATTATGTCTCACCCAAGATCCTAATGTAGGTTATTACCCCCCAAAATTTAGAATCCCCTCCCAATTAAAAACTCTTTCATGCAATAATTGTAATAACAATTTTACCAGCCCACTTATAGTTCTCCCTCATCATCCTGAAGATGTCTCTCATCTTGACTTGGAAGGAAATCTTTGTGTTGGCAGAATATTAGTGAAGCGTGTGGTAGTTAACACTAATTAATTCATGTTGGTCTCTTCACAATCTAATGAAACAAAAATTAAGCCTGAACTTTTTTCAATGGTTTCATACTTTGCAAATGAGACACCTCATGGAGATTTTATAGAGGGCATGTCAACTCCCTGAAACCCACCACTCTGTAATTTCTTTAAGCTTTCAAAGTAGAAAAGCCATGACAGTGGTACAAACAATAATAATGGCAATGCTTAAATAATTCTTAAAAAAAAAAAGTAAGGTCTCTTGCCGCAGAAGAGTTTTTCTCCTATTGATAGTTCTCTCTGCAGATTCTTAGAAGTGGGCCAGAGTTCCTTGAAGAGCCAAGCACTTGAATAATTATGTTTTTTCCCTAAAAATTGACACTTGGGCAGAAATGAAAACAATGAGATATTACTGTATTATGGCCTTCAGAATTTTAAAAAGTCAGGTCTTTATTATCAAGCAAATAGAAAATAGGAGCAATTATCTATGTAATTCAGATATATGTTTGACTTTCCTCTGATGACATAGAAAATTGTGGAAACAACTGTTTAGCCAATGTCCCAATAGAAGTATTCAGAAATTTACCTGGATTTTCCATTTGGTTTTATCTAGGGAAACTCTGGATTCAATTTGGTTGTGTCAAAACAAATGAAAGCTTTAGATTTTAGGAATCAGCTCACTGATTATGATCTAAGACCATAGCCTCTTGTCTCCTTGACTCAGGACTCTCTCCCACCTATCTGCCAATCCTCCTGTATTTGTGCCAGACGAATTTTCCTGTGGCAACTCTGATTGCATCACTTTCTTGCTCAAAAACCTTCAACAATTTCCTACCACCTCTACAATTAAAAAAAAAAGAAATGAAATGACGTTGAAAGCTCTCCACACTTGGATTCTAACCTATTTTTTCAACTGTATCTTCCCTACACGTACCCTCTATTTCAGCCAAGATGGACTACTACTTACCATTTTCAGATCATGTTTTTATTGTTACCTCCACCCCCACCCCAAGTATAATTTGGTTCCCTACACCTCCTTTTCCTTCACCTGCTGAAATCTTACCTATCTTACAAAAAGCAGGACAAAACTTAGATACTACCTCTTCCATAATACCTTCTTGGATTCCTCATCTAGTACTGATTTTTCTCTCCCCTGAACTATTATAGCGCTAGGTCCTTACTCAACAAAACCTAACAGAGCTTTTAGTGTGGAGAAAGAATTATCAATATAAATTCCATCTCTCTGAACACTAAATACAGTTGTTGCCAGAGTGGTGCACATCTCTAATAATGTAATCCGAGCTATTAGGAGGCTGAGGCCTCCTGGTAAGTCCTTAAGTGTGGGTCACTACCAGGTGGCCCAAAGAGGTGACAACTGGGTCCAGGTTAGAAACAAGTCAAAGTTACTGTGCCTGTCAGAGTGAAACCTGGTGTGTGAGTAGTCCCTGTGCTTCCAATTTAGTTGAGAGAGACTCAGTCTTTAAAATATAATAAAAATAAATAAACAAAATCTTGCTTAGTGTAGATTCTTAAGTGGAACTTAAATTCTTTTGGGATGCTAATGACTTTCTCCTTTGTATTGTGATTATTTCTGTTCTCTATTAGATTGTAAGCTCCCAGTGTGCTTCTCAGTATCTTCCTCAGGGGTTAGCCTAAAACCTTGCACATAGTAGGTGCTCAGTGACTATTCCTCAAATGAATGAAGAGCAGCCTCAGGCTCTGTGATCTATAATCAGGTAACCTAGTTACCCATTTTCACATGCCAACCAAACCATACAATATCTTCCAGCTACTGGTGAGGAGCCGCCCCAGTTTTCCTGAGCGCTCCATAAAAAAACAAACAGATTGTTTTTCAAGCCTGTATCTAATTTGGGAAATATGCCTGCTTCTCTGTCACACATCAAAATGAAATGCCCTGGACTGGAGAAGATGTAGGCAACACACCCAAGGGAAACTGGTTATACTTATGGAAGCACTGAAACTGGTTTAGAGATGTCCTATTCTTAGAACCCTTTTGTTTTTTGGGGGGGAGGGTCGTGGGGGAACTTGCATTATTTTTCAGCTGTTTTTTCTAATGTCCCAGACCCAGCAGAGACATTCTAGAAAAAGAGGAGGAACCAGAAATAGTAATTTCACCTCTCAGGTGACTTAAGCACCTACCTACGGCATTAACAGCATGAGGCACCCTAGGACTTACAATAACACTTTTTAGTCAGAGAGCTTTTAATTTTTTCTGAAGCATGTTCACATTTATTCTGCTATTTTCCTTCCCCCTCATGACATATGCCCATGAAGACAGGGAATGTATCACCATTCCCACTTGATTGCTAACGATAATAACTTGTGCTTAAATAGCTTTGTGTAGCTGTCACGCATATGGTCTCATTTGATCCTCATAATAACCCTTCGAGACTATAAGATCATAGATATAGAGCTGGAAAAGAACTGAGAATTGCTCTCATTTTACATATGAGGAAACTGAGGCCTAGGAAGGTTAAATGATTTGCTCAACATCATATAGGGAGTAGTAGGATTTGAACCCAAGGACTCCAGAGACTTTTCATTGTACTATACTTATGAAAGTATTGGTTATTCCATTTTTTTTTTCAGATGAGGCATTTGAGATTCTAGGGAATAAAGAGACTTGTCTAGGGCCACACAACTAGTTAGCCGAAGAGCCATAATTAGAAATGACTTCTAAGACCTTCCTTAGGTCTTTCCCAAGATTATGGTTTCTTTGAATAAAGTGGGCAGAACCAATTGGACTTTTTTCTCCCTTTCATTGCTCTCATTCTACTCTTTATTACTTTGTATCTTTTCATCCTCATGCAAATACTAACTCTTTGGTAAAGAACTTGCATATGGATATACAATGAGAAAGAGGATTAATTTTTCCCCTATCAGAGACAACTGCTTATGTTCTCAAGTTTACAACAGGGTCCTTCCTCCACTTTGAGCAGACTTAGAATAGCCTGACTTACTTTACTAAATAAATCCAAGCATTTTCACAGTCTTTGAATGATAAGTCCTTGCCCCAGCATGTTTTACCAAGGTGTTCTGCCTTTCTTGGGAAATAATCCTGACAGGCCTGGCTTTTGTCCCCTCCTTTAAGGGTGTAAACTCTTTTTTCTAAATGGATTAAGACATTGGAGAAATTGATCTAACTCAGATTCTACTAGTCCCAAAGGTGTTTTTCTTTTCCTTTAATGATAGTAAGGATTGTGATTACTCCTGAGACAGATGGTCCTCTGCTTATAGAGCTTCTAATTAAGAGAATGATACAGCTATAAATCCACAGTTCTCCAGTCCCCATGCTAGGCACTTTGGGGGGACAAGAGAAGAAGAAATGGAATGCCATTTTAAATTCCCAAGGAACTCAAAGTCTAGTTGGGATAGACAAGGCTTAAATATATAAAACAACACAAGATAGCATGTTATCAAGGGCATAAACTGTGTTTTATGAATTTAAAGTTCTAAAGACTTCAAAGAAAAAGAGAGGGCTTAGGACTGGACTCAACAAGAAAGGCTTCTTCATGATGTCATTTTCCATGCTTTTGCATTATTTATTTAGTCATTCATCAAGCAATCCAGTTATTTTAAAATGTGTGTTACATAGTTAAATATCTGTGTTACACACACACACACACACACACACACACACACACACACACACACACATTTCCCACCTCCATGTCCCCATCTAAAATGTAAAATCAAGAAGGGTAGGGGCTATATCTTACCATTTTTCTCTGAGGCTTCCTCTAGTACTTGCACAGTGTTCTGTATATAATAGATGCTTAAATTCTGAAGTGAATTAGAGGATCAACGTGTCATCTACCTCATTTGACCCCCTCATTTGAAAGGATATAATGAAAGAACATCATGGGGAAGAGGTATTAGATTTGTTTTGTTCAGCCCCAAATGGCAGATTTGGGAGAAGTAGGTAGATATTGCCAAGGGGCAAATTTAAGCTCCATATCAGGAAAAATATTCTAACAATTAGAGCAATTCAAAAATGGAAGATGATTCCACAAGAAAGAGTAGATTTCCCATCACTGAAGTTCTTCAAGCAGAGGCTGGATTGCCTGTTGCATGTTACTGAGGGGATTTTTTTTTTCAGGGATGGGTTGGACTCTATGGGTTGTGAGATTCTTTCTACTATGAAACATTGTGATTCTGCTTCTGAGATGTCCCAGATAAGGAAGCAATTTCAGAGCCATGGCATTTCACAGATGGAAGGTACTTAGACACTGTAGTTTAATCCATGGCTGAAAAGGAATCATGTCTGCCATTGACAGGACCGGTGGTCACCCAGTTTCCACCTGAAGACTTCCAGGGGAGAAGAATCCGGGATGTCCTAGAACCTGCTCATTGGGGATGGCAAGTCCCAGTTGTTAAATTTTCAACGAGCACTTACATTTCAGAAACTGGCAAATATATCAAATTGGGGATGGATTTGTTGGTTTTTTGATTGTCTGGACTTAAGGAAGTGATAAAGAAAATGGTAATACTAAAGATTAAACCTAAAAGTGTGATCATGTATGTCTCTTCCTTAGAGAGTCAGTTGTTAAACATTTGCCGGCACACCAGTATGTAGAACCCATATGTCATGAGATAATAAACTCCACTTTTTGAGAATTACACTTATCATGAAGCTTTTCCTGGTTTTCAAACCTACATTTGCCTTTATAACATACACTCAATGCTGCTAACTCTGTCCTCTGGGGCCAAAGAGGAATCTGTTTCTTCTTTCACAAAACAGCCTTGGAAATACTTGACGAGAGCTATCATCCCATCACACAATCCCCCTTACCCATTCCCTCCACCCAGTCTTCATCTCCAGACTAAACTCTAGTTTCTCCAACTGGTCCTCATATGGCATGGGCTCACATGCCTTTACCTTTCTGGTTGCCTTAATTAGGCATTCAACTTATCAGTGTTCTTCCTAACTAAAGGATACTAGTTTAAGAAGGTTAACTCTTAAGTTTAGTTTTGTTGTTGATGTTGTTCGGTGGTTTTTAGTTGTATCTAATTCTTTGCTTGGCAAAGATACTGGATTGATTTGCCATTTGTTTCTCCAGCTCATTTTACATATGAAGAAACTGAGGCAAACAGAGTTAAGCAACTTGCCTAGGGTCCTATGGCTTGTAAGTGTCACTCGGGTCTTCCTGACTCCAGGCCTGGTGCTCTATCCATTGTTACCACTTACCAGGTTGAGTTTAGTTTAAGTGTTCCTAAATGAGACCCAGAGATGTTATATGACTTCCCAAAGGCATACACTGGCAAAACTAGGTCTTCCAAGTGATATCACCTATACAATCTTATTTATCTTTCACAATAACTTTTTAGATAGATCACTAATATATTTTTATCACATTTTACTAGAATTCCAACCCTGACCTCCAGAGTCTGGGCTAATTGTTGTTTTTACCAAGTTAACACATAGTCAAAATGGAAACTTCACAGTTTAAGAAGTACAAATGGTTCAAATAGTGATATCCATGGAAGCTTCAAACTGTAACATTTTACTCTGCTCTGGTGTTCCCATGAAAGGCAAGAAAGATTACCAGCCAACATGCTAGCTTTTCAGCAGCTGAAAACAGCTTTTACTGGGGATCAAGATAAGTGGAAGGAAACTGCTTTGTCTCTACCCAACAGAATAGATGCAGAGCAATTTCAAAAGAAGATATGTCTATCCTGTGAACAGTGGGAGTGTATCCAAATTAGCCATTAGCCTAGGAGTATAGCCTGGGAAATGGGAATATGGACCTTGTAATAAATAATGCAGCACTGAGAAGAATCTCAATTAGATACGTCTAGTTGTACACACAACTCAATTCATTTCAATCAACATTAATTAAACACCTACTTTGTGTAAGGCACTATGCTTGGCTGGGGATATAAAGTCAACAATGAAATCCAACCTCCAGGAGTTTTCATCGCACTGGGAAAAGAAAACTGGCACTTATAAGATACAAAGTCTTTTGATAAATGATGGCACCAACAACTGGGGAGGGAAATCAACAGTATTTGGCGATAAATTGTCTCTTGGGGGATGAGAGAGAGTGATGGCATCAAGCAGAATGACCATTGAGAAAAAGGCCTTTGACTTTAGGTGCTGAGAATGTTAGTAATTTTTGAGGAGACTGGTTTCAGGATATGGAAGGTTCTGAATGTCAGACTTAGAAGACCAGATTATTCTGTATGGACGGAGAGACGTTGAAATTTATTTGTTTATGTTTCAGTGGGTAGATATGATCTGATGTCTCAAGAAGAGAAAAGGCAAGAGGGGAAGGAAGCACTTTTGGCATGGAGTGAGAAGACCAGAGGTGGAGAACCTGGGCCCTTAAGGATTCAGTCAAAGGGCTGCACTTGAGGACATAGAGGGCCACAGGTTCCCCACCTTGGAGAAGACTATCATCAATATTGTCCAGTACCCCTCAGTATAACAGACAATGCAGGTCCCTCAAACTAGATTTAGTTTCTTTCTCTTTGGATGTGTTACTCTGGTGCCTGGTTTTATTCAATTGTCTTCTTTGTGCTTGTTATATTTCATTTGTTTTCTGAAGATAATGAATGAATGAATGGGTGTTATTACTATTAGGGTAACGGTTTAATTGTCCTTGAATGTGTTTTCTTTTTACCCATGAGCTTCTAATTTACTTTTTTAGTATTATGTGTTGGGGACAAAAGAACCAGATTAGTCAGCTTAGTCTAAATGGTGGTCCAACAAGGCAAATATCTACCAAAAATATTTTCCAAACTCTCTGATTAAACATGGTTTCTTGTGGAAATCTCGTCATTTGGTATTCACAGGCTTGTTAAAAAGAAACCAGTGTTTCCCTATAAACAAATACTGAAGAAGGGAATCTAGGGGAGAGAATCTTAAGAAAAAGGACTGTGGTCACTGCATGGTGGAAACGCAGCCCGGCTGCCTGTCCTCATCTCTCACTGCACTGGGCCTTCCTTCTGACAGTCCTGACTAGCATCACAGTCATTTCAGCTTTTATCATCTGAGCTTGACACTGCCTTGGGGAGTGAGTTATTGCCTGTAGGCATGTGCAGATTTGCCTGGAGATAATTCAGATAAGGTGAGCAGACATCCCTTTTCTCAGCAGCTTGTATATCCCTGGATCAGGGAAACTTAAATTCTATAATACTTTAAAAAAAATACAGTTCTTTCTTTCTCAGCCAGATAGACTGAGAAGATACTCCTTATGGTGATTCAGAAAACCACTCTGGTTTTCTGGGCCTAGTCTCTCTTGTAATGGGTTGTGTCTGCTCTAGACATGCCCTTTTCTGCCTGGAAGTCAGTCTGGAAACTTCTGTCTCCCTTAATTGTTAGTACCTATATAGCACTTTGAGGTTTCCAAAGCATGGTTCAGATATTATCTCTTCTGATCATCATAACAACCCTGTGAGTTAGGTACTCTTATGCAGCTTTACTAATTGTCACTTACCTTGCCTATGAAATCAGAAGTGGGAAACCAATTAAGATGTGCCTCCATATTAACCTTATTTCATTTCATAAAACTAGTGTCTGAGTCTGGATTTGAACTCTGGTCTCTTTAAATCCCAGTCTAGTATCCTAGATTTCAGTAAGGCGCTTGACAAAGTATTTTACGCTGTCTTGGGGGAAACTGGAGAGATGTATTCTAGAAGACAGTGTAGTGAAATATCTAGACACCAAAATAGTGATTAATGTATCAATGTTAGTTTGTATGTTAATACTTTTAAGGCTGTATATAAACATTAATTAATGAATTTTTATGTATATCTGCTCATATCTTCCATTATATTCCAATTATTAACCCACTCCCAGATATATATATATTGACTCATAGTAATGTATATATTGTATATGTATGTGTGTATATATGTAGTGGTAGCCACCACATTTTTCTCTTTTTTTTATTCTTTTTTCATCTTATTTATTCTGAATACAACAGAGATCTATTGCTGTTATTATCACTACACAGCTGTCATCAACCTATATATTTTCCTAGTTCTGTTTTCTTTATTCCACTTCACATCATATATATATATACACACACACATATATATGTATGTATACATTTTCATTTCTCTTTTCTTAATATTCATTATTTCTTAGTGTCTAAAATTATTCTATTCCATTTCTATACTGTAATTTGTTTAGCTATTCCTCCACAGTTGTTGGACAACTAGGTTAACTGCTTTGTTGTTGTTTTAAATAAAATTGTTTATTTAAAGACCAACATGTGGATATGCTACTAGAGGAACTGAATCATATGCATATCAATATTTTTGTAATAAATGAAATGAGAAGACACAAAAATGTCACCTCTAAATGAAAGTATGACTCACAGGCAAGCTCACATTCCACAGAGATGGAAAATAAGGGAAATGGAAGAGAGTTTCATTTTCTATTCAAAGGCAACAAAAAACATGATTTCATGGAACGGTAGATTATAGTCCATTGTGATGGGTACAATGAGTGCCAGCATATAGGGGGCAGAAACTTCCTTATGGCAGAGAAACAGGATAAAAATTGCTAACTCTACCCAATCCCTCTCATTTTTGTTTCCAGGGTGAGATCCCCAGGAAGGCATTTTCTAACCTCAAGTGAGATAGGAGGCTGAAGACAGAGAAGGGCAACAAAGGAGAAGGAAAGAAGTTTAAAAAGATAGATATGATGCATATATTGGAATCACAAAGGGCTAAGATTGCTGATAGGACTATGAACTAAAATACCCAAGAGGAAGCTCACTATAAACTACTGAAGACAGAATATATCAGCAGAGGACTGAAGAAAACATACAGAGAACGTGTAGCCAGAGAGGACAAGTAGAGAGCAGCACTGAGCAGAGACTAGCCTGGCAATGCAGCCTAGGAGTTTAAATTTTGGTGACTTCTACCCAACCAGCAGTGAACATCAGTGACTCTGTATGAATCAGCAAGAGTCAGTGTTGGCTGTGGAGAACAGTTTTGGTTTCAACCACAGAAAGGTGGAACACTATGATTATACATGTTGGGAGAGATTAAAGGCAATAAAAGAAAGAGATGACAGAAAATGAGATGGATAGGAAGTGTCATGGGAAGCAGTGATCGTGAGCTTAGATAGACTTCAGGAGATAGTGGAGTGTAGAAGGGCCTGGCATGCTATGGTCCATGGGTCACGAAGAGTCAGACATGACTGAACAACAACAGTTGTTTCAAGTCCATCAGTGTCCTTTCTAAAATGTTACCTTCACATGTTCTTTGACACAGGTAGAATACAACGAGACCAGCACCTCCTTAGACATAGATACTATGGTGCTTGTTGCATCAGCTCTCATGCCTTCCATATCACATTGTTGACCTTCAAGTCCACTAAGACTAGGTCTGTTTTCACTGTACTAGCCATAGTATATGGCTACTGTTTAATCGTGTTTAGCCTTCCTAATTTTGTATTTAAGAAGTTGACTTTTGAATCCAAGCATATGCCTTAAGCACACATTTCATCTTTGTGCTTTTCTGATTCAGCAAAGTCTTCTAGCCTGTCCATATATTTTGGAATCCTATAATCCAGGGTTTTAGTTATCCTTTCTGGCTTCTATCAGCTGCAGATCTGCATAATTGTGCCAATGTTTCTGTTTGTTTCATTAATAAAAAATATTAAAAAGCTTAAAGCCAAACTTTGTTCCCGTTGGGACTCCACTGGAGAATGTCACTATTGATGTGCAATCACTAATGAATATTCTTTGGGTCCAGTTTTTTGGACCAGTTCAGAAGGGAGGAGGAAGAGGAAAACAAGCATTTATTAAGCATCTACTATATTCCAGGCACCGTGCTAGGTGTTTTACATATGTTGTATAATGTGATCTTCGTAATAACCTTGGGAGGTAAGAGCTATTATCCCATTTTACAGCCAAGGAAACTGAGGCAGACAGAGGTTGAAGTGGCTTGCTCCAGGATCACACAGTTAGATTTGAACTTGTATGGTCTTAAATGCAGACTCTACTTCACCCAGATACACAACCTAGAATCCATCTAATCATACTGTTTTCTAGTCCACATATCTCTATGTTTTCAAGTAGTATAACATGGAATACTTCGTTGAATGCTTTGATAAAATCTAAGTAAACTCTGTCTATAACATTCTGCTTATAAATTTAGAAACCCTTTGAAAATAAACAATGTTATTCAGGCATGACTTTTTTTTTTTTATTAAATCCTCATTCTTTGATATAACCATTTCCTTGTTTTAGATGTTTATTAACCATCCTTTTTATAACACATTCTAGAATTTTGTTAGGAATCAAAGTCAAGTGAGTTTGAATTTGATTGGAAGAAATTCTAATTAGAAGGAAGGAAAGAGATAACAAGAGACTGTATGTAAATATAGTGGTATTACTTAAGGTGTTAATGTAAACTGTTGACTTTGAAAAATGTGAAATAACAAAAATGATTTTGATTTCTAAGAACATATTTTAGAGTGAGAAAATTCACCACAGTGAAGCAGAAAGTCCACCAAAATATCTTCATTCAACCAATTTTTAATTTGCTTGTTAAGTAGAAATATACATTAGTACTGGGAAACACTGATTTAGAGGATAAGCATCATTGAATTGGTGGAAGATGATAAACAGTATAACTTCATAAAAGAATTAAAAGCATTTGGTGGTGGGGGTATTATGGGGGTGCATGGAGTGTTCAGGGAGAGCTAGCAGCTCTGATGTGCGGGCTTATTGAGCCTTTTTCAGGGCTGGTCATCCACCTTTTGTGTCCACCTTCACCCAACTCTTATCTTTGGCTTCAAGAAGCTGTAGCAGGTACAGTGGCCATACCACAGTGAACTGTCTTGGTAGACAGGCTAAACCAGGTTGAGGGTAACCAACAGGGGGACGTCTACTCCCAAACATGTGAAGACTTTCCTTGGTGGAATGGACAAATGAGAACAATTTGTTCTAATGGCTATGAAGGTGGCTGAAGAAGGCACTGTGGAATGCACAGAGCCTGGTTAGACATTGCAGATGCCAAGGTAATCCACTGCATCCTGGGCCATGACCAGTCATCTTAACTTTTGTCTTGCCATTGCACTTCAGTGACTCGGGAAGGGAAAGTGAGGCAGAGGATTGTGCAACTCTGCTTCACTTCTCCAATTCACATGCAAGTCAAGATATCACCAGTGATGACATCAGTCCTCTTTGGAAGCAAAGAGCCTACAACAACAAAAGCATTTTATGGGGAAACGAACCTACAGAGGACTTTTTCTGAAACTTATTTAAGCTACTTTATGCCAGGTACATCAATAGATGAAACTGGAAAGAAGTCAATAAAGACATGGAAAGAAACATCTTCCACTGAATATATAAGAATCTGTTCTCATCAGTAATAATATCATAACAATGGCATTTAGACTTGACCACCTCAAGACAACCCTCTTTCTTTCTGAATTGTTCAAACAACTGGAATATTCCTTAGATATACTATGTGAAGACTTAAGTTACAAAGGCACTTATGATTAACAAGTTGTGAAGACTGGTTGAGTCCTGGGGACTGAAACAAATTCATAGAAAAGAAATTCATACCAGAGATAATGCAATTTTAAAGGCACATAGAATTCAATTTTCCAAAAATTAAAAAAAAAAAAAAGGAAGAGGCCAGTTACTTTAAAAAATGACCAAGAAGAGGGGAAGCTAGGTGGCGCAATGCATAGAGCACTGGACCTGAAGTCAGGAGGACCTGAGTTCAAATCTGGCATCAGACCAAACACTAGACACTTATTAGCTGTGTGACCCTGGGCAAGTCACTTAACCCCAATTGCCTAAAAATACAGACCAAAAAAAAATGACCAAGAAGATATCAGTAACTATTGATCTATTGATAAATATGCTTAATTTATCAACTCTATAAAATCTTTATAAAAATAGTCTGAGGATATCTTTGAGAATATCTTTAGTGAAAATCAAGGACATTGGTCAGGGGAGGGATTTATAGTCAGAGAAGCTGGGTTCAGCTTACTATATGTGTCTCCTTGCTGGAATCACTTAAGCTTTTGGAGCCTCACTTTTCTTATCTACAAAGTTAGGAGTTTGGACTAGATGACCTTTGAAATCTCTTTCTCCTCTAAAACTATGATTTTTGGAAAATACGAAAAGGGAAAAGGCAACTTTTTCAAATTATTTTTATAGTAGATAATCTCTTTGTAGTCATATAATTGAGAAAGTATAGAGGAAAAAAATGACTCAATAGAACATTTAGTCTTAAAGTCTCTCCTCAAACAAGGATTCTCATGCATATATGTTATTATAGAAGATACTACAGCAGATATAAACATGGAGATAGTTTCATTTAATGATCTGCTGAGTATCATTATCAAGCAATGTTTCAATCAGGGAAAATGCATTTTCACTGCAGATAGAGATGCTGTCCACGTCCTAGTAGCTAGGTGGCTCAGTGGATAGTGTCAGGCCCGAAGTCCTGAAAACTCAGCTTTGTGAGTTCCAATCTGGCCTCAGATCCTTACTAGTTGTGTGACCCTGGGCAAGTCACTTAACCCTGTTTGCTTCAGTTTCTTGTGTGTAAAATGAACTGGAGCAAGAAATGGCAAACCATTTCAGTATCTTTGCCAAGAAAACCCTAGTTGAGGTCACAAAGAGTCAGACATGATTGAACAACAATAACAGTATCATCTATCACAGAAGACAAACAACCCTGAAAAGAGTCACTACCAAAGGATATGTCCTATACATGTTCCTGTTTAACAAATTCCCACATTAGCCATGTCAGAAAATGTATGTCTCCTAGAACATTTCAAATTCATCACCTCTCTGTTAGGAAGTGAGAGGCACATTTCACTTTCATTCTTTTGGACTTGTGGTTTAGCGTTGTGTTGGTCAGATTTTGAAAGTTTTTGAAAGTTGTTTTTCTCTATAATGCCATTTTCACTGTATAAGTCATTTTCCTAGTTTTATTCCCTTCACTCTGCACTCATTCATAAAGATCTCAGTTTCCTCTGAAATTGTCCATTTCATCATTTCCTATGGGACAATAATATTTTATTGTATTCATACACTATAATTTATTTATCCATCCCCCAATAGGAGGGCATCCCCTTAGTTTCTATTTTTTGGCTACTAAGAAAAGAGCTGTTATAAATGTTTTTGTACATATAGATCCTTTCCCTGTTTCTTTTAGTTCTTTGGGATATAGGCCACCCAAAATATCTTCAGTGAGATCTACAGTCACTTAAAAGACATAGGCTTAATCATCTTTGCAAGAAAAACAAAGTAAAAGATGCATGTGACCTAGACTATGACATTCAGTTGGAGTTATTCCTTTGAGTCTATCCATTGAGGCTTTCCTTCAGTCCATATACTTTGTTAGCTCTTATAGATAGATATGAACCTGGGCCCACAATTGAATAAGAAAAAGAAACTAGTTTGGATCATATTTGGAAAAATGTGAAGACTTTCTACTGATCCCAAGCTTCTTACTGAAATACTGAATAACTCATTCTTAGCATTGCTATCAGCCTGTTAATGCTTTATAGTGGTGAATCATGAAAAGCTAGGTGATCTCAAAAGAATCCAAATTGCCATCTGAGGTTTGATTTGAGGAACTGGGAATGTAACGCCTGGAGAAGAGAAAATTTGGCAGGACATGATAGCTTTCTTCAATGGTTTCAAAATTTGTCACATAGAAAAAGGGTCCCAGACATTGGTTCTAGAGGTCCAAATGAGGAGTAATGGCTCAGAGAGATGCAGATTTAATCTTGATAGAGGATAATCTTTCTAACTCTCAGAGCTATACAAAAGCCATACAGGCTACTTTGATTGCCCATCACTTGGGGTCTAAGCTGATCATTTGTTGAGGATGTTGCAGAAGGACCTGCTCTACTGGGGAACTGGTCAGACTAGATGGCCTCTAAGAGTCCTCCCACCTTTGCTTCCCTGTAATGAGACTGATTATTACTTAACAGACAAGAAGTGATGGGAATAGTTGCTGTTTTGGAATCAGTTGTCTTTGTGCAGTCAGATCTTTGGCTGGATGGAGGAAAGGTTGAAGTAAATACCAATTTTGAGGAAGAAGTAGTTGAGAAGAAACTGCTTCCAATGACAGAAGCTCCAGCCTGATCTGTTTAAGCAGGGTTTTTGACCCCTGAATAAATGAGAAATAGACAAAAGTAATGACACAAAATCTTAAGGAAAAAAATCCAAACTTTTTTATTCAACCACAAGCCTATATTCATTGTGTCATCAAAATTGCATGAAGCTTGTGTTTGCTTAGATTAGCGTGCAAACAGGCTGGCAGAGAAGGTCACAAGAGGTCCCTGTTGCAAATACTGTCTGTTTTCTCCACCAAGAATTGTTAAAGAGTGTGATGCACAACAAACCTATTAAAGGTCAGTGCTCTTTTCACTTCCGGATCTTTTTTTAGCAATGGAAAAATTTAATGGTTGGGAAGCTGAAACCCTACTTAAGAAACACTTTCAGGAGGAATGGAAGAGAGAAGAGGAAGAAAGGGAGAGGGGAGGGGGGAAGAGATGGAAAGTGAGAGGAGAGGAAAAAGAAAAGAAGGGAGGACAGAGAGAAACAGAGAGGGAGACAGAGAGAGAGAGAGAGAGAGAGAGAGAGAGAGAGAGAGAGAGAGAGAGAGAGAGAGAGAGAGAGAGAGAGAGAGCGTGCTTGAGAATGAGAGAGAGAGTTGTTCCTTTGCCCACAAAGTAGGGGGTACTTCTACTCCTTGCCCACAAAGAAGGTCAAAGGCCACATTGAGTTGTTTTGTTCTTTGCTCTACAAGAAGAGCCTGCAAGATCCAACAGAAAAACCTACATAAAGACTATCTTTATGGTGTAACCATTAGTTCAGTCCTGCTAAGATCCCATGCTAGAGTCCTCAGGTTTGTTAAATTTCTCCTCCTGAGGCTTGGTGATAACACCATGTGTTTTTCATTATGTGTTTTCAGATCTGATCCTTTTTCAAGGGATAAATCAGTTTTGAATTGAGGAAATACCATAATGTTTAAAACAGAAAATTATGCCCTTGACCTTGTCACCTACTAACTCATTTTGGAGTCTTCAGACCTATTGTTCTAGCTGAAGAAAAGTGGTGAATAGGCAATTTATTATGGACTCCTAACCAGTTCCAAACAGCTAGAACAGAAGTACTCATGAACCTTTAAAAATATTCTTATAATTATAGTTCAATAAAATGTTTCCTTTGCAATCCCATATATTTTAAATTGTATACATTTAAGAACATTATTATGATAAAAGGGTCCATAGGCTTCCCTGAACTACCAGTGGGATCCATGACATAGAAAAAGTTAAAAAAATCTCTGAGCTAGAAGATGTTTAGGTCAGTTATTATTATGGTATCACTAAGTATATATGAACAACCTTTGAAAGGCAAAATGGTATAGTGGTTATATTTCTATATATGAAGTCAGGAAGTCAATAAGCATTTAATTAGCACTTGATAAGGGCTGGGCATTCAAAGAAAGTCAAGAAATAGTTGCTGTTTACAAAGAACTTAACAGTATAAAGGAAGAGATAACATGCTAACAACTATGTACAGGGTACATTATATATATATATACACACACACAGGGTAAATAACAGATAACAATAAAATAAAAGCAGTAGCATTACGGTAAACTGGGAAAGGCTTTTTGTAAAAGGTAGAATTCCTGGGTTCAAATTCTGCCTCTGACACTGCTTAGCTGTATGACTCTGGGCAAATTATACAACAACACTGTGTTCAAGGCAAGTCTTTAAGACTGGGAGAATAGGAATAAAAATGTTTGTCCAACTTAATTAGAGATAAATTTGAGCAAACTAATCACTAGATATGCTGAGCATGGCACAGTAGCTCTGGGGATAATTCTAGTTTTTGTTTGTTTGGTTATTTTTATTACCAATTTTTCCTCAACAAACATAAGCATTGTGATATGCAAAGAAAAAAAGAGATTATAAAACTGCGGATTTCTGTTATGTAGAATTTGTTTGTAAAACATGAATATTAAATTTAACAAGGTAACCAAGAACCCTCTAAATCTATTTTACAAAATTCTTCTAGCCCATCTGTCTCTAGGTTCATTATGGTGGAATGAAAGAATATTAAAAAAAAAAAACTTGCTCAAAGCAAGCCCCAATTTGTAGAAAGGAATCCATGTATCCTGACTCCCAGCTTTCAGTAGTTTCTAGTAGAGCAGATTGAAGAGGGCCTTCAAGAGGGTCCTGAGGACAAGAGATAGAACTAATAAAAGAGCCCTAGCACAGCTGCATGAAAACTGATATGTCCTCTGAGTCGGGGGAAGCTTTTGGGGAGTTAGGCATGATTTATTTGTTTAAGTGTTTTGCACCCCTGACCTGATTTACACTGATCGTTCTGTGGTTTGAGCCTCTCTGGCCTGTTCTTTCCTCTGGGGAGGAGAGGATGAGCTGGTTATTATCCAGCTTGTAGCAGCTCAGAGAACTTATGAAGGAAATTTAGGCACCAGGGTGACCATTTAAGCCAGAATCAGGGGGTTGGGTCAGGGGTAGAAAACATGGCCTCTGGATAAAGCAAACTGGTGGCTGAGATGAATCATCATATGCTAGGAGTCACTGCGGGGATGGGGGGTCAATTCGTGGGTATTAGTGTTTAGGGTGGTAGTCAAGTTGCCTGCCAATTTTTTTTCTATTAATTTTTATATACAACTCTGAACCCTTGATGCCAGTAGGACGCAGATCTAGTTGGCAAACCATAGTTTTTATCTTAAGGAAAGGGGAAGGAAAAACATTATTAAGCTTCCATTATGTGCTAGAAACTATGCTAAATGTTTTACAAATAGGATCATATTTGATTTTCACAATAACCCTGGGAGGTAAGTGCTTTTATGATCCCCATTTCACAGTTGGGGAAAAGAAGCAGACAGAGGTTAAGTTCCTGCTATGTGTCAGGCATTACATTACGTGTTTTACAAATATGAACTTATTTTTGATGCTCACAACAATCCTGGCACGAAGTGCTATCATGATCCCCATTTTATGGTTCAGGATACTGAAGCAGACAGGTTAAGTGACTTGTCTAGGGTTACTCTGATAGTGTCTGAGGCTGGATTTGAACTCGAGTCTTCCTGATTCCAGGCTCAGTACTTTATCCATTGTACCAGTTACCTCAAAGACTAACTGTTTAACTTCTTGTTTTATAAAGGACCTGAGAGAAGAGAGGTGACATTGTATAGTCAAGGTGAAGCTGTAGTTAGGAAGGCCTGGGTTCAATCTTAACATATGCTAGCTGAGTTACTCTGGACAAGTCACTTAACTTTGCTGAACTTAAGGCAAATAATTAAGATCCCAAATGATAGCCATAGGTTTCTACAGTTAGTAGTTGTGATTTATGAGCATCATTTTTCTAGATGTCTTTGTTTGAGATGGGCAGCTAGATGGCACAGTGGATACAGCACTGGGCCTAGAGTCAGGAAGACTCATCTTTGTGAGTTCAAATCCAGCTTCTGAGACTTCCTAGCTGTGTGGCCCTGGGCAATTCACTTTACCCTGTTTGCTTCAGTTTCCTCATCTGTCAAATGAGCTGAAGAAGGGGTCACAAAGAGTCACACAAGACTGAAAAATGACTGAATAACAACATGTTTGAGATAAATTCTAGAATATCAGATATAGTAGCTCTTAACTCTCTTAAACTGCTAACTTTTGCTGAGATAGTTCAGTTGTTGAGAACAGGTAGAAACTACAGAAAAGATTACAAACTTCTTACTTCTTGAAATTGTTCAAAAGAAAGATTATGTCACTGTCATGAACAATCTCAGAAATCCCTGTTGAAAGTCACAGAAAAGATGGTATCGAGGTGATAATAACTCAACACACACCAACATCATTTCTGGTCTGTCATTCTGGCCAGGCATTGTGATACCATCAAGTAAGCTCTTCTCTGGCCTCACCTTTCTAAAAAACGGTGCAACATAGTAGATAGCATGGGACAAAGCTTAAGTCAGGAGAGAAATCTGACCATTGACATTTATTAGCACTGATAAATGAGTAGAAGGATCAGTGTATAGGGAGTAGTTGAGTCATTACAGTCATGTCCATCTCGCTATGACCCCATTTGGGGTTTTCTTGGCAAATAGTCATTTCTTTCTCCAGTTCATTTGGAAACTGAGGCAAGCAGAGTTAAATGAACTCAGTGTCACACAACTAGAAAATGTCGTAAGCTGGATTTGAACTCACAAAGATGAGTCTTCCTGACTCTAGGCCCAGTACTCTAGCCACCGTGCCCCACAGATGCCCATAGAAGGTACTACATTCAGTTCAAAGGTTTAGAGCTAGAATGACACTGTTCTGTGAGGATGGAGTTGACCTCATGTCTTCCTGACTCAAGGTCCCGGGGTCTATCCACTGAGCCATCTACCTGTCCCCATTCTAGCTGAAATGAGACTTAGAGGTCAGGCAGGCTATCAAGTCCATCCCTTCCCAGAGATTAAATGACTTATCCAAAATCACTATCCTGTGACTTCAAGGATATTATTATTTCCTTCATTGCAAAATAAGGATGCTGGACTTATTTGTTTCTAAGGTAGCTTCAAGTTGTGAAGACTGTGAATAGTCTAGCTCTAATTTAGATTTTTAAAAATGAGCTCATTCATTTTGCCTACAACCAATCCTATCTCCTGATTCTGCTCTTTCTATTGCTGGCACCACCATCATCCCAATTACATAGGCTCTCTGCTCGCTCCTTTCAGCCTGATATCTAATTAGCCAACAGATTCCTGGTGCTTCTATCAGTGTAACATCCCTAAGCCAGTCCCTCCTTTCCACTTTCGCTGTCACCACTTTTGCACGGGCCCTTATTGCCTCTGACACAAAAAATTGTAATAGCTTCCTGGATGGTTTTCCTGCCAGGAGTCTCTACTCATTGCTGTTCTTGCCACCACTGCCAAAGTAATACACTCTGCTGATCTCATCACTCTCCAGTTCAGAAGCCTTCTGCAACTCCATGTTGACTACTAAGTAAAGTACATAATCGTTATCCTGGCATTAAAGGCTGTTCACAATGTGGCTCTTACCTGCCTTTCCAGCCTTGTCTCACATTATTCTCCTTCAGGTACATCTGGACGTCTCACTGCTTGTCAGTTACTATTTGTCATATCCCACTTCTGGATCTTTGCTTGTACCAACTCCCCTACCTAGAAAGGACTCTTTTCCATCTCTAGTTATTGAAATACTTCCTCTTCTGTAAACCCAGCTAACTTGTCACAACCTCCCTCCATCCATTGATCAATTAAACACTCAATCAATAGTTTTGTAAGGGTCTTCTATGTACCATGTACTCTGAAAAGAGCTGGGAGAGAAGAGGAAACCAAGAGGTTCTACTCTGTCAGGGCAAACAACATGCAAAAACTCTCACGTATGTAGGTAAATCCAAAGCATACCCCAAACACATAGCAGATAATTTCAGGGAGGGGTGGCAGCAGGCTGAGCAGCCAGAGAGACCAAGAAAAGTCTTATTCAGATGCACATTTTGAGCTAGGCTCTGAAGGAAATTAATGATTACCTATAATAGAAGTGAGGGAAGAGTTTGTTAAGCTCCTTGAGAGCAGGAAAGACTTAATTTTTGTTTTGTATCTACAGCACCCAGTACAATGCCTGTAACTGTTCTGTTAGTTTGTTTTCTTGGTCTGGACCTTTGACTTAATAGATATAAGGGGATTCTGCGTGAGGAAACCCCCTTTGCCAATACATAGCATCACTTACTCTGCAATTTATAATCTCAGAAAATTGCTTAGAACACTAAAAGGTTAAGTGACTTGTCCATGGTCACACAGTCAGTATGTGTCAGGATTTAACTTTAGATTCTCAACCTCACTGCCTCACTTTCTCATTATCAGTGCTTACCACATGCATGTTGATTGATTTACTGATTCTAAGCATGGGGATAGAAGCTTTGATCTTCAAAAACTATCCCTCTTCTGTAGCAGGAGAAAAAAAACCCTTCTCATCAAGAATTTAGCATAAGCCTATACACCTATATCATTCAGCTGTTTTTGTTAGTATTTCCAAACTTAATGTACTTCAGAATCAGAATCATTTCTTTATATTTGTTTTCATAGAATTCTGCTGATGCCTTTCATCACACATTAGTGATCAGAAATAAGGTGTAATTCCCTATTCCCTTCTGACAATAGCTAACTAAGGAGGTATCAATGTAAGTCGAAGGGAGTTCTGCTTTAATTCATGAATTGTACAAGAATGTGCAAAGGTGTGGAGATGAAAAAGAGCTTGTTGTGTGTGGAGGATGGCAAGTCCATTTAGTTGAGTTAAATGTATATGGAGTGAGTGAAGAGAATAAAATTGGGTTAGAGACCGGACCTGTGATTTCATCACTATATTGTTATTATTGTTGTTCAGTCATTTCAGTCCTGACTCTTGGTAACTCCATTTGGGGTTTCCTTGTCCAAGATACTGGAATGGCTTTACATTTTCTTCTCCAGCTCATTTTATATATAAGGAAACTGAAGCAAATGGGGTTAAGTGACTTGCCCAGGGTAATACAGCTAGTAAGTGTCTGAGGTCAGATTTGAATTCCAGTCTTCCTGACTCCAGGCCTGGCACTCTATCCACTGTGCCACTTAGCTGCCTCATTCATCGTGATAGGGGCCTTGCAGTAAGAAAACTTCTAACAGCCGTGGTGTATAATAATCCTGGAAAGGTATCTTGGATGGAAGTAGGTAAGGGCTTTAAATGCCAAACAGAGGATTTTCTGGAGATCTTCCTAGAGATAACAGGGAGCCACGACAACTACTAAGTTGTGGAATGACATGGATAGACTTTTTGAAATCTACACTTATGTTTCTCCTATGGAAGTGATTTCTCCCTTCTTTAATCTCTTGTAACACTCCTAATTTCCTTCTTTCTTTTTTATTTTGAGAATTGAAAGGAGTTTATTACAAGTATGTCAAGGTAGCAACATGTTAATGGGCTGATCACTGAAGAGCAGCTTTTAATTTATTCTACAGTGATAGCCTTCTAATTTTTATAGTCATTATTTGTGTATATCTCTTATCTTCCTATAAGATTGTAAGTCCTTTGAAGGCAAGGAATGCCTTATTTTATCATTATATCTCCAGTATCTAGAGCACACACATATAAATGTGTGTATATGTATGCATGTTTACATATACATATATGTGTACACTAATACATGCATATATGCATGTGTATGACATTTAAAGAAATAAATCATATTTGTGCACATACATATACACATATATAATATATGTTTACATAACTATATCTCTGCTTATATTTATATGTATGCATATGTTTCAAGGAGTTGCGATTTCTTTCATCATGTAACCCCCTTCTATAATACAGGTTGAGATAGCCTATAACATAAAGTATTAGAAAGTCAGTGGCCAGAGAATCAGTGGTGTTAAGAAACTTGTTTACATCAGCAGGACTAGTAAGTATCAGAAACAGGTTTGAACCTTGGAACCCAGGTTACCATGACTCCAAAGGCTAGCACTTTATTCACTGTCTCTCCTGAATGCTGTCTCTCCATCTTGTATATAGTAAGGGCATAGGATGGGGTAGGGACTAGACCTGGGATTTCACTGGAAGAGAGAAGTCCCAGGTAAGAGAATTTCCTTTACAAATTCACACACACACATATACACACATACATACATACATACATATATATATATATATACACACACACATACATATATATATACACATACATATATATATATACACACACACACACATACCCACACACACACATACACACATACATATGCATACAAACATAAATACATGCACACATGCACATACACACATACACATTAGAGGCTGGATTGAGACGCAGTTTATTTAGCTTGGAGTTGAGCATTTTTATCCACTATTCCACGTACAAGAGAATTTTTAAAAAGAGGTTTCTGTAGATATCTTTTGTTTTTTATTCACCTTAATTTTGCCTTTTCCTTTTTCCTTTATAACAAAGATTATTTTTTTAAAGGATGAAGAAAAAGAAGAAAAAATTAGCAAGATGCATATATACGTATACGTGTATACACACACACACACACACACATGCACACATATCCATACCACACACACACACATCCATACACACACACATATGTGACATTGGATAAAATATTCTATACCTGTAGACCCTTTGCCTTCCATCTTGTACAAGTGATTTTTGATAGACAAGCAAAAACAATCATAACAAGAGGAAAAAAAAAGCAAAAGAAAAAAGAAAACAAAACACCCAGGCAAAAGCCTTTGAAATCAGAGTAATCCTTGGCTATGTGCCAAATGTTATAGAAATACTTCTTTGGCATGTTGGTGGTATTGTGGTACCTAATGAGTCATGTTTGGAGTCCTCCCTCCCACCCCTCAATGATTCTTTGACTGGTTTCCTGTGTCTTTTCCAGAGGCAGTGTAATTGTTATGAGCTCTTCTCTTTGGTCAGAACGAGAACAGCATTTAACTTCATTGAAATGCACTGGAAATAAGAGAGGAAAAAAATATCTGTTAAATGAAGCTGGTTTGAACTAGCCCTCTCCAAGGATCCTTGCCATTTGGAAATCTGTTTTATCTCTCTGTCTCTCCATTTGTATTATTTATAATGCTTCCTACTTATATCTTTATTCCAAACCTCTTTATATGTTTTAAAAATATTCATTAAAATCCCTAGACTGCTGGGCAGTTAGCTGCTCTTACACACTCTTCACCTAAGGCAACCTGAAGGTCTTTGAGATGACCTGTGTGAGAGTAACACAGCTCACAGTAGCAACATGAGAGCAAGATGAGGGAAGGCTGAAGGACAAGCTGCTCCCACTACATAACAGCTTCTCATTTGCAGAATCTGATCAGTGACAGAAGCAATGAGCCACCAGCAGCAATCCAAAAGCAATCTGAAAATCTGAAAGCAATCGGAAACACTCTCTTCCAAACTTGGTTACTCATATTTATTTTAATAAATATTCGTGAGCATGTGATTGAGGAAAAGCCCTATCCAATACTAACTCAATGTGACTTCTGTTAAACACACAGAACTTATGTATTCCTGGCACATGCATGCCTCCATTTGTAATCTACTCCCAGTGGTGGTTGCTTCACAGGAACAGGTCGTGTGAAATGCACATTCGTTACTTAGAGCTCTTAGATTAGGGCCAGGAAGCCCTTATGTGCTCATCCATGCACGTGTAAATCATCATTATCTATGCACACAGTCCCTTTCAAAGGGTAGTGGCTTTCACATGCAGCCTGCATGCTGAAAACTCCGTGACCCAAGGTGGGTGCTACAGATAATGTCATTCACAAAACCTAGCAATTTGAATATTCCATAGCTTGACCTTTGTCCTCTGAGCCTGGCTAAGATAACTAGAACAAATATACCTGCTCAGAAATTTTGCTGGGATTTAAAAAAAAAAAAAGATTTTTCAGCTGGGAAACGGTTTCTAGCAATAACAGATTGCTACTGTCAGGGTGACCTGTTGAGCTTACAGTGACTCTCTGAACTTTCTGGGGCTCAAAAAACCATAAAGTTGCTTGTTTTGTTTTGTTTTTTTGAAGAACATATGAGCAAAATGCTGTCCCTTTGTAAATTCCTTCCAGCAACCTACAGGCCTTCTCTCTCTAATCCCCCTCAAAGATAGAGCTCATCTACGGGCATCTAAATTTCTTTTGGCTGTTGTTAACATCTATGGATACTCCTGGGGTCTGTGAACTGAAAAAAAAATTGGTAGTTGTATTTGACATAACATATCTAACTGTAATTTAATATAACATAGAAGTTTGCTTTGTAATCCTATGTAGTTTATTTTTATGCATTTAAAAACATTATTCTGAGAAGAGGTTCATAGGTGGCAAAGGAGTACGTGACACAAAAAAGGCTAAGAACCCTTGAATCTAGTGGTTTATAGATGAGTGTTATTAAAAAAAAAATCCAGGATCTAGAAGCCTTCTGAACAGCTATATGTTAGAAGTTTGTGCCTACTTAATTCTAATGCCCTGGGGAAAATCTCCACTTGCTCATCCCTAGTTACAGGTCTGCTTTTAAAGTAAATATTTTATGCTGAACTTAAGAAATAAAACAAACTTTCCATAATGTAGTAGAATAGAAAATAAGATGGTCGTACATGAAACTGCAATTCTATTATGTACAACTTGCGACCTCTTTTAAATATATAACAAAATTATTATGTAACTTTTCTTTCTCATTTTTTCTTTCCTCCCTAATGGCTACCATTAGACAAAAATATGTAAAACCATTCTATACATACTTCTATTTATCAGTTCTTTCTCTGGATGCAGATAGCATCTCCCTTCATGTAGCCTTCATATTTAATCTGTGTGTCACAATAGTCAAAGTGACTTAGTCACTCAAAGTTGTTCTTAAAACAATATTGCTGTTACTGTGTACAGCTCTACTTTTGATAATTATCTCTGATCTCCTAGTGTCCATCTGCACAAACTTAAGTACTTACCTTACCTTATTTTTCTGGACCTAACCTCTTATCTGTTTTGTCTAGTTATACTATCTGACAGACCCCAATTAGATAGATTTATTTTTCTGGATCTCCTTTTCCTATTGCTGCTTCCATTACATTAATGTGGACATCTTCCCATAATTGTTTTGTTTCTGAAATGAGACTAAATTCAAAGTGTGAAGAAAATGGCATCTCACTAAAAAAAAACTAGGGATTACAAACCTCTCTCTCACTCACCATTTGCTCATATGTTCTTCCAAAAACCAACCTTATGGTTTTTGAACACCAGAAAGTTGGGAGAGAGAGTCATTGTAAACCCAAACAGGTCACCCTGACAGTAGTAATCTATTATTGTAGAGAAGTGGGAAGTCTTTAAATGACTAAGAGCTATTTCCCAGCTGAGAAGTCATTTTATTTTAATCCCAGCAAAATTTCTGACCAGGTACATTTGTTCCACTTATCTTAGCCAGGCTCAGGAGACAGAGGTCAGGCTATGGAAGATTCAGATTGCTAGATTTTGTAAATGATGTTATCCATGGCACCCACCTTGGGCCATGGCATGTTCGGTATGCAGGCTGCATGTGGAAGCCATCAGCCTTTGAAATGGACTACGTGCATAGATAATGACGATTTACAGTTGCCTGGATAAACAGGCTTCATCCTACTTCCAATTTTTAGATGATTGGGATATCAGTCCCAGCTTAAAGAATCCAGACTAGCTGTAGTTGCTGCTGTTGTTTCTTCTTTTTAAAACTAGCTTCCTAGTTTCCCGGGGGCTAAGTGGAGTGCTCCCTCTAAGCCTTTAGATTCAACAGGAAGTATTCGATGCTAGTGGGACTCATGCTGCTAGATCATTTAAAGAAAAAGAAGTCAAATGGTAACAAGCCTTTGTGAGCCTCCATGGACTAGGGCATTGTTAACTGGTGACATCAGCTGAAAGTAGCAAAAATTAAGAACTGTGATAGACAATGTTATCTATACAAAGGAGCCTTGAAGGTTAGCACTAATGTGAAGTAACAAATTATAATGATTTCCTCATACCACATTCCCAGGGCACAGCTAGGTGGTGCAGTAGATAGAGGGTCAGCCCAGAATCCCAGAAGACCTGACTTCAAAGCTGACCTCAGACATTTCCTAGCTTTGTGACTCTGGGCAAAGTCACTTTACCCTGTTTACCTCAGTTCCTCATCTGTAAAATGAGCTGGAGAAAGAAATGGCAAACCACTCCAGTATCTTTGCCGAGAAAACTCTATATGGGATCAGAAAGAGTCCGACATGACTGAAAACAATTGAACAACACAGAGTAGCATTAGAAGTCACAGAGCCCAATCAGGTCTTGGGGGAAAGGGTTGCTCACTGGTAGATATTGTTATTTTCCATAGTTCTGGATGAATTTTATTTACATCAACTCTAAATAAAGCTGTTTATGTTTTGATCGTTGTGTGTTTTGAAACTATATGCTGATATGGGGAGCTGATGACAATCCTTGAGGGAGGGTGGTAATGTCAAATACTAAAGTTTCCAGATCATCTGAGTCAGGGTGGTAAGGCAAAGAAATGAAGAGTGCCCCCCGATGAGGCCCGTTCTTCATATCCAAAGGGATCCTTTGATGTTATGATCAGAAAACTAGGACCTATATCTTGAAATGTCATACTTTTTTGTAGCTCTGCTGCTTTATAGCCATTTACATTGGACTGACTACATAACTATTGCCAAAACTTTTCTTTTCAAAGTACATCCCTATAGTTCCATACAATACTACCCTGGAACCATAGATCATTCCATGTTACATAAAAGGGAGCGGAAAGCCTAACATTTAGAGGTGGTAAGTGAAAATCTATTGTTGTTGTTGTTCATTCTTTTTACTCATGTTCAACTCTTTGTGGCCCCATTTGGGGTTTTCTTGGTAAAGATACTGGAGGCTAAGTGGAGTGCTCCCGCTAAGCCTTTAGATTCATTTTACCGATGAGGAAACTGAGGCAAACAAGGTTAGGTGACTTGCCCAGCTAGTAAGACCTACACAACTAGTAAGTGTCTGAGGCTGGATTTGAACTCAGGTCTTCCTGACTTCAGGCCCAGTGCTCTATCCTCTGCAACACCTAACTGCCCCTAAATGAAAATCTATTGATGATGTATATTCACTGCAAAACAAAACAAAAAATCTCTACTACCTCAGAAACTGAATCCAGGCAATAGACTTAGAATTATAAGAGCTGGGTTCTAGTGTGACTAGACTCACTAGTGAATTTGGCCAAGCCACTTAACTTCTCTAGCTCTCAGTTTCATAATCTTTAGAAGAAAAGTGCTAGACAAAATGTTTTTTAAGGCCCACTTCTAAAATCAATGATTCTAGTATCAACTAAAGGCACATCTAAGGTCTAGAAAAATGTTTTCCAATTGTTTGCCACCAGGAAAGCCTCAAACAAGCTTTACATAGAATTACAAGGCAACCTAATTATATTGAAACTAAATTATCAAACTATATCCAAAAAGAAGTTCATAGAACCCAGATTAAGAACCCCAGCATTAGAATCATTGATACCCCCTCCTACTCAAATGAATCTATTTTTAATTATTTCTGGTGCTCTCTTTAGATCATAAATTACAGAGTTAATTTTTGAGGGAATGATTTATATGGCTTGATGGTGGTATTTATGGTTCATGTGAGTCACCTTATGGGCCAAAATTGCTAGTTGTACCCTGGTAGTACTTGCGTGATCTTAGGTCATAGGCTGTCTGCTGTCTGTGGGTAATCTGGCACCTGTAGATGCTCTTCCCAAAGGAATGTCAATTTTGGTGACTGAAACCTCACAAGATGTCTTGGGGTTCTTTCTTAAGGACCATGCCTTAAACCCAAATGGTTCTCATTGATTAGCCAACAAGAGATCCCAGCCCAACCCCGACTTGGTCATTGTTTAGAGTAGATTCAGAGTGAATGTAAATAGCAATTGTTTCTATTTTGATGAAAAATCTTGAGGGTCTTCCCCTCCCAGATTTTTTTTTTGACTAGGTAAAAGAGGCCATTCTTTGCCTCATTTTTAACCTAGTCTTAATCACTGAATAGGCATAGTCTTAGTGAAACTGAAACCTAGGAAAGACCTTAACTTAAAAAGGCCAAAGTCTCCCACCATGTCTAGGGCCATCTCTAGTTGTCCTGATCTTTATCTTGCCACTGGACCTAGATGTCTCCAGAGGAGAGAGTGAAGCTGGTGATTTTGCACAGTCCTCCCTCATTCAAATACAATTCACTTGCAAGTCATGGCATAACCTTCCTGGTGTCATGGTGCTCTTCAAGAACTAAGGACAAACAGCAAGCATTGATAATGGCTTAGCTCATATCCTTATCCCAATCCCTTCAATCCCCCTCCTGACCACAGAACCATGAGCAAATAAACTCTAACACTGTTCTTGAATGAAAGGCATTGAACTACTCCTCTGTGGGGCTACTCATTATCTCTGTCACTTTCTGGACTGAAGTGCACTGGCCTGGCCACCACACTCTTATGTAGTTTCTGCCATTAGAATATAAGCTTCTTGAGGGCAAGGACCTTGTTTTTGAATTTGTTTCCCCAGCATTTAGCACAGTGCTCTGCACATTGTAAATACATAATGTTTTTCATTCATGCATTCATTCCTCATCTCTCCATCACGTTTATAATCCTCTTTATTATGCTCACCAAAAGCTGGAAAAGGGGAGCAAAGAAAACCAGTTTTCTATTATACACCAAAGTGTGATGATCCATCTGTTTAAAAATAGGCTGCTCAGATCAAGGTGGAGGGGGTGTGCCAAGGGAAGAGAGGCTGTTGCAATTCCTTAATGTTGAACTTGGGAAAAAAAACCTCAAAGATCACAGTCCAGCTCCCTCATATTATAGATGAGGAAACTGAGACCCCCTGCAAGGAAGCCATTTGCCCAAAGGCATACAGGTAAATATAAGAACCAACCTATACCTTTGATTGTCCCTCTGTTCTGCAGCTACAGAGAACTTGATTGTAAAGATTATGAAACCACAAGTGTACCCTGGTAGGAACGTTTTTTATAAGCAATATAAAAATCTGCCTGTTTTCACTACCAAAGTCAGTAGGCCTCTGGTCTGTAATAGTACACATTTATGCAGTGTTTTAAAATTTACAGAGTACTTTCCCAAAAATAGCCCTCTGAGGTAGGTAGCCTGTTATTATTGCCATTTTATAGATGAGGAAACTGAGATTTGGAAAGTAAAGTGGTTTCCCCAAGGCCACACAACTGGAATTAGACACCAAATCCAGTGGTAATTCTACCATGACACTGCCTAATGACTACCATAAAGAGAGTTTGTAGAGAGAACTACAAAAATCCACAAAATTTTCATGTTTCTTCATTTCTACCCATATCTTTTTCAGAGAATTCAGTTTCAGTATTGATATCATATGTACTCCATATAGTTCTCGTAAATAATTTATATCATCCTTTTATTACTTAAAGGCAACACTGGAACTAGATATCTATTAATTTATTTATTGTGTATGCATTTATTATACAAACACAATATTTTATATATGTATGCATAATATATTTATACATTTTAAATATATATTTAATTTGCAGAAACATATAAACCTAGTTATATATAATTTTATATGCATCTATATGCATACACATATATTACATATGCATATATATATTATGGATGAATGCATAATTATACATATAATAATATATTACTTCACATGAAAACGCATGTATATATATATATATACATATATATATATATATACCTATGTATATGTGCATGTATTTATGTATGCATATATGTATTACTGGAAGATTAAATATCTCTCTATTAGGGGAACAATCAACAAACATTGTCTGGAAATACCCAATAACAAAGGCTCTTTGGTTAGCTTTTCCATTTTGAATAGAAAACGCATTCTGGTTTTGCATCATGTACAAAGATTCCATCTTGGTTTTTATTTGTTGTAAGAGAATTCTAGAGTTGTAAAGGACATCAGATATTCTATTTAGCTTTATATTGGCCAGTACATTTACTCTTCCAAATATCCATTGATTTCTCCCACAGTAACTTCATTTCCTCTCACGCCTCCTACTACCTATGACTATCTAGTCTTATTTCTCTCACTGAGCGATAATAATAAAGTTGATGATTATGGAAAATGCTACTTGTTCCCTTTTCTGTTTTTTTTTCATCAATAATATTCTGTGTGCATAGATGATTCTCATAAAAGTTTTTATAGAAATAAGAAATCAGGTATATGTAAAACGATGTCAGTTTAAATAAACAGACCAAAAAAATCTTTAAATTGCAAGTTGCTACCCAGAGAAGAATAAAGAAGAAATTCATGAGCAGTAATTGATGACTTCTTTTTTATATTTTTAAATGAATTCTCTGTCAGCTTTCCCATTTCTTTGAGTTCTTTCCCCTTTGGAGATACCTCAAAATATGATGACCTAATACTTTTAAAACTATATCACCGCAAATGTTGATTTCTTCAGCATGTGTTTTATTAGTTCTGTCAATTCATTCTGAATTTATCTTCTTAAGTGCTTTTTCCACTTGTCCACGTAGAACATTGGGTAATGAGGTAATGGTACCAATACCATCAATGATAACAGATCACTATTATAACACTGGTGGAACTGTTCTGTCACGTCTTTTTGTTGTCCTCTCATTTTATGTGTCAAAATATTACTAATTACTTATATTTATGCCTTAAGGGATCAAAAGTGCTTTCATTACAGTAACTTTGTGGAGTTAGTGTAGATTTTTTAAAATGAGGAAATTGAGTCTCAGCATCATGGATGAAATAATTAGGCCAAGGCCATGTAGCTATTAAATATTGGAGCTGGGCCTTAAACTCACATCCTCTCATCCAAATACAGTGCTCTTTTCACTAACCAAGTGCCCACACTAGCCTTAAGTATACGGTCAGATTCATCCCTCTTGCATATGATATAGATATCTGTAGAAGGCCAGAATAGCAGATGTAAAGGTCAATTCAAATAGATTACAGCTCTTATTAGACCATAGGCAGGCAGACCAGGGCTTATTTTCATGACTAACTCAATTTAGTTTATATTTTGTCCTCCAGTTTGCTTCTTTTAATTAAAATCTGTTCCTGCAGTGTTGAGTTTGGGTAAATAAAATGTTTCTTAGCGTGAAAAGTGGCTTTTTTAAGAAAATGCTTACTTCATTTAAAAACAACCTACAATTATAAGCAGTAGCTTTCCATGAAAACCATCTTTGAATATTCTTTGAAAACAATTTTCCTCCCTCAAATCACAACACAAATCTCTGAACATGCTGTCCAGGCTCTTTAGATTGGCTTATAAGTAGAGGCTGGTAAAGGCCTGACCTTTACTTGGGCCTAAGGGAAAGGGTCAGGTGAAGACAGACTGTTTTATGTTCTAAGGCCATGAATCAAAAATTGCAAGTTTATCTGGGCTTTGAAAGACTTATCCTCACATGCATACTCACGAAAACACTCTAGTAGATAGTAATGGCTAACAAAATATGTGACCTTAGATAAGTCACTTTATAGCTTCTGGAACTCAGTCACCTCATCTGTTGAATGGGAGAGGGAGCTGAATTAGATGATTCCTAATCTAGTGTTGTGTCTTGATGAGTGTGAAATGTTATTCATTCTCTCTTTCAATGAGTACATATGTGCTAAGATTCTTTATTACAGGCTATCTGCCATCTGGGTGGGAATGGAGAGAGAGACACATTTTACTCAGGAAATTTTGTTTCACAGCTGGGAGCTTTGAGGTAAAGAGTTTCGCCCATTGGAATAGAGACAAGAAGTAAATCAATGTCAGAAATGAAGCAGTATTTGTTTTCTTCTTTCCATCTGTTGAAGAGCATGGGATGGTGGGAGGACCACTGGAACTAGGAAGCCTGAGTTCTAACTCTGCTTCTATCTCTGTGACCTTGAGCAAATCACCTTCCCTGCTGGGTCTGCCTCTTCATCTGTAAAAATGGGGGTAAAAATCCTTCTCTTGACTACCCCATAAGGTGGAAATCAACTAGGATAATAAATACATTGTAGCCTGTTGAAAATTACAAAGATTGATACAATTAGAAAGGATAGCACAGAATAGTGAATATTCTCACAATGAATTTGGGAACAGAAAAACTGCACACAAATCCCTGCTTTGTTACTTACTACCCATGCCATCTTGGGCACATCACTTAATTCTTTGGACCTCAGTTTCCTTACTGGTCTATATGATCTCTAATATTTATTATAGCTCTAGATTCTATGAATTTTTTTAGGATTATAGATTCAGATATAAAACTGGAAGGGACCTCAAGATTGTGTTCTGTTCTAGCTCCCATATTTTGTCATTGTGAAAGCTGAGGCCCAGAGAAGTTACAGGGCTTGCCCAAAAGTCCATATCTGTAGGCATTAAGTGGCAGAGCCTGGATTTGAATCTTGGTTCCCTTTCTCTAAAACCATCACTCTTTATATTGCACTATAGTAGATTACCCCAGACTTAGTTGGTAAATTACTCCAAAAGTTTTTTTTTAAATTTTTTTTTAGCATCTCAGTACTAGTTCCAAGGGTTGTGACAGCTGTTGGTTCAGCTGTACTTCCAAATACTTTTAGGAACATGGAACATTGTTCTGGGTCAGAAAGTAGAATGAGACATTAATGTGATTTATTTGATGGCTATACAGATGGAAAGAGGGAAGAGACCATTCCATGTACCTGGGAATACTTCTACATATTCATAGACCTAAAGTTGAGAGCCTTGGACTTCCATCTGACTTTCCTTGCTATGTGCATGTGATAGTGGGAATAGTGACACTTTTTGGAGGAAAAGTAATGAATTCCAATCCTCTCCATGTTTTCCTTACATCTTCAGAGTGAAAGATGCTTCCTGGTTAGAGAAGCCCATTCAGAAAATGAAATTCAGGAAGAATGGGGTCTGGAAGCCACAAAGTAATCAACATGCTCAGGGTTGGGAGGAAGCGGGACACCCAAAAAGATATTTCTCCAGTTTTTTTCTCCCATTATGGTGTATTAGTATTGGATCACTCCACCATTAGTCATTCTACTGGTTTAAGACATTTTAAAAAACAAAACAACATTACAAGTCCCTACCCTGGGAGACATAACAAAGGAACTCAATGATAGTCACAAACACACCTTTGTGAGATCATTTTTCTAAAACCTGAGCCAGCTGGGCCTTGACAGAAATGGACCCATTAGGTTTGATTAGGTCTGGAAAGATGCCTGGTGGTGGCAAGGTGGTGGGGTGGTGTGTGGGCTGTGAGAAGTGGGAAAGAAGCAATATAAAAGAAAAGCGATAAGAAAGTTGGGCTGAAGTCACTATCGACGAACTATGTACTTCACCAGTTTGTTTCAAGTCATTTTCTAGGTGGAATCCCATTTGTCTCCCCACCCTGATTCTATGTCTCATTTAGTACTTCACAATCACGTGGAAGCCCAAAAGGACCACAGTGATTGAGCTTATCCCCCAAATGTTTCAGGTCAGGTGTCAGCTGGACTCTGCCCATTTGTATACCAAGATAGAAGTATCCATCAGGAGACTGTCAGCTATTACAGAAAGAGCCGATTCCTGCCTACATTAAGAATGAAGAGACCTGTTTTTGTGGAGTAGTGGAAAGAGAAACATATGATATGAAACTAAATGGAAAAAATTAGAACTGCGATGCATTCAAATCTTTATGTAAGAACATTGGTAATACTGTAATATACTTCCTGGTTCTCTGTAGAAAGGAGATGGATTCTGGGTACAGAACAAGGTATGGATTGTCAGACATGACCAATGTAGTACCTTGCTTTGCTTAACTGTACTGTGCTGTTGCAAGGTATGCTTTTATAGGGGCACATGGAAAGAGATCCAGGGGAAGAATGTATAAAGAAATACATATACATATATGTGTGTGTTCAATATTAAGAAAAAATACACTTCCTTTTTTTTTTTTTGTTTTTTAGTGAGGCAATCGAGATTAAGTGACTTGCCCAAGGTCACACAGCTAGTAAGTGTTAAGTGTCTTAGGCTGGATTTGAACTCAGGTCCTCCTGACTCCAAGGCCAGAGTCCTATTCACTGTGCCACCTACCTGTTCCCACTTTTTTGTTGAAGAAAGAGAAATACAACTTAGAATATATGAGTTCGAGTCCTGACTCTACCTCTTAGAAGCAGTATGACCCTGGGCAAGTCATTTGCCTCTCAGGATCTCAGTTCTTTCTTCAGGTCAAGTTAATGAGCATGTGCCTTCTGGGTGCCAAGAATAGTAAAATGAGAACATTATTTTTAAGGTCTCTGATTTTACATATATTTAGCTTCTTTTTTGTCTTTGGATGACTATACTTTCTCGGGCAACCCATTTCAACCTTTCAAGGCCTCTGTTTTCAAATTTGTAAAATGGGGATGATAATAATATCTACTTCACAAGGTTGTTGTAAGGTGAAATGAGGCAATGGATGGGTGTGAAGGAGCTCTGAGAAGTTAAAAACATTATCTAAATGCAAGAAGCCATGGTTAGTATTTCAAGAGTTTCTTGCTACCATCTCTGTCTTGGTTAAGCCGTGTCTCTCTTTTGGCATTCTGAGAAACAGGAATAATTCATCAAGATTTGCACTGCTACAAAACACTTGATGAAAACAGGAGTGGAAGTTTCTAAAGCAAGGCAGATTTCATTAGGCTGCTTAATAAGAGTATTTATAGCAGAATTGTTTCCCAATTGACTTTGCAATCCTCATTTGTGATTCATAATTCTTGGTGAATAATTGCAATTACCACCCGCTTAATGAGACAATGATTCTTTCTTCTTCCTTTTTAAATTTTTTTTCCCTGTGAAACATGTGTGTCTGAGTCATAGAATGATAGACTCCTAGAGATAGAAGGGACCTCAGAGAGTTCATTCAATATTCAACAAATGTTTAGCTCAACCCTTCCTGGAAGCATGAATCCCACTGACAATACCCCAGCAGTGATTCTGCATTCTCTTTTGAACACCTCCAGTGGTCAGGAGCTCACTACTTCCTATGACAGGCTTTTCCATTAAAGTACAACCCTATTTGTTAGAAATTTGTTCCTTAATTTGATTGAAGTGAAATTTGTCTTCCTGGAATTTCTGCCTAGTTTGGGCATTTGGAGTCACATAGCATGTCTGACTTCTATTCCACACCATAACACTTCACACTGTCTAGAGATCATGATTCTAGCATTCTTGAATCTGTGCTTCGCTGGTAGGCTAAACACCTTTAGTCCTTTCTCTTAAGCTCCCTACGCTATGGCATGGTCTTGAGACTCTTAAACAAAATGGTTACCCTCTTCCGGTAATAATAATAATAATAATAATAATAATAATAATAACAATAACAACAACAACAAGAAATAAGGTTATAATACATTATTTAACTTGGTCCTCACAATAACTCTGTGGGGAAGATATTTTTCCTGTTTCATAGATGGGAATCTGGGCCTCAGCAAGGTGAAGTAACTTGTCCATGGTCACACAGTTTTCAAGTACCAGAATCAGGATTCCAATCCAGGTTTCACTTGCTTCTGGGCTCAGTGCTCTTTCCATTTCACCACATGGCCTCCTATGTTTCAACTTTTCAATATCCCTTCTAAAAATGTCATATCCAGAGCTAGAACTAATGCTTCAGATATGGTCTAATCAGAGAAGAATATAGCAAAACTATCACCTTCCTTGTTTTAGATACCATGTTTATATTAACGTAATCTGTGCTCTCCCTACGGGTCTAGCAACTTAAAAAGAGACAAAATAATGATACTTCACATATGTAAAGCTGTGGTCAGATTGATAGCTACCAGATTTACCCTACCCCCCTCTCCACTTGAAATACAGATTAAGCCAGTTCTTTCCCTGACGGACAAGGAAGTAATTCCTGGGATTTGATTGGCCTGGCCTGATTGCTGTTGATATGATGCCCTGATGGCCTCAAACCATGTTGATGTGGCTTCCTATTTACTTAAGGTCATAAAAAGTCCCACACAGGTGGAGTTCAAGGCCTTCAGACTTGGGCTATGTTCCAAGTCACCATATTCTGCTTTGCTGAGAAGACCAGTTTCAGTATGGAGACATTGACAGTGGTCTCATCTACCAGAGTGGAGCAGTATATCCCTATTGAATACCCTTTCTATACTATAACTAAGCAAACCTTCTCTTGTTAGCTGGTGTGTGACCTCAAAGTGTCTTGTTTCGTTCCAATATTGGATCCAAACTACCAGGGCAATATCCCTTTCAGGTTTATAAAACACTTATACTTGCCTTACAACAATCCTTCTGAAATTGACAGTTCAAATACCACTATGTCCGTTTTATAGATGAATAAAGTGAGGTTAAGAAAAGTGAAGTGATTGACATAGCCATATTATTCAATTCAACTCAACACATTGTATTTCTACTATGTGAAAGACCTGTGTTAGGGAGGTATAGCTGGCAAGCGGAGTAGCCCTGATTCCAGGCGATTTTACTTTCCATTAAGCCTTGCTGTAGAAATAATCTTTCAGCAGAGTGGTTAACACCACTCAGAAATGATGGAAACTTTTTACACGTGACTAAACACCTTGGATATCTTACATTTGCATAATGTTCTCTACTTGTCAGAGCACTTTAACATTTCCAAGCTCATCTGATTCTCACAACAACTCAGGAGAAAGTAGGTAGGAAGAGAGGTGAGATTATTGTCTCTATTTTCCAGCCCAGCCTCTCATGATACTCACAACCTGATTGATGACTGTATCTTCATGGGAATAGTTGCTCTCACAGGCATAGCATGTGATACTTAAAAGCACTGTCATAGACATAATTTCATTTGGTTCTCAAAAAAAAAAAATAAAACAACAACACAGAAAACAAAAATAACAACCTGCTAAACTACGTAGTCAGGGAAAGGATAATTATTTTTCTTTTAGAAGTGTGAAAACCAGTTCAGAAAGTTAGCTTGACTTTTTAAAAAATTATATATTTTTTCAATTAAGAAGTATTCATTTTCACTTCTTCCTACCTCCCCACACTGGAAAAAAATGAAAGAAACAAACAAAAGAAAAAAACTTCTTGACACAAATGTGCACAGTAAATTAAAACAAATTCCCTCATTATTTATGCACAAAAATGCGTGTCTTATTTTTCAGCTTGACTCAAGTCACTTCTTTGTCAGAGGGTAGATTTTTGTGCTTCTCCAGTTTTTTGTAATTGTGGGTGGTTACTACATTGATTAGCATTTTTTCAGAGTTATCTTTACAAGGCTGTGATTTTTACATTGTCTCCTTCGTTCTGCTTAGTTCATTCTGCATCAATTCATATAAGTTTTCTCAGGTAACATGACTTTCCCAAGGTCAAATATCTAGCAGGTCACAGAGACAAGACGTGAACCTTGGTTTCCTAACTGCAAATCTAATAGCCTTTGCATTATTCGTTCTTTCTTCTTGAACTAGTAGCTTTCATATATTTATCAAATCCTTATTTGGATGGTTTCATAGCACACATCTCCAGTCTTTGGACTATGCATTAGACTGGGCCACAAGGAGGCATGTTGTGGGAAGGCATGAGTGTCTCCTCTGACATCAACATCAAAATTTCAAGATGAACTCCCAAACATTTTAATTTCAGTCATCATCTCATTGTGTTCCTGTTAACCATTTTTTTAAACTTTGTTTTGTGCATCGTTATTTTCTGCTGTCATGAGTCTCTTAAGTTTAGACCCACTTGGTGAGGAAAGATTTCCTTTTATTTGTTCTAAAGTTGTTTCTTTTCACCGTCTTTTATTCAGTAGGACTAAACTCAGCTTTAAAGTATACATTACAACCAAAATCCATTTCTTCAAAGGACTAAGAATTCAGTAGCTAGGCAAGTTCAGATGATAATATGACCTTATTTTTGAAGATATCCCTATTTTATAAATAAGGAAATGGAGACTCAGAAATGTGACAAATTATGTTACTAGAATACCTAGCAGCACTGACAAACAAGAAATGATTTAGATGCCAAGAAAAAAGAAAGTGCTTTAGACACTAAAAAAAAAAGCTATTCATTTTGTAAACCTTTACCAAATACTTATAATGTGAAAATCCATAAATATTTAGATATGGTGGCTGCCCTCAAGGAACTTATGGTCTAGCAGTTATCAGTCTTTCTTAATTAAATTACATTAGAGGATAAAGAGAGAATGGAAGGAAAGACAGGGAGACAAAAATAGAAAACTAGTTTTAAAAAAGTCTCCTTGGTAAATTTCATAATTGTGAAACTAATTGAGTAATTTATACATATATACATGTTTAAAGAAAAATCAAGGGAGCAAAATAATTTGAAAGCCAAAATATCCATCTGTGTTTGTCTTCAGTAAATTCTTATAAAGTGAATTATACATAACAAATGCCACATGAATACTAAATCACAAAAGTAGAAAAAAAATAGATGGCAGTAATAGAATTAGGTATTTTAGAAGTCTTAAAGTCTCAGATATTAGTCATTCCTCAGGCACAGCTATTTCCCTAGACAGAAAATTTAGTAAGGCCCAGGAACTGTACATAGTTGAAACTTGGAGAAACAAGGAAGTTAGAATTAACAGCACAGACCAGAACTTGAAAACATATCTGTGTTCACCATTTTGAGTATGACAAGAGTTATGCCTTTGTTCATATTGTTAGATTGTTAGATTGTTCTGGATCTGGGGTGGGGAACCTGAGGCCTCGAGGCCAGATGTGGCCTCGAGGCCACAGGCTCCCCACCCCTGGTCTGGATATTTGTTTTCTTTGAACTCTGCTTGATTTTCATTCTGTTTCTTCCTCATTGCTATTCAAATCTCATCAGTGTTGTTACATGGCCAAACTACTCTTCTGGTGCCTCTAAATGCATCCTAACTTGGGGCTTTTGCTAGGTATTTTATGCTAGTTGCTTTCAAAATAATCTCTTCTACTTGGTACAACTCACTTCTTTTTTCTGGCTCCTCATAAAATGGTATCTAGTGATAAACACATTATGGAGGGTTTTGGCCAAATCCCTGGCCAGTTCAGTCCTTGGTCCCACTTCCAGGTAGGATGAATGGGAATAGCACAGGAAACACACAGGAAATGATGTAAAAAAAAATTGGGATGGGGTAGTTAACAGAATGGAAGACAGACTCTGTATTCAAAAAAGTCTTTCAGCATACGAGATTGTTTGGCTGAATCTAAGAAGATGTGTTCAATAAGGATAAATGGATACATCTGGGAACAAAAAGAATAAAAAAACAAAAAACAACTTTGGAACAAAGATGGTGGAGGTTAGGCAGTATTATGCTTGAAAAAGTTCTCTGTATTTCAATGAAAGTGCAATATGAGTCAACAATTACGATATGGTGGCCAAAAAAGTTAGCATGATATTGTGCAGAATTAAAGCAGAGGAAGGTAGTCCTATTCTGCTCTGTGGATCTGACCAAAGCTGGAGCATTGTGTTTAGTTCTGAATGTAATATTTTAGGAACAGGATTGGTAAGTTAAGGTACAGAGGAGTACAACTATGATGCTAAAAGGTCTTATGATTGTGCCATACTATTCTCAGCTGAAAGAACTAGGGATACATAGCTAGAAAGAGGAAAGACTTCAACAGAGAATCAGTCCATCAAGGAGGCAGGGAGGTGGCTCGGTGGATGGAGCACTGGACCTGGAGTCAGGAAGATCTGAGTTCCAATCCAGATCCAGACACTGACTAGCTGTGTGACCTGTGCAAGTCACTTAACCTCTGTTTGCTGTAATCCACTGGAGAAATGACAAAAACACTCTAGTATCTTTTCCAAGAAAACCTCATGGACAGCATTGGTGTGCTATAGTCTAAGGGGTCATTAAGGTGTTGGACACGACTGAACAACAAAGTGTCAGGTACTATGCGAAGTGACGGGGATTCATTCAAATAAAAGCTAAAATAGTCCCTGCCTTCAAGGAGCTCATAATCTAGCGGGGAAAAGTTATGTGAAAAGGGTGTTAGGCCGTTTTGCTTGAAAGAAGGACTAGAAGGAATGAATTCAAGTTACAAAAAGGCACACTTAGGCTGTTTGTAAGAAAAATCTTTTGAACAATTCAAGCGCTCCAAAAGCAGAACGGTCTTCCTAGCATGGAACTGGGTTCCTGCTCCTTGAAAGTCTTCAAGCAAAGTTTCAAGGATCAAGAATCCACTGAGGATTCTTGTTCAGGTTGGGGTTCTAGATCAGTGGTCTACAAACTACTGCTGGGGTCAAGTCTGTGCCACATTCTGCATTTGCACAACCTCCGCTAAGAAATGAGCTTCTATTGGTGTTGTAGTTTGCTGAGCCTTGTTCTATACAGACTCTGAGGTACCTTCCAAAGCTGAAATGCTGTGACCAATTGGGAATGATTGGGACTTTCCAGTATTCTTTCGTAACTCAATAACAACAACCAGAAATTTTGTTACTGAGGCACTAAGGACACTAGGTAGTCTCTGTGCCCCACGGGTCTTAACTAAACCCTGAGAGTACATGAGGGCAGCATTTCCTGAGCGTGCATAAATGGAGTCTGTAGCTAATCGCATTCACCACGCTCGCACCTGCGGGTAATTCCACCGTAATTGCAGAACTGTACTCGCTAATGGTGCTGTTAATCATGGAGAAAGGAGAGCAGAGTCTACCCCAAGGGTCAGAGGTGGTATTAATTGATAAATCCTATTTTAAAATGCAAATACTCTTCAGAAGGGTTACATATGAAACCTTAGTAAGAATGAGGGTATCATATCCTTTTCCTCCTATAGGACCTCAGAGAAAGCAAGTTCTCAGATTTTTTTTTTTTTAAACTGATCAGTTGATTGATTGGGGCAACATAGGACTACTAGATGTTAGAGAGGAAAGGAAGCTAGGTTGCATGGATTCAGAAAGAAGACTTTGCCTACTTCACGATATTTCCCAGCACTGGTCCTATGGTTAAAAGTGGCTTGTACAGAAGCTACAGAGAAACCTTGGCTCATTGTAAATGTTCACCCTTTGGAACTATCAGAGAGAAACGATGCAAACAGATCATTAGTAAAATTTAAATTGTTGACATTTGTTTTCTTTAAGATTGTACTAGGGCTCCTGAGGCTCAAAAGAAATAATGTTTGTAAAGCATTTAAAAAATTTCAAGATAATATGAAGTCTATTATTATTGTTACTATCATTATTACCAGCAATATTATTATTACTACTACTTTTACTGTTATGATTAATTTTATCACTATCATTATTATTTAACTATTACTATTATTTCTTTATTGTTTGCCTATATCTATGATCTCATTATTGTAGGGACTACCTCATATGGAAATTCTCTCTCTTTATGCAGATCATCAATTTTTTTTAATGAGGCAATGGGGTTAAGTGACTTGCCCAGGGTCACATAGCTAGTAAGTGTCAAAGGTCACATTTGAACTCAGATCCTTCTGACTCCAAGGCTGGAGCTCTATCCACTGCATCACCTAGCTGCCCCGAGATCAGCAATTTTTAAGAGTTTTCTAGGGCACAGAGGGGTTAAGTAACTTACACAGGTGGATGAAGCCAACATGTAACATAGGAAAGCCATGAATCCAGATTGTCCTGACTACAGGCTGACTGTTTAACTGCCAAAGCACACAGCCTAGCATTATCATCATCATCAAGGTCATCATTTCTACAACTGACATCTGTGCCTTTGAGAAGGACTGAAGTCATTGAGATTCATTGGACATCAGAGTTAGAAGGAATTAAAGAGATAACCTTGATTTGCAGTTAGGAAAACATTCAGAAAAGTAAAATTATTTGCTCACAGACATATAATGAGTTAGTAGTGGGAAAGTCAAGACTAGAACTTGTGCTTCATCATACCCAGTTGAAAGCATTTTCTCCTACTTTAATAGAATCATATTAATATGGAGTCACTTAGTGTAGGGACTTATTGCCTTAAATACAGAAGTAGGTTATTCATAACAAGAATGGTCAAGAAAAGTTTAAACTGTGCCTAAGCTATGTTCATTAAGTTAGGGAAGTGTGTGGTGTTGTTTATTTTCAGAAAGATTTCCCTCGAATATAATCATTTTGTTAAAGCATGTTGTCATTTCAAATACCTAAAAAATTCACTTGAATTCACTCATTCCTCTGGGACACCAGATGAATATATCACTGTTATTTCATTGAGATTAACTTAATACACTCACATATTCATTATATTAGCTTCCAAGTATCACAAAAGCAGTCTTGGACTTTCCATATTGGACCAAAGCATTTTGTATTTCATTGATTATTTTTTCCCATCTGGGAATTTTGTGTTCTTCCATTGAACAACTTTCAAGTAACACATCACAATAATTGGTTCATCTCAGTATGACCCAATCCTTTTTAACCTCCCCCGCTCCTCAGCTTTCATTCACAAAGCATCATTATTTAAGGTCCAAGTTGTTCTTGGACAATAAAATTGAGAGCTGTATGATACAGTTGAAAGGATGTAGGATTTGGAGTCCAAGGACCTGGGTTCAAATCCTATCTCTATTACTTACCACCTATCTGATTTTGGGTCAGTCCACCTTTCTGTGCCTCATTTTTCTCATTTGTAAAATGATAGAGTTTCATTAAGGTCCACTCCATCTCTGAATTTCTGATCCTGGCAAAGCTGGATGGAACATTCATTTTATAAATGAGGAATGAGGCCTAAAAAATAACTTGCTCCAAAGGTCACACAAATACAACTTAGCAGCATAGGAATTTGAACCCAGATATGCAGTAGCTAGGGTTAGTCTAGTGATTAGAGTGATGGGCTTGTTGTATGGAAGATACCTGAGTTAAAATCTTGTCCCAATGCTTATAAATCATCTATAAGATAGGGATAATAATAGTGCTTACTTTACAAAGTTATTTGTGAGGATCAGATGAGATTGACATGTAAAGGGGCTTTACAATCCTTATAACGTTATATAAATGCTATTTTTATTACTATTATTTCCCAAAGCAGGGCTCATTTCAGTGGCTCTTCCTGGCAAAGACCTTTCAATTAGATGCAATAGAGAGCTCAGTCCAGACCTCAGGAGAATGATTTTCCATCTGCAGTTATGAACATTTTGCCTTTCCATGGTCAGATTAGTTGTCAATTACTGTTATGCCACAGAGAAACGGGTGTAGAAGTGCAGGGACCTCAAGAAGAGATTCAACTCCTTTGAAAAAGCAGAAGAGAAGCTCTCAAGGAGCTGAGCTCTCCCACATGCAAATCTCAGTTTCTTTCTCAAATCATAAGCTCAGCAGTTCTTTGCTAATCAGAAGGGGAAAAAAGAGAATAAGAAAGAGATTGAGAGGTCTAAGAGATCTACAGTCCTTTCCTGAGCAAGTTGAAAGACAGAAAGAGAAAAAAAATAATTACTGAAGCTGTTTGCTAATCTTGTTCCAATTTGATTTTGATGTGATATTCACAATGGTAGTGAAGGAAAAAGAAGGCTATTCATTTAATGTATTATTTTCATTGAATACCTTAGTGATGTCTTTATTTCCCAACTCCTGCAGTGCACCCATATCTCAGCTCCAGATGGGGAGGTTGATGAGACAATTAACTTCCAGCAGCTTCCCCTTAACCAACATAAGACAGTCATGACTTTTGGGCAGTTAAAAGCAAGTCCAGTACCCATGGAAGCTCTGGATAATGGGAGATTGTGAGGCAAGGGGAAAAAAACAACAACACAACAATTAATCTCTTATCAATATGTATGTGAGTATACACACACACATATGTATATATATATATACACATGTATATGTGTATATACATACATATTTAAATATGGATATATTTCACCTGTATTAATATACATACATATGTATGTATAAGTGTATATATGTGTGTACATATACACACATACATACAGATTTCCTTAATATGTCTCCCCAACCTCTAGGTACTTAAAGCCTTCTTGCTTTAACAGAAGGCTCTTACATGAGTCATTTCGTACATAGCTCCCAGGACATTCCTCACACAGGTTCCCAAGTTTACAGTATTTTGTGGGTCAGTATTAACACAAGGCAAATGATCATAAGTGTTCCTCCTCTCCCACTGATGTGTTTACTGTTACTATGAAAACCAAATGATGCATTCATTGAAAGCAACATTTAAGCAGCATGGCAGAGACTTGATAAGAATTTTTGCCCCCAAATAACAGGGGTATACTTTCTGACAGGTTACCATACAACCATTGGAGGAAAGGGAACATGCAAGGGAATTCACGTGACCAGAGAATATACATAAAGAAGCAGACACATATAGGGGATGCATGTGTTCAGGAAACAAATGTGATGAGAAACATATATTCATTTCCCGTCAGCTTACTCTTTGAATTCTACTCCACCATCATGATGCTCTGTCTACTTTTCCCTGAAAAGCTCATCACGTGGAAACTTACCATCAAGCTTTGGTACTCACACCTCGTCAGAATCATCAGTAGCCTCTGCCATTCTGACTAGAAAGTGGAACAAAAAAGTCCTCCCAAAGCCCCCTTTTAAAGAGTGCTCGAAAGCACAGTAAATTCTTCATTTCCTATCAGTTGTTCTCTTTGAATTCTCTTCCACCACCATCATACCCCTGAGCTGGGCATCTTCTACCTCCCCCTCCCACCCTTTTAGCTTCCTGTTTGTGTCTTGCTTTCCCTTTTAGAGTATAAACTCCTTGAGGGCAGGGTTTGTCTTTTGTTTTTTTAAATTTATATAAGCCCTTAGCACAGTGCCTGACACATATTAGGCACTTAATAAATATTTATTTGTATTATTGCATTATATATAAGGAATATGGAGGGCGAAGTAACACAAGGGACCTTTGATGCCATGGAGATACTAACGTCCCTTGGTGATGCCATCATACTGCTCTTGACTTTCCTCTATGCACATCTGCACTCAGCTACTCTTCTTCTTTCCACTGGGCATGGCCTTTCTTTTCTGGTTATTTTGATGAAATGCTAGTTCTTTCATCTTCAGCCTGCTAGTTATCAGTTGCTCTGCAGCTTAATCACTAAGCCAGTGCTCTCTGACGCCATTTGTAGATCTTTGGTTATGAGGTAGCTTTTTTTTGCTTTTACTGCTCTTTCGTCACTAGCTTGTTTTTAAGCACAATATAGTTTTTTCTCCCTAGGACAGAGGCCTTCAAGATGTTTAGTTTATAGCCCCAGAATATTCATTACCTCTTTTGTGGTATAGACCCCAGTCAGCTGCAACCAGCCAGTTAGCTAAGAGAAACCTCAATGTATTTTTAAGTCTGTCTTTTGAAGTCTTTTTTTCTGCCCCTGCTCACTATCTCTCTCAGTCTGAACTCTTATTTGACTTATAGTCTGAAAATTCACTTTAGCATGCATCATACCCCTGGGTGAAGAGTCTAGGTTCTTTTAAACCAACTGGGTCTCTACTTAAAAAAAAAAAGCCTCAAAGATATTGTGGTAAAGGAATTTATTTTATCCTCTATAATGCCCTTGGTTTCCAACAAAGTTCACTTGGGAATGAGACTTAAAAGGTTCAGTGGGATTGGTAGGACCAAAATTCTTTGCCTTTATTCTCAGTAGCTTCCAAAGTTGCTACACTCTAAACATATACCTAAGTGTGAATGTCTTGTATTTTAACTTTAATTCTGGAATATGTGGCTTTGTTCCCCGGGAAAAGTTGCCTTCCTCATGGTCCTGAAATGACAAAATTCTGTCAGCCTTCGTGCAAGGTCATCCCTGTTTACAATGAGTTGAACAGACATGACACGTTTATAGGAACAGTAAAATGAAATAAAGCATATATAATGATTTTTAAACCTTAAAGAACAATTCAAATGTCAGGTATCATCATCAATTATTTTATTATTATCCTGTTTAAATGTTTATTTTCTTTAAAACATCGATTAACACGTGTCACTTGCTAAAATAGCTCTAGGTAGTATAGTTTAAAATAATTATGTTTTAGTTGTTTTAATACAGAGTTCAGATATGAGTCAGACCAATGGTCTTTGAGGTACTTTCCAGTTCTAAGGTTCTGTACTCCTGGGATAGTTCCAGTTTTGTAAAAAACAACAATAAAAATAATGAGTGCAGCGGGTAGAGCCAAGATGGCAGAATAAAAGCAATGACTTGCTTGGGCTCTTCCCCAAACCCCTCCAAATACCTATAAAAAATGGCTCTAAACAAATTCTAAAGCAGCAGAACCCACAAAAGACAAAGTGAAACAAATTTCCAGCCCAAGACAACCTGGATGGTTGATCGGAAGTATATATCACACAAGGCTGGTAGAGGAGTGCAGTTTGGCATGGGCGCTCAGGCCGCAGTGAACCTGGAGCTGAATTGCGGGCTGAATTGGGGGAAGCTTTGGCAGATTCCAGACTTCTCAACCCATGAACACCAAAGACAACTTAGGTCAGTGGGAAAAGTCTGTGTCTGTGGTGAGAGAGAGAAGCACAGAGGTCTCAACTCCAGTCCCCGAGCTTGGCCCCAGGGCAGCGGCTACCTCCTGAGATTCTAGCCCACAGATTGAAGGGGAATCCAGTGTCTGATCAGAGGGTGGTTGCAGGGATCTCTCTGCTGGTGCAGGATTCTCTTGCTTTGCCCATGCTTGGATCTGGGTCACAGTTCCAGGTGGCAGTCCTGGGGCGAAGAGGAGTGATGGCATGGTGGAGCTTGTAGTGGCAGTGCAGAAGAAATCCTCCTCATGGTTCCAAAGCAGACACAACATATAGGCCAGAGCACAGGCCAGGAAAGGAGTAAACACCTTGCCCTTGATCGTAGCACCTTGGAAGAACTGAAAATTTAAAGGTTCCTAGAAATATCTCTGAAAACAGCTGCACAAAACTCCCAAAGCTCTCTACACTGGAAACCAACATGTACTTTAACAGAGAGTTTATAACTCAAGTAATTGGCTGGAATCATGAGCAAGCAGTACAAAAAGAGTCAGACTATGCTATCTCACTTTGGTGACAAACAAGATCAAAACATACAAGCAGAAGCAGACAACAAAGCAAAGCTCCTACATCCAAAGCTCCAAGAAAAATAGAATTGTCCCAGGCCAAGAGAGCTCAAAAAGGATTTTGAGAAGCAAGTAAGAGAAGTAGAGGAAAAACTGAGAATGATGCAAGAAAATCACGAAAAACAAGTAAACAGCATGCTAAAGGAGACCCCAAAAATGCTGAAGAAAATAACACCTTAAAAAATAGCCTAACCCAAATGGCAAAAGAGGTCCAAAAAGCCAATGAGGAGAAGAATGCCCTAAAAAGAAAAATTGGCCAAATGGAAAAAGAAGTCCAAAAGCTTACTGAAGAAAATACTTCCTTAAAAATTAAAATGGAGCAATTGGAAGCTAGTGACTTTATGAGAAATCAAGACACTGTAAAACAATCCAAAAGAATGAAAAAATAGAACAATGTGAAATATCTCATTGGAAAAACAACTGACCTGGAAAATAGATCCAGGAGAGAGAATTTAAAAATTATTGGACTATCTGAAAGCCATGATCAAAAAAAGAGCCTAGACATCATCTTTCAAGAAATTATCAAGGAAAACTGCCCTGATATTTTAGAACCAGAGGGCAAAATAGAAATTGAAAGAATCCACCGATCACCTCCTGAAAGAGATCCCCAAAGGAAAACTCCTAGGAATATTGGCCAAATTCCAGAGTTCCCAGGTCAAGGAGAAAATATTGCAAGCAGCCAGAAAGAAACAATTCAAGTATTGTGGAAACACAATCAGGATAACACAAGATTTAGCAGCTTCTACATTAAGGGACCAGAGGGCATGGAATATAATATTCCAGAGGGCAAAGGAGATAGGATTACAACCAAGAATCACCTACCCAGCAAAACTGAGTATAATCCTTCAGGGGAAAAAATGGTCATTCAGTGAAATAGAGGACTTTCAAGCATTCTTGATGAAAAGACCAGAGCTGAATAGAAAATTTGACTTTCAAATACAAGACTCAAGTGAAATATGAAGAGGTAAACAGGAAAGAGAAATCATAAGAGACTTATTAAGGTTGAACTGTTTACATTCCTGCATGGAAAGATGATATTTGTAACTCATGAGACCTTTGTCAGTATTAGGGTAGTTGGAGGGAAAAATTATATGTATGTATGGATAGATAGATAGATAGATAGATAGATAGATAGATAGATAGATAGATAGATGGCACAGGATGAGTTGAAGATGAAGGTGATATCTGGAAATAAAATTAAGGGTGAGAGAGGATTATACTGGAGAATGGGAAAAGGAGAGGTAGAATGGGGTAAATTATGTCACATGAAACAGACAAGAAAAGGCTTTATTACAGTGGAGGAGAAAGGAGGGAAAGTGAGAGGGAATGAGTGAATCTTATTCTCATAGGATTTGGCTTAAGGAGGGAATAACATACACAACTGGGTATGGACATCTATCTTACCCTATAGAAAAATTAGGGGGGAAGGGGACAAGAGAGCAGAGGGATGATAGAGTGGAGGGCAGATTGGGGGAGGGGATAATCAGAAGCAAATACTTCTGAGCAGGGACAGGGTCAAAAGAGAGAATAGAATAAATGGAGGGTGGGATAGGATGAAGGGAAATATACTTAGTTTTTCACAACATGACTACTATAGAAGTGTTTTGCATGACTACACATGTATAACCAGTATGAGTTGCTTGCCTTTTCGATAAGGGTGGGTGGGAAGGGAGGAAGGGAGAAAATTTGTAACCCAAAGTTTTAAAAACACATGTTAAAAAAATTGTTTTCACATGCAAAACAAAATAACAATTAAAAAAAATAGTGAGTGCAAAATCATGCTGATCTTTCCTTCAGTTTAATCACCCCTAATGGCCAAAGCCTGGCTAACAGGACCACACAACCATAATTAAGACACAACCGTCCCCTGTTGACAGAATACTCTCACTACAGACAAAGTACATGAAAGAAAGGAAGTCGCTTCAAAAGTCATGCACAAATTTATTTATCCAAATTTAAGCCCCATTTTCCTCCCAAATCTAGGATGTACAAAACATTTTCCCTTATAATTTGCACTACAGTTTACCTAACTGATCAATAATTTAACGCTAAAGACTCAGTTGAATTCTCTCTGATCTTCCCATTGTTGATAAATACTGAGGAAGCCAAAAGGTGATTGAATTGTTCTTTAGCCATAGAAGCGACAAACAGAACAAACCTCTCGAAATGACCCTCAGTCTTGCTTGGCCCGTTCTAATTCCTCAGTGATGCTGGCAGATGGGCAGAAAAGTGGATATAAGCTTATCAGAATCGCACATGTGGGCCATCTACAAATGTGAACTCCAGTTTTTTTTATTTACTATATACAAGAAGAGGTAATGACCCAGACAAATGACTCAAGGATCCTTTTCAGAGTCAGGTGAAAGGAATTGTTGTTACAGCATGTCTGACGTAGACGAGGAAGGGCATTCCATGGGCTACTTCATCATCATACTTTAGAGGACTTGTCCTTCATTCTCAAAGAGGACCACGGCATAATTGTAAATCAGAAGACTATGATGAAGATAATTGTGATTTCTATCTATTGTTCATTATAGAGGATTGAGAAGTAGGGTTCTATAAAAAAATAACTTAACAAAATCTTTAGAACTAAATCAATATAACTATATTCAGCATCTTTAATGCAAAAGTGGCCATAAAGGAAGACAGTAAAAACTGTTTTGAAAAAAAATATGGTTTGGAATCAAGATACAAAAGAGGCCAAAGGCTTATGCAGTACTTGGAAACCCTAGGCTTCTACAACATGCATATTTCTTCCAGTAACAATATATTACTAATGAAATGTCACCTTTTTATAGTATTAAAACTAAGGAAGATGGATAGAGTGCTAGACCTAGAGTGATGAAGATGTTTACTACCTGGATAATCTTGGGCAAGTCATTTGACCTATATATGCTTCAGTCAACTTATTTGGACATATCTAGTAAGTCATGGATGTATTTTCACCTTCCGCCCATTTTTTAGAGTCCATTGTTCTTTCAAGACTCAGATCAAGCATTACCTTCTATATGAAGACATTCCTGAATATCTCACAAAGCTGTTATTACCTTGTCCCCAAATTGCCTTGTATTTATTTTGTATATACATTCATAGGAAGGAAGGAAGGAAGGAAGGAAAACTAAAAGATATAAATATTTATTAAGTGCCTACTACGTGCTAGACATTGTGCTAAGCGTTTTACAAATGTAATCTTATCTGATTCTCATAACAACCCTGAGAGGTAGGTGCTATTATCATCCCAATTTTATAGCTGAGGAAACTGAGACAGACAGAGGTTAAGTACTTACCTAGTGTTGTACAGCTAGTAAGTATATGAGGTCAAATTTAAATGAAGATCTTCTTGACTCCAGACTCAGTACTCTATCCACTGTTTCACCTAGCTGTCTCTAAATAAATACATACATACATACATACATACACACACATATACATTAACCTCTCTCTCTCTCTCTCTCTCTCTCTCTCTCTCTCTCTCTCTCTCTCTCTCTCTCTCTCTCTCTCTCTCTCTCTCTCCTAGGTAGAATGTGATCTCCTTGGCAGCAGAAATTATTTCATTTTCATCTCTATGTCACCAGCACCTAGCAAATGCCTACCGTATAGGAAGAATTTATTGAATAAATATTTTGGCTTGTTGATTCATTAATATATAAATTAGTAAACGGAGTTCCCACACAAGAAGCTAGCAATGCTGAAAAGAACCAAAGAACCTTCTAATATTATATAATTATATTAATATCATAAGAAGCAAATATCAATTGTGATATTAAGCAAGACATTTAGGTTCATCAAAAGCACTTGCCAGTGTAAAAGCCAAATCAAAGAAGGAGCCTCTTTAGTTGACAATGTTCTCCAAATACTCCTATTTGTAGATAATGATGTACTATCTGAACCCAACTGATAACACTATAAAGTCTCCATGCAGAAATCTGTAGCCATTTGAAAGTGATCTATGTAAGCTATATTTGAAAAACAAAGTGGAAGAAAAATAACCATTTATTAGACTATGAGAAAAAGAAGAGGAACAACAGGAGGAGGAGGAAGAGGAGGATGAAGAAGAAGAACAACAACAACAGAAGAAGAAAAGGAGAAGGAGGAGGAAAAGGAGGAGGAGAAGAAGAATGAGAACAAGAGAAGAAAAGAAGAAAGAAGAGAAATAAGATGAGGAGGAAGAGGAGAAGGAGACGGAGAAGAAGAGCAACAGCAGCAGCAGCAGCAACAAGAAGAATAAGAACAAGACTGACAAGCTCATTCATTGGTGTGTCTTGGGCAGTCATTGCAGAAGGTTAATGGTCTAGTTTCAGAATTATGTAGTAAGAAGAACTTAGGCTAGGTGGCATTTGAGATATTGTGTAGTACTTCCCATTACTTCTAGGTGCCACAAAAGCCTGTCTTAATTACCATGAGTTTCTCAGTACTGCTACATGACCACAAAGCATTGAACACTTGCTCTTAGAAAAGGTAAACTGACAATAGACAGGACAATAGAAGGACGATAGAAGGACCCATTGTCATAGGACCATAGGTTTATATTTAGAAGTCATTAAATTCAACTCCATCATTATATAGTGTTCGTAGAATTGAATGTTACATGCCCTCAGCCATGGCTCGCAGGTAAAGAAATGGCCACTGAGGCTAGGCATTCCCATAAAAAAGGGGAGGGCCAGTCATATGGCAAAAATGGGATACAATAGATTGATGATCTGTGTACCACATAGATAAACTTGAGATCATTTGAAAAAGCAAGGGTTCCAGCACTAGAGGATGGTCAATGGAGGATTTATAAGAAAATATAGACTAAAACCCTATAGGATGAAAAGGTGTAGGGGAACTATGATTTACATTGTTTAAAGAAGAATTCATGTCAGTGAGATCCTAGATGCTTCAAAATATATCCAATTGTATCTACATATTTATATGTCTATATATTTATACATCTATTAATAATAACAGCTAACGTTTATATAATATTTTATGTTTAGAAAATTACATTTCTTTACAAACAGAGCAGGCTTTATGCTGACTATTACAACATAAAGTGAGGATATAGCAGCCCAAGTATGTAACATAATACACTTCTCATACATGAGGTACTACTGTTTCAATATGAAATTATTTCCCTTCTCTTGATTTTCATGAGCTTCTCTTAAGCCCAAGCAGTAAAGAAGAGAAAAATGATGTTTTTCTCTTTATTTTGGACAATTTTTGGAAGCACAACTGGCTTCCCATCCAATTATTTTAAGAGGTGGGGAAGAGAAGGATGTAATTATTGGCTTGGAAAACAATGATTCAAAGTTAAGGCATTTATAGAAATAGGAGATAATTGCGATTTAAGAGGTGGGAGTTATTTTTGTTTTTGTTTTTTGTTTTTGCAATGTAAGCACAAAATAATTGGAATGCTTGGCTCTAAGTCTTGGCTCCCTCTATTGTTCTGAGACAAATCATCAGAGCAAATACACGATGCAAGGTTACAGCGTTTCCATTTTACTTAATGGTACTTATAGGCAAATTTGATATTTTAATGTTAGTCAATCATTGGATGTTGATGAAGTTGATGCTGATGATAATGACAATGATAACAATGGTGAAGTTATTTATTCTGTAATTAGACACAGGTAGAGAAAGCATGACGGTGAGAAATGGAGTCCTCTGTGCCCAAGTTCTAGGCAGAAGCTCATAACATGGTATCAAAGGCCCTATAAACATCAGATGCTGCTTTAGGAAAACAGAGAGAGAGAGAGAGAGAGAGAGAGAGAGAGAGAGAGAGAGAGAGAGAGAGAGAGAGAGAGAGAGAGAAATCATGTGTGTGTACAGCCTCAGGTCTGAGAGATTGAGTGCTGAGTTTTTATGAGGCTGGTCCCCAGAAGGGAAATGCTGGCTTGTCTCAGAGTACGGCCATCTTCCCAACCTGCATGCAAGTCAGTAGCCTAGCCTGGGGTGTCAGCATCTTAGAGTCTTGGCTGAAGTCAAGGCCAAGCAGAGGCAGGGGCATAAGTTCCATAGGGCAAGTTTGTTCTTTTCCTATAAGGCCTAGAATTGACTCTAAAATGTCAACATGTATTGTTGAACAGTTTTGGTCCCATTTCCCCTACTAGAGGAAGGCTCCTTGAGGTCTTAACCATCTTTGAATTTTCACAAGGCTGAGCACAGTTGGTGCTCAATGAGGGCTTATGGAATGGATCATAGATTTAGAACTGGAAGATATCTCAGAGAACATCTAGTCCACAGGGAAGTTAAATGACTTGCCTAAGGTCACACAGGTGATGCTAGAAGCCAGTGTTAGTTGCAGATTAATTCTACAAAATGAACCTTTTCTAAAGTCTCAGTTTGTAGAATATTAGAAAGGGCATTGGGTGAAACCTGGACTTGAATCCCTAATCAGACATATATTAGCAATATGATCCCTGGCAAATTCTTTATTTTCTTTGAGCCACAGTCTCATCACCATAAGGTGCACTATTGTACTACATTCCTTACAGAGTTGCTGAGAGGATATAATTTTGTAAGTGCTTTTATCATCCTTATTTTATAGTTGAGGAAACTGAGGCAGACAAATTTAAGTGACTTGCTCAGGGCTGCACAATTAATAAGTGTCTGAGAACCAGTATTAGAAGCCACATTATCACAGAAAACCCTGAACCCTCAGTTAAGGAATTCTCCTTTTCCCTCGTGTTTTACAAAGCACATTGTCAGAAAGTGTTTGTATTTTAAATGAATGATCTAGAATCATAACTTCAAACTGAACATCTTCCCTATCACTCTCACCCTTGAGTTCCATATTCCATATCACTTGTGGAGAAAGCTCAATGGATATCTAATTGTTGTTATTAAATGATTCATGAATTAATGAATGTCTAACTGCAGAGTGGGCATTTTCTTATGCTTCCTCTATCCTATTACCATGTTTCTCTCTCTCTCTCTCTCTCTCTCTCTCTCTCTCTCTCTCTCTCTCTCTCTCTCACACACACACACACACACACACACACACACACACACACACACACACAGAGTACTTCAATGTGCTCTCCTCTTTCTCCTGTGGTTCAAAAGACTTCCCCATCTGTCTCTCCATCTTAATATTTTCAGGGTCTGGATCTGAATTTTGTCAGGGTAGGGAATGTTTCTGATAGTGATATTATTTCTACTGATTCAAGCCAGCAAAGACTTTGCAGCTTATTAAAGGTGTGAGTTGCCAGAGAGCACCAAGAGGTTATGTTACTTACCCATAGTTCTACAGAGGGTGGCAGGAACAGGTGTTGATCTTAAGTCTTCCTAGCTCTCGGTCCACCGTAGTGTATTAATTTCTACTCATAGGATGGACCTTCTTACATAAAGCGTTTCCTTTTGACATGTAAGTTTAGCCTTAGATACCACAAACCTTACAAAGTGTTAAATCACCAGCTACCATATATTACTAGGTCTAATCACATCTGTGTTCAAAAAGTGATCACTTTACAGTTTAAAATTATATTTCACTGAATCATATAATAGATTGTGGACCTTTCAGCACTGGTATAATGGAAAAGAGCACTAGATTGGGAATGAGGGTTCAGTTCAATTAAATTCAATGCAGCATAGGATGGTGGGGAGAGCATTGTCTTTTGCATCAGAAGACCTAAGCTCAAATTCTGGCTTTGCCTTTTACTGCCTACTTGATCCTGAACAAATGACTTCATCTGGTTAGGCTTTTATTTTCTTATCTGTAAAATAAAGGGGTTGACCTAGACAACCTCTACGTTCCCTTCCAGCTTTAATTTATGATTCTATTAATTCAAATGATCAAACTCATATTTAATGTCTCTACATGCAGTGTTCTTCTAGGTGGTAGGGATATAAAGCCCAAGTATGACACAGTCTCCATCTCAAGTTGCTTACAATCCCCTCCTAGGCAAATGTCTTCTAAGATCCCTTCTAACTCTGGAGCTATGATCATCAGAAAGGAAGGCTCATGGTATTATAATCCCTCTTTTATGATGAGGAATCTGAGACCTGAGCTGTACCACTAGGCAACCTTGGACAAGTTACAACATATTACGTCCTTGTATTGAACCTCAGCTTCCTCCTCTGAAATAAAGGATTTAGAACAAATTATTTTCTAAGGTTGAGTCTGACTTTCAGTCCTCTAATCCAAAGGATACACAGCACTAATGGGGAAGAAGGCGGAACAGTGGAAGGCCAGCATTTCAACATCTGTGTTGGCACATAGTTTCAGGAGGGGAAAATGAGGAGAGAGGGAAAGAATGGAACCACTGACCTTATCAGCTTTGTTCTCTGGCATTCCTCCAGGGAGTTTAAAACTCCGGTCTCCAGATTCATATTGCATTTGCCAGCTGAACGGGAAGGAATGCCAAAGTCTGTTCTCTAGTTTCCTGAATCAGGTCTGGTTCTGGACTGATAATGGGTCTAAGTTCTGCCTTCACTGTGAGGGTCTCACCCCCTCAATCTGAGGACAAGTCTGTGAATCCAGGACTGGGCTCTATGGAGACAAATGTCCTCTGTCCCCCAAAAGTTAAGGATTCCCTTGCTTTGGGCTGATAATGCTGCTCATCTGATAGACATTTCCCAAACCTTCAGAACTAACTGTCAGAAGTTGGGCAAGTACCAGCCCACCAAAGTGATGCAGAAAAAGGACAAAGACTTTCCACGTACTCAGGGGGGAAAGACCCTATCAGCAGAAGTAGAGTGGATATGGTGGTCAAGCAAAGCCCATTTTGAAGGAAGGAAGGAAGGGACAAAGGAAGAAAGGGAGGAAGGAAGAAAGAAAATGGAGGGTGGGAAGAAGGAAAGAAGGAAGAAGGAAGAAAGAAAATAGAGGGAAGAAGAGAATGGAAGGAAGAAGGAAGGAAGGGAGGAAGGGAGGAAGGGAGATGAAAGGAGGGAGGAAGGAAAAAAACAAGACCTCAGTACCAAAAGATTGTACTGAGTATTGACTGTATTAGGCCCAACTGCTGGTCTTAAAGATGTTAGCTGTTAAAACACTTGATAGAAGTATTTCAAACAAGAGAAGACAACTAAAGAAAGGGCAAAGGAATCCAACTCTAGCCACATCTTTTTTTTTCTGTCTCCACAATAAAATCAAAATGTTGAAGCTTAAAAAAAAAAAGAAAAAAGAAAGACGAAACCCTGATCAAACACAAACAAAAATGGTTAAGGAGCATGTGGATCTGTGGTCCTGGATCAGGGATGCACTGGGTCCTGGACAACTCTCCCCAGAATCTCTGCTCTCAGAGGAGAAAGAGACTCCTCCAGATTCCTCTGAGATCTCAATTTCACACTAAACATTTACAGAAGCCAGTGCTGCAGCATTTGCATCTAAAAGCTGAAGAAAAAAAAAAGAACCATTACCATACAATTTCCACTAAATAATACATGTGCCAGGGAGTCTGTCTGCAACTTACATCAGAAATTCTGCTGGCTTTGTTTTCAGGGAGATCTATGTATGCAACCCATGGACATTTTGGTATAGGCCTTGTTTTTTGTCTCTAAAATAGTAATGATAGCTGCATACCCATTTTTGAAACACTTTCCACTGCTGGTGCTCAGGAACAGTGAGATAAGAAGCAGATGATGATGAGGCTTGAGATGATGAGGCTTACCCGTATGACAAAGCCAGCCAGAAACAAAACTGTGGTGCGGAGAGAAAAGGTGGGAAAGAGGGAAAGAGAGGAAAGGACAGTAGTTTGGAGACCAGGCTCGTTGAGCCTCTGGATTTGATGTAAACACCAAGTGATAGTAGAGACAAAGGACAAGACCTCTTAAAAGGATTTGCCTTGTTCACCCTTCACTCTGGACATCCTGGGGTGGAAATGGGGGGGGGGTGGAATATTGTTATCATGAAAGAAGGGTGGAAGCAGGGCTGAGAGTGACCATATAGGATTATTGTCTTCTATGGTGAGGTAGACAAGTCTATGTGATTTGGAAGGGAAGCAACTCATTGTGGTGACTAAAGAGGTAGCTTTCTTGTAGTGAATAGAAAGCTAGACTGGAATTCAGGATTCCCAAGATCTTCTCCTGCCACCAGCCCCTTCCTAGCTGGTACCTAATCAGGTATTAACCACTTAGAGTCTTGATTTCCATATCTGCTACAGAGACGATAACTGGAGATGATGGATGTAAAGCAATGTACAAATTCTGCCTCCCCTCTGAAGTAGCTACCTCCATGGTAATCCTGCCATCTTTTGTTTCTCTTCCAGGTCACTTTCCCCTCTGTCTCTGTCTTCACCGTTTAGTGAACAAGGTCAACTCTACACCATCTTCTTCTCTTGAGTCCCTAGCCCCCTTACATTCTACAGATTGTGCTCAGCCTTGGAGAACTCCCATCATCGGCTGTCTTCATTCCTAATTATATGCTGTCGAGAGAATGTGGAGGAAAAAAAGCACACAACTTTTCTGACTGGGTTTGTTGCAAATTTGTTATGTAACCTCAACTGGGCTCTCACTGCTGCTAAGCAATCTTTCTATATTTCCCTCATCAACTCACTATCTCACTCTCCACAGACTTTACATTCCTCCTCAAACTGTCATGATTCCTCCTTACCTGCCCCCCACCCCCGCCAGGTGAGACCCTTGCCTCATATTTTACTTAGATGCTTTTTGCCACTATCTTCTCCTTCACCTTCATCTCATACAAAGAGGTCATCTTACTCTTGCCAAGGCAAATCTCTTTGTCTTTACAAGTGATTCCATTTCATCCCATGTCCTCAAGCAGATTGCCCTTTCTATCATCTCCATTCACTTATCTTCAGTTTCTCCCTGTATATTGGCTACTTCCCTACTGCCTATGAAACAAACTCGTGTCTCTACCATTCTCAAAGAACCCTAGCTCTATCCTTCCATCCCCACTATTGTCCTTTATTCCTACTCAGTCAATTTGTTGAAAAAGCTGGAATATTATGTACTGCCTTAGAGATCTGGTACAGTTGGGGTTTGGTGTCCTTTGGGGTCATCTCCAAGAAAGCAAACACATACCCACACACACACACACACACACACACACACACACACACACACACACTGCATAGATTCTTAGAGATAGAAGGAACTTTGAGATAATTTAATCCAACCTTTCAATTTTATACAAGGTGTCCCAAAAGTCTTAGTGCAGCTTTGAGATTTAATAACTTTAAAAATACACTAAGAATTTCGGGACATGCAGTATTTGGGGAAAATGACACCCCAAAAATTATCTATGGTTACATAGGTAGTGAATGGCAGAGTCAGGACTAGAACCCATTCCTTGTAACTCTTAGTTAGCCCTATGCTTTTTCTACTACAATGTACATAAAGGGAATAGGTCCCTTTGTGGGGATGAAGGATACAGAGGAAGATGCCCAAAATAAATTTAAACTACATTCTATATAGGCCTAAGGAAAGTGCTGCTTATCTAGAGGCTGAGAGTGGGAAGAGAAAAGAAAATGGGCTGAGTCATTGGAATTAGGGTCATGCTTTTTTTTTTTAAATTGAAGCAATTGGGGTAAAGTGACTTGCCCAGAGTCACACAGCTAGGAAGTATTATGTGTCTGAGGCTGGATTTGAACTCAGCCCCCCTGACTCCAGGGCTGGTGCTCTATCCACTGCTGCCACCAACTGCCCCCAGGGTCATTCTTTAAATATAATATGCCATTTGATTGGTTAGTTCAGGCTTAGTGTTCTCTTAAGCTGTTCAGATTACTCAGAAACTTTCCATGGTTTGCCATTGCCTTAGAACTAAAATTCAAATTCCTTAATCTGACATTTAAGGACCCCTCCCAACCTTTCCCTCATCTGCTATCATAATCTGATTTCCTTTTAGTCTCTAGCACAAATTCTTAGTTCTATCCTTTAGTTCTTCTACTAGCCATTCTCTTCCTTTCTGCTCTCATCAACCTCAGACTTCCATTTTTCTATCTCTCTTCTCTGCTTATGTGATTTTCTTGCTGGGAATGGCCTCTTATCTCACTCTGCCCATCTTACTCCAAGGCATAGCTAATTGTCTCATGCCATCTAAGAGATCATTTCAGCTAAGGCAACTAAGTGGCTTAGTGTGTTGTCCTGGAATCTCATCATCTTGCAAAATCGCATTTGATCACACTTCCTTGTTTTCATCAACCTTGATGCTCACATCTCCTCAGTATCCCCTCTTCTGAGGCATCTCCCTCTTTCTTCTTGGAAAGTATGGAGGGTGGCTTTGGAGAGCTCTTCCCAGGTCTCCTGTTTGTGCAGGTGCCCAGGGAGGCCATCTCATTAGTTTTTACTGGGATGCATTCCTCTGGACTTCATCATGCCCCTGTGCAGGGCATCCCTTTTGTTTTAAGTGTAGTCTTCCCCTATTAAATTTTAAGCTCCTTGAAAGTATGGACTATCTTTTGCCATTCTTTATATCCACAGCTCTTTGCAAAGTGCCTAGAACATAAGGTACTTAATAAATATTTACAGACTGACTGAGCTGGGCCTACAGACACTTACTAGCTATGTGACTCTGGGCAAGTCACTTAGCCTTTAATTGCCTCTTTCTTTTTAACTGCCAGTTTCTTCAACTGTAAAATGGGGAAAATAACAGCACTTACCCTCTGAGGTTGTTTTGAGTATCAAATGAGATAATATTTGTAAAACACTTAGCATCATGCCTGGCACATAGTAGGTGCTCTTAATAAATACTTGTTCCCTTCCTGTTCCTCCTTCTTAACCACCCCAGTTCATAGAGATGTATTTCTCTTCCCCACAAATTAATTTAGAATCCCCTGTTCCAGCCATTTGGCACTTAGGATACCTTGCCTTTTTGTTAGCTGTCTTACTGTGTACCTATATCTTTTCTCACCAGCTAGACAATGAGCTCTTGAAAGAACAGAACTCTCATATGGCTCTCTCTTTATATACAATGTTTGGTATACAAAAGGTGTTCAGTAAAGACTTTCTGAGTGGGTGAAGCCCCAGACATGAGGTAGACTTCTCCCATCATGGTCTATACATTCTATAGCAAGCACAGTCCCTAACTTATAGTACAACTTCACATTAAACAATTCAAATTCCATCTCTTCCAACAAGCCTTTCTGTATTACAAGAGAGAAAGAGGAAAAGGAACAAACAGGAAAATTGTCAAGAGAAGAATCTTTATGCACTATGATTTCTGAGTTATGGAAAGTCAACAGAGTATAGGAGCAGAAGCACGTGGAGAGGGGCTGAAATTGGAGTCTTGGAGTTTTGGGTTCATGTCATCCCTCTGACACATGCAACATGACCACAGAGAAATTTAACTGCCCCGTGCACCAAGTAACTCTCCAAGGCTATGAGCTGCCAAGAAGTTGCAGATTTGTATTGGTAAAGGGAATTTTCATACTGGGAGCTCTCTAATCTGACAAAAACAAAACAAAAAGGAAAATGACAACACGAACAACAGCACACAGTGCCTCTAGCGTCCGTTACTATATCCTAAATGTTCAGAAATTAAAAGTATGATATAGTAGAAAGAGTCATGGATTTGGAGGCAGAAGGCCTAAGTTTAACTTCTGACTCTTCTAGTCACTACTGTGTGATGTTGGGGGAGTAATTTTGCTTATCTGAACTTGGATTTCCCGTTCTATACAATGAAGGAGTCAATTATATCATCTTAAGATTGATTCCGTCTCTAAATTCAATGAACTAATGGTGACGAGGATGCTGAGAATTTTCAGATATGCAGAGAAATGTATTTATTCTGGGAAGGCCACACTCTCCCTTCAGTGTGGTAAATAAGAGTTTCAATATAACATTTTTAAAACCTGTCCCCAAACTGTGAGAGCAGCCACACATAGTGCAAAGCCCATCCATTCTCTCCTAAACAGCCTTTATGCACATTGATTGGCCATTATAGCTTTTGTTCTAGCTCAGAATACTCAAAACCTCCAATATCCTGTAGAGTACTACTCTGGGCCGTATGAATACTATTAAATAATGACTCAGAGGCAGTCAGACAGTGATAACAAAAAGAACCAAATGTTGCCCTTATCTCAGAGACCTTCAGAGTGAAGTGCTTCTGTGCCCCAAGAATAGATACCAATAATCTGTTCTAATAGTCATCTTACACTGCTGAAAGACAAAGAGTGATCATTTCAGGAAATCAGGTGACCCAAGTCTAGTTTCTGTCTACAGGAACTGCAATCAATAATGCTAGTTCTCCCATGGCTGGACAGAATGCACCATGAAGGTATTTCTGAATCACAGAAGAGAAAATTCTGTCAAGTCAGCGTGTGAAAGATTTCTGCTGAAGGCAAGGAAGGGCTGTTTTAAGGAAGAGATTTCCAAATCTTTATGGAAAAGTAACTCCTTTTGATACCAATGCATCATTTTCCAAGTCACTGTTAACAAAGGTAATAATGGGAGAAGGTAATGAGAACCTTTCGGGCTATTGTCAAAACTAGTGTGAACTTGACTTTGGGTACCATTAATTCAGGCCACAAAAGACCTAGCCACCATATTTGTGGGGTTTCAGAAGGAGAACCAGATGTTTAGTTGGGAACCCAGGCTCTACCACTAAGTGGGATTTGGGGACTATGAACTGTTCTCCCTATCCACTGAAAAAGGGAGAGATTGTGACTAAGCATCAATGAGGCTTCTCTTACCATTTTACATTGAGACAGTTGGGGAGAATAGAAAGAACACTGGAATTGGAATAGAAGGACTTGAGTTCAAGCACTTACTTGAATGACTTTGCGCAAGCCACATAACTTTGTTCAGCCTAGTTTCCCTCCTTGCAAATTGATAATAATAATAATATACCACTTATCTTAAAGAGTTGTTGTGAGGATAATGGCTATTAATATGATATGGAAAACATGAATAAACATAAATGGGGTATTATCATGATTACATAGTTAGTGAAAGTGGTCATTTATCTTTATTCCATACCAATATGTTTGAGTTGATAGGTCATGAAAAATTCAGGCTGCAAACAATGAATGAAGGAATTAAAAAGCATCTAGTAAGTTCTTACTATATGTTAAACAATAGGGATACAAATAGAAATGTGGAGACAGTTCCTGTTCTCAACAAGATCACATTATGTAATAGGAGGATAAAACAGGTTTCAGCTACAAGTCAGATGGAAAGGTTTTTTGGGTACAGCATCAAAGTAGAGAGTAATGCATTTGCTTTAATGTCGTTTCTACTGATGAAACCATATCTATTTCTAATGTTGAGAACTTTGTTTTCTCCTCCCAATGCTCATTATCTGCAGCTCCTGAGAAGGCAGGGGCACTTGCAGAAGCAGTTGTCTGCCATACTATGCAGGGTTGTTTTCCCAGGTGGTGACTGTGGGGGCTAGGCTGGAAAAAATACCAGACCGCTAGGTGGTTATGCCGCTTCCAGGGCTCCTTAGCTTACCTGTCCTTTCTACAAAAGTAAGCAGTATAATGTAAAATGAGGAAGCAGCACGGCACAATGGATAGAGAACCAGCCTTGAAGCTAGGAAAATTTAGGAACAAGTGTTGCTTTTGCCTTCTACCGTCTGTGTGATCTTGGTTAAGTTACATAACTTCTCAGTGCTCTAGGAAAATTTCTAAGTCTCTAAGCAACAGAGAAGGCATCAACCTAGATTGGCAAGAAGAATGTCCTTACCTGGGAGTCACCTATACAAATGAAACCTTGGGGCCAGTCTCTAGACCTGTCTATAGTAGAAAACACAACAGGCTTCTACTGCTCTTTGTTTCTGATACAAGTAGCCTAATAACTCTGAGAATAGTGGATAGGGTAGGGTAGGATTTCATAATACGATAAACATTTTTTTTTTGTAGACTGGCAAGTTTCAAGAAAATAGCTATAACTTACATTAGAGTTTGCCAGGTAAATCTCTATAGAAAAATATAGCTTGACAAGGGAATGCTGTAGATTGATATATGAACATACTCACACACATATTTTGATTTTGAAAAAGAAGTAAGAGGCACGCTATAACTTTATTCTATCTTGAGTCTGGAAGATTTCAGAAACATGTTAGTTAATCATTCAAATTTTTTGGGAGACATTTTGACTGGGTGCATGGTCAGGGTTATGAAGCTGGGAAACTTATAGGTCAAAGACCTTTGACTTCATGGGTCACACCATCTGTGACAGAGTCTGGGAGACATGCTTTAGACCTAGAGGTGAAATGATCTGCCTATGGTCACACGGCACATTTTCAGTCTTACTGACTCTGGGTTGAATGTTCAGTCAGTCAATAAACATATCTTCAACACCTATTACATGTTAGACACTATGCTAAGTGCTGGGCATACAAATCAAGACAAAAGACAATCCCTTCTCTCAAAGGCCTCACTTGCTGTCTAATGGGAGAAACAACATAGAAACAACTATGTACAAACAAGCTCTCTCTCTCTCTCTCTCTCTCTCTCTCTCTCTCTCCATATATATATATATATACATATATATATACATATATATACGTACATATATATATGTATATATATATGTATATATATATACATATATATATATACGTATATATATGTATATATATATATATATGTATATATATATATATTATAAATTTGAAATAATTTTGGGGGAGCTGCTATTTATATAGCATTTTATAATTTGCCATGAGTTCTTCTTATAAAAGCCATAGGAGATGGGGGGTATAAGTGCTATTATTTTCTTTTTTTCTTGGTGAGGCAATTGGGGTTAAGTGACTTGCCCAGAGTCACACAGCTAATGCGTTATGTGTCTGAGGCCAGGTTTGAACTCAGGTCCTCCTGACTCCAGGGCTGGTTCTCTATCCACTGCGCCAGCTAGCTGCCCCAAAGTGCTTTTATTTTCATTACTGACTTCTCCATAGTCATAACACTAGTAAGGAATAGGCCAAAACTCAACCATAGGCCTTCTGATTCCAAATATGGTGACAGGGATAAACTCCTTTAACCCATTTTTATTTTAAATTAATTCCTATTAGTGATAAAACTTCATTATCTCCTTATTACTTCTAAGATAAAATGTCAGGTCCTGAGGGTGGCCTTTAAGTCCCTCTGCAATCTACCACCTTTGTTTCCTGGTTTGTTTTGTATTTTCATTCACTGTGTATTCCATTCAAACTGATACACAACAGTCCATCTCCTCTCTCTGAGCCTTGACACAGCTGGATCTTCCTTCTGGAATGCATCCTTCCTCACCTCCATCTTCTGGAATGCTTAGTTTTCCTTAAGACCAGGTTCAGGTGTTAATTGCTAGGTGAGGATCTTCTCAACTACCTCTCAGTTTTTAACATTTCCTCCCACTTGAATTACTCTGAAAATTATTCCTTCGTATGGCTGTGTTTTTATTATAAGTAAATAAAATACTTATCTGTATACAGGTTGTGTTCCCTTGGGAGAATGCAAACTCCCTGAGGGCAGGGCCTTGTATTGCTAGTGAGGACAATCTCCAGTCATCCTGATCTCTATCTTGCCACTGGACCCAGATGACTTGGGAGGACAGAGTGAGGCTGGTGACTTTGCATAGCCCTCCTTCACTTAAATCCAATTCACTTGCATCACCCTCCTGATGTCATAATCCTCTTCAAGCATGAAGGACAAAAAACAGGAAGTATTCCTAGTGCCTACCTCAATACTTTGCATGCACCAGGAAGCTAATAAAAGTTTCAATTGAATTGAAAAGAGTGACTGCTACCAAATGGTAATGCTAACATTTTGACTTTGGGGTTGAAATAACCTGAAATAAGTTCACTATTACAAGAGGCGGTGGCTCTTTTATAATTATGACCAATTATAAGTAATGTACAAAATAGCATGCTGAGTCATGGTGACCATGCCCCAGAGCCTGAATGCTGATTGGTCAATTTAGGGAGGGCAGAAGCTGCTAGGTTGCTAAAGGGGTTGTGGCTCTAATCACTCTGTTGCTTCCTCCCACTTGATGTTTGTATATTATTCACCCCCAGCAATCTCCTTTAACATTGGTGGTTTCAGAGACAATCAGAATAAGAGAAATAATAGCCTTCTATTCCTAGCCAACTGAGAGTTACAAAGGGGAAAGTAGTCTTATCAAAGGGCGGAAGGTGCTAGACCTAGGGGTCTAATTATAGTTTTGTGTATCATTACCGTTAAATGAACACTCAGGTGGCCAGGAAGTCATAGGATAATCTATGGCATAACAGGCTAGTCTGGTACCTTTCTGTGATGAAAAAATGATATAGGGCTGTGATGCTATGCTATAGAGTGTTCTGAAACAGGGTTAACAGCAAAAACAACAGCCTCAGAGCATGAGAAGAGAAATAGTACAATTGCTAAAAGAGAATCATTTGGTCCTTTTAAATCCTCCCCACCATTTGCTTTTGTTTGATTTTTCCATCCTCTAAGTTTATATTAAAAAAAAAATTGCCTGGCATATGGAGTGCTTAAAGCCTTCAGTGTTTCCTTAAGCCCTGGTGGGAGGACTGGGCCCTGGTAGGGGCCTGGATATCAAGACTGAAGCTTGTGGGCTGATAGAGGCAGGCACAATGCTGCCTCCCTGCAAGACAGCTTCTTCTAGCTTCAGCTTCAAAGATATTCCTTCCAACAGAGAAAACTCTCCCAGCATGATCATGCTGGAAGCAGCTTTGCTTGTTAATTCAGAAAGTTGAAATAAACTCATGCCTATGTCCATTAAGACTTATTTAAGCAAAATGCAGCTTGGCAGTCAGGATGCTATGTACAAGATTTCTCAGCCATCAGGAGGCAAGTAGGTAGGTCACTGAGCCCAGTAAACTGGCTTCAAATTTCAGCTCTCCCAGTAACTTTGAGGTGACTAGAAATAACTTGCTTAGCTTTCTGAGTGTCTGTTTCCCCACCTGCTCATGTGCTAGATATTTTATAGATCGTTGGGATAGACTCCTCTGCTTCAAAATAGTCCCACTATTTGTACATTGCTGAAGCCTGGGATTCCAACATTATAGATTTATTCTTTTGGGTAAAAGCTTGGTTCTCTGGAGAAATGCAGGTACCCTTGAAAAGGGTGTGTTGTATAGTTTGTGATTTCCTTTCTTGTAACTATTTGTTCATATTCTTTAACTACTTAACTATTGGGAAATGACCTTCAGTCTCATATATTTCTGTTAACTTCCCATAAAATCTTGTTTATCAGACTCTTACCAGAGATACTTGATGAACATATTTTTCTTGATCTTTTGCTTCTTTTTTTAACCTGCTTGTATTAATTTTATTCATCCAAAAGCCTTTCAATTTCCATACTTTTTCCTTGATCTTGGAGAGTTAGGACTTGTCTCTAAGGATTGTATTACCATTCATAAAATCAGAGACCAATAGAATTCCAGAGCTTCACAGAATCTTAAAGCAGGAAATCTTACTACAGGGTCAATGAAAGAAAAAAAAATTGATAACTGTTTTTCAAGATAATTTATTTTCCTTTGTAAATTATGCATTTTATTTTATTCATTTAAAAATATTTTGAGAAGGGGTATGTTGGTTTCACCAGATTGCCAAAGGGATCCATATCACCAGACTTAGATCTGAACTTTAGAAAGAGAATAGAGCAGGCTTGGAGTTAGAAAGGTCCTTGCTTTAGAATTCTTGTCAAGGTAAAAAGTTGGAACTAAGATCTAGGTATCCTGACTCCATGACCAGGCCACTTTCCAATGTGCCAGTCCTCAGAAATCAATCAGCAGACAAGCAGCCGTGAAGTATGAGGCAGAGAAGCCTGAAATGCAAAATCCAAGCAACCAATCAATCAATAAGCATTTATTGAGCGTTTACTTTGTGATAGGTTCTGTGGCAACTGCTAGAACTGCAAAGACAAAAGAAGATAATCCCTGCTGCTCAAAAAGCTTATATCCTATCAGGCGTGACAACATGCATAGAGAAGTAAAGACTGAACAAATGCCCAATAAGCACAAGGTGGTTTAGAAAAGGAGGGCTTTGGGGATTAGGGGGATCAGGAGAGTCTTTGTTTAGGGGATGACACTTAAGTCATGGAAGAAGTAAGGGATTCTCTGGGCTGGAGGTGAGAAGAATGTGTATTCCAGGCATGGGGGAAAAGCCAGTTCAAAGTCACAGAGATGGAAGATGGAGGAAAGAAAGGTAAGAAAGTCAGTTTGGCTAGGTGATCAAGTGCCAGCCATAGAGTAACGTATAATATTTAGAAGTGATCAGTTAATAATATTCTAGCTTTGTGATTCCAGCTGCAGGGCTAATTATCTCTTGGTAGTATATTGGTAAGGTAGGTTGGTGCTAGATTTTAAAGAGCTTTAAAAGCCAAAGATGAATTTACCTTTGGTCCTAATGGCACAATCAAAACTGCCTATGGAAAATCAACTTTGACAGCTTTATGGAGTATGAATTGGAGAGGAGAGAGACTTGAGGCAGGGAGAAAAATTAGAAGGCCATTGCAATAATTCAAGCAAGAGATGATGAGGAGCTAATCTAGATTGTGGTGGCTATGGGAGTAGTAAGAAGGGATCAGATCTTTTTTAATTAAAAAAATTTTTCCTATTAAACGTTTTCACGGGACTCATGTTGTAAAGAAGAATTAGAACCAATAAGGGAAAGCACAAGAAAGAAGAAACAACAAAACAGAAGAAAAAAAGAATGAATAGCACGCTTCGATCTGCATTCACACTGCATAGTTCTTTCTCTGGATATGGATAACATTTTCCACCATGAGATTAGATACTTGCATTGCTGGGAAGAGCTTAGTCTATCAAAGTTAGTCATCGCACAATGTGGCTGTTACTGTGTACAACGTTCTCTTGGTTCTGCTCATTTCACTCAGCATCAGACCATACAAGTCTTTCCAGGTTTTTCTGAAGTCAGCCTGTTCATCATTTCTTATAGCACAATAGTATTTCATTACATTTATATTCCACAACTTGTTCATCCATTCCCCAGTTGATGGGCATCCCCTCAATTCACAATTCTTTATCACCACAGAAAGAGCTGCTATGAATATTTTTGTACATGTGAGAAGGGATCAGATTTTGAAAGATGTGTTATGAAGGTAGAAACAGCAAGATGGGGTAAATGAATGGATATGAACACCAAGGGAGAAAAAAGAATTGAGCATAACACTGAGGTTGCAAACCAGAATGACTAGTGGTATGATCCTTGTCCCCTCCAAAGAAATAGGGCAGTTTGGAAGAGAGGTGGGTTTGAGGTAAAAGATCACAACACAAAATTTAAACAATTCCTGACCTCAAGGGCCTTACTTTTACTGAGAAATATCTCAAAGAAGCAGGTGAAAGATTTAGGAGAGAACCTTCAGTGTAGATACTACCAAGCTTACCTTCACACTTGCTGAAATTCAGGGGCATCTCTCAGAGTATGAGAATGGAGCTTGGATCTAAGAGGCAGCAGCGGCATTTAACTGAGGGTGTGAGTTATATCCAAGTGAGGGAGGCGTGTCTGCTGGGAGCCGAGCTCCAGAGGTAATTACAGCTGCAGCTGAAACCACAAAACCGGCATGTTCTTAACTGCTATTTGGTGGCTAATCACTTCCAAATAACAAATGAATAGAACAGTAAATGTTAGCAGGATAATTTTCTATTAATCAAGAATAATGAGTAAGTAGACTAATTCCCTCTTCAAACATCCCTAATTTGAATGCGGTTGCATGTTGCTACTTCAGATTGATTACACGGTGATTTAAAGGGAGGGAAATGGGAGTAATGCTCAGAATAAAAGGAAAGATATGATTATTTCCTTCTCCATCCAGGCAGAATATCCATCTTTCCCTTGTGAGACCTTATGCAGTGTGAACAATGCTTGCCCAAAACTGATCTCCACACTGGGGAGATCCTTCCCAAATATGCTGTTGGGAGAATTCAAGTGAGTATTAAAAAAAAAAACCAGAGAGATAAAATGTCCTGAATATTGACTGAAGAGTGAAGAAATGGCAAAGAATTGAAAGACTCTTATAGAATCAGAGTCACTTTGGTCATCTTGGCACTATGTTTAGCATACACAAGGCTTGTAGGGAAAATCTAGCCATGAGGAACACTTGATGACATGCAAAGAACAGGTATTTACTGAATGCTTGTTATAAGCTTAACTGCCTAAAAACCTGTAAAGTGACAGAAGAATCATAAGATATGGTTTGGCTTTAAGAAACTCAGAGACTAGACAGGAGGTGGGGAGGGATATTAGCAATTCTCACGAAGAAAAATTAACAAATAAATAGTATACAGTAGTGTAGAATTAAGTTTGAGACTATGGTGAAGGAAGAGCTCCCAAGACAGGTGAGAGTTACCTAGCTCCTAAATCATAGAATCTAAGAGTTGGAGGGAACCTCACAGGTTTTCTTGCCCTAAGAATACATTATAGTTTCCTCAACTGTAAAATGAGTGAATAACTTCCAAGGTCTCTTCTAGCTCTAGTTCTGATCCCATGACTTTGTGACGTTCCTAAGATCCCCAACAAGTTGTCATTCATTCAGCTTTTGCTTCTAAAGTGAGAGAGAATTTCAGGAGGGAATTTGTTTCACTTTTGGAGGGGTCATATTGTTAAGAATTTTCTGCTCCTCCTCCCTCCTCTCAACCCCATATCATTTGTTTGCAATTTCCAACTTTGCTCCTAATTCTGCCCAGTGGGGCAGAACAAATTCAATTCCTTTTTCACAAACCAATTATATTATGTGCCTTCTAAGTTTTTTCTTCTTTAGGTTAAACATCTCTAGTTACTTAAACCATGTGGCATTATCATAAGGCCATTCACCATCACAGTCAAACTTATTAGTACATTCTTCTTCTTTTCAATTCCTAAATTATATCTCTCATAGCTAAGTGCATAGTACAAAGATAAACTTTCCAGGGCAGAGTAGAAGAGGAATATAGAAGTACCTCCCATACCCTAGACACTATGGCTCTCTTAATAAAGTCTAAGATCTCATTAATTTTTTCATTTAATTTTTTCAATTATATGCAAACAATAATTGTTAAGATTTTTTTTCAAAATTTTGAGTTTCAAATTCTCTTTCCTTTCATGAGAAGGAAAGCAATTCTATATGAATTGCTTTTGCAGTCATAAAACTTTTCCATGTTAGCCATCTTGCAAAATAAAACAGACTGAGAATTATAAAGTAAAAAAAGGCACGCTTCAATTTGCATCCATATGCCATCAGTTCTTTCTCTGGAGGTAGACAATAGTTTTCACCCTACATTCTTTGAAATTGTCTTACATCATTGTACCGCTGAGAGTAGCTGAATTTTTCAAAATTGATCAACGTAATATTGTAGTTACTGTGTATAATGTTCTTCTGACTTTGTTCTCACTTTACATCAGTTCATGTAAGTCTTTCCAGGTTTTTCTGAAAGCATGCTGCTCATCATTTCATATAGCACAGTAGTATTCCATCACAATCATATACCATAACTTGTTCAGCCATTCCCCAGTTGATGAGTATCCTCTCAATTTCCAATTGTCTGTCACCACAAAAAGAGCTGCCATAAATATTTATATATATATATAGATCCTTTTCATTTCTCTTTGAGGTACAGATCTTGTAGCAATATTGCTGGGCCAAAGGGTATGTGCAGTTTTATAACCCTTTGGGCATAGTTCCAAATTGCTCTCTAGAATGCTTGGATCAGTTCATAACTCTACCAACAGCTCACCAGTGTCTCAATTTCCCCATATCACCTCCAATATTTGTCATTTTCCTTTTCTGTCATATTGGCCAATCTAATAAGTGTGAAGTGGTACCTCAGAATTTAGTTTGATTTATATTTTTCTAATCAATAGTGATTTAGAACATTTTATATGAATATAGATAGCTTTGATTTCTTCATCTGAAAACTGTTCATATCTTTTGGCCATTTATCAATTGAAGAATGACTCATTCTTATAAATTTGACTTGTCTCTACATATTTGAGAAGTAAAGCATTTATCAGAGAAACTTGCTGTATATTTTTGCCCAGTTTCCTGATTCCCTTCTAATCTTGGCTGCAATAGTTTTGTTTGTGCAAATTTTTTATAATCAAAATCATTCTTTTTTTTGTGCTAAGTAATAGAATTAAGTGACTTGCCTAAGGGTCACACAGCTAGCAAGTGTCATGTGTCTGAGGTCGGATTTGAATTCAGGTCCTCCTGACTCCAGGGCTGGTACTCTATCCATTGTGCTACCTAGCTGCCCCTAAAATCATTCGTTTTATAGCCTGTAATGCTCTTTTTTCCTTTCCTTTTCTTTTCCTTTTTTTTTTGGTCATAAATTTTCTGTTATCCATGAATCTGACAGGTAAAATATTCTATTCTTCTCTGATCTGTTTAAAACACTCTTTATGATCAAATTATATACCCATTTTGTCCTTTTATCAGTATACAGTGTGAAATGTTGATCTATACCTGTTGTTGTTCAGTTGGACAGATTTTGAGAGATAGTAGAAGATGCTATGGTCCATGGAGTCACAAAGAGTTGGACACAACTGAAGAGGTGAACAATAACAACAAATCCGAGACAAAGAGAAACAAAGCCAGCACAGTTCCTAGCAGAGTAAGTACTTAATAAATACTTATTGACTGGTTTCTTGACAAATCTATGGCTTCATCCAAGTAATTTACAACAATGTCAAGTATTACAGGGCCAAGAACAGATTGCTAGGGGATTCTAACTCCTTCCAAACAGATATCAACTTGGCTAGTTGTTGGGTCCAAATGATTAGTCTTTGGGTCTAGCCATCTAGCTCATTTTCAGTTCAACTAATTATACCAAGATCTGGTCCATATATCTATATTTTTCTTCAAGTAAAACATATAAGACTTTGATAAGTGATTTGCTGAAATCTAGATGAACTGCGTCTATAGCAATCCCCAATCCACCAATTAAGTAATCCTGTCAAGAAAGATAATAAGATTCATCTGATTTTGAGGAAATCTGCTCTTGAGAACATGATTATGGCTCTTAATGATCACGCCTTCCTTTTCTATACATTCCCAAGTGATCAATTCAATAATATGTTCTAGAATTTTTCCAAGAATGGCAGTTAAGTTCAGTAGTTTGTAAACTTTATTTGCCTGCTTCCCCCTCCCCCCCATTGGAATATTTGATCTTCTCAAGTTCTTTAGTACCTCTCTTGTTTTCCATCTTCTTTCAGATATCACTGACACTGGCTCAGCCATCAAATCTCTTGTTTCTTTTAGTACCCGGGGTTATAGTTCATTTGGCCTGGTGACCATGAACTCATTAAGGGCAGCTAAGGAATCTCTTATTATCTTTTTACTTATCCTGGGTTTCAGCTGTCTATTATCTGTTATGTTTTGTTGTTTTCAGTCCAAAGATCATTTTCTTTGGCAAAGAAAATAGAAATAACTTAAGAATCGGAGAGATATAATTCCTCTCTGCTCTCCATTATCATTCCACTATCTACCTTGAGTAGTGCTTCAAGGAAACAAACATTTAAGTGCTGATTATATGTAAGACACTGAATTAAGAACTGGGAACACAAAGAAAGACTGAAGATGACCTCTGCCCTCAGGAGTGCACAGAAGAAGGGGAAGACAATACGTGGTATTGTTTAATTATGTACAAACAAGATACATAAAGAGCCAATTGAAGTTTATCAACAGATCGGCACTAACATTAAGGGGGATCCAGAAAGGCATCTTGTAAAAGGGGTTATTTGGCCGGGATTTGAAGGAAGCCAGGAAAGATAGGAGATAGAGAGGAGGAGGGAAAGCGTTCTAGGCGTGGGGCATAGCCAATGAAAAAGCCCAGTGCTGGACATTGTACTGCTGTGTGTGAGCAATAGCAAGAAAACGAGATGTTTATGGCATCACAGAATATATTTGTGCTTTTTGGAGGAATGGAGTAAACTATAAGAAAACTGGAAAGGGTGGAGGAAGCCAAGTTATGAAGGGCTTTAAGAGACAAAGTACCATTTCTGTCTTCTTTTTCCTGATAATTGTTTAAAAAGCAAATCCTAGCCTTTTTGTTGCCTTTCAACTTCCTTACCAGGGGCCTTAACTTAGCATTTATGAAACTTTTCTTACAGGACATTGCTGTGCTTGGTCTTGACTTCAGGAACATTATATGCCCCCTACCCAAGCTCATCAACAGAAATCTCATCGTCATGGATGTAGCTTCAGCTCTGGTCCTCAACACTTCCCCTGCAACTTCAGTTGCCTCTCGTCTTTGACTCTAGGGCCATAGCAAAAACTCCTAAAATTCTTCCTTTACACCCACATGTTCAGAAATATTTATAGCAGCTCTTTTTGTGGTGACAAAGAATTGGAAATTGAGGGGATGCCCATTAATTGGGGAATGGTTGAACAAGTTGTGGTATGTGAAAGTAATGGAATACTGTTGTGCTATAAGAAATGATGAGCAGGTGGACTTCAGAAAAACCTGGAAAGACTTAAATGAATTAATGCTCAGTGCACTGAGCAGAACCAGAAGAATGTTGTACACAGTAACTGCCACATTGTGCAATAACTAACTTTGATACACTTAGCTCTTTTCATCAATGCAAGGATGTAAGATAACTCCAAAAGACTCATGATGAAAAATGCTATCCACATCCAGAGAAAGAACTTAGGAGTCTGAATGCAGATGGGAACATACTATTTGCTTTCTCTCTCTTTTTTTGTTTTGTTTTGTTTCTTCTTTCTTATGGTTCTTCCCATTGGTTCTAATTCTTTTTTTACAACATGACTAATGTGAAAATATGTTTAATATTTATGTATATGTAGAGCTTATATCAGATTGTATGCTGTCTTGGGGAGGGGCAAAGGAAGGGAGGAGGAGAAAATTTAGATCTCAAAATCTTATGGAAATTAATGTTGAAAACTAAAAATAAATTAATTAATGAATTTAAAAAATAAAATCCTCCCTTTATAGAGGCTCAGAATTTCCATTTCCCATGAGCACCTCTGCTTGTTTTTGACTCCATGAAAATCATGCCCACACATGGACATTCTCTAGCACCACCCTCCATTTTCAGCTTTCTTTTAAATTATGTCTTTCCCCAATTATATTGTTAGTTCCTTAAGGGTAAAGACTGTCTTTTTTCCTTCCTATTTGTATCCCCAGCACTTAGTATAATACCTGGCACACAGTAGGCACTTACTAAATGTTTACTGATTATTGCTGGTGAACCATGTTTGTATTCACCTTCTATTACCTGCCCTTGCTTCAATCTGGGGCTCATAGCTTTTAGAACTCCAAGTAGGTTGATGAGTTTTTTTGAGTATCTGCATCAGTTGCTTTAAGCAGATTCTTCTTTTCCTCCTTATTAGTATTGTTTCTGTTTATATTTTCAGGATTTTGTTGTTGAGAATTGTCCATCCTTCTTAGGTTGACCACTTCTGTAGAATTTTACTCCTGCCTATCCTTAATTTGAACTCTTTGAAATCAGTTTTCTCTAAATCTGGGGTTTATGTCATAATCTGAGTCCTGGGTTTTCTCTGTTCTATTATAAATTCTAAATTCAATTCAAGCAACATTTAGTAAGACATTATCATGTGTCAGACTCTCTGTTAGGCACTAAATACATAGACAAAAATGAAATAGCCCTTGCCCTCAAAAAGTTTCTATTCTACTATGTTGGAACAAAGTAGACTCATATGGGGTCTTCAAATATCTGGAATACTCTCCTTACCTATACCATTTGGCTTCTCTGGCCTCCAAGGCTCAACTCAGATCCCTCTTTGCATACTGCTAAAATTGGAAGAGCTTTCTCTCTGATATCCCCTTCTCTTGGTACTGAATCCTTCATGTATGAGCATGGTTATTTGCATGTTGTAGAATGTGGGCTCCTTAAGGCCAGTGCCTGGGCTTTTGCCTTTTATCCCCAGATTTAGCACAGTACCTGGCCCAGAAAAAGCACTTCATAAATACTTGTTTATTGGCATCTAGTCCAGCTCCCCACTTTTGTGAATGAGGACCCAAAGTCCTCTGAAAGGAAGTGATTTCCCCAAGGTTACAAAGGTAGTTAGTTAAGCGGCATAGCCAGGATTCAAATGTAGTCCTCTGATTCCAAATTAGTGCTCTTTCCACTGTACTATCCTGCCATGTGTAGAGACAAGTTAATACTTTTACATAGTAGAAACAAACTAGAACTTATATGTAAATAGAAAGCAATTTGGGGGTTAGAGAAACACTAAGCCTGAGGAATCAACAAAATCATCTTGTAGGAGGTGGCATTTGAGATGGACTGGAAAAGAACTAGGGAGTCCAAAATCTTGAGGTGAGTTGATAGAGCATTCCAGGCATGAGAGAAAAACTATGCAAACTGAGTGGAGGGGAGGAGAAAGGAATAAGCATTTGGTGAGAAGAGCACATACTTTGGCACAGAACTGTGACACTTTTTAAGCACTTTACAAATTCTTTGAGAGGAGATGTTGTGTATAGGGAACAATAAAGAGGCTGGTAGGGCTGGAATGCAGAGTGAATGAAGGAGAATGGCAAAAGATAAATCTGGAAAGATAGGCCAAAGCCAGATTGTAATGTTATGAAAGAGGCAGGGAGGAGTTTGCATTTTATTCTAGAGGAACTTTGTTATTTTCTCCACAAGTTCTCATCATCTTTACGTAAGCAGATAGTTCCTCCTTATTGGCTAAAATCTGGTTCAGAACAGCTTTTTTCTTTGTTGCATTCTTTATGATTTAAAAGATGGACTTATCGTTAAGGCCCACCAAAAATTTACTAGCTGTTTTGATTCTGGCAGAGGAGATGTTTCAGCAGATGTCTGAGAAGCTTGACTCCTACTTACTGTTGGTTTATAGCTCTGTGCCAGGTTTTTCATGTATTTCCCAAACTTGTTACCTATGTCTTCCTTCTGTCCAGAAGGTCTGAAGGGCACCTCCACAACAGTATCACTTCCATTTATCTTTCCATTGATTTTCACACAGTTGGTCTTGATCATGACCTCCCCCTGCCTCTTCCCTCTTGCTCCCTTCCTTCAATTTCTTAGATAAGTAACTTCCTAATGTGCACTGGTCCTTCAGTTTCTTTTCAATATTATGTTCCTTTTTCAGTATGATGTTCCTATACAATGAAGTATATTCATCCAGAGTCATAGTCCAATCATAAGTGCCATTGTGATAATTATGAGGCCTTCCTTGTGTTGGGATCTCTTGTTACCTTTCTTGTTACTTACACTTTGTCATTTTTTATATCAACAGCATGCTGCCTTCATTCTTATATCTGGACTCCTGTGAATTACTGAGCCTCTTTAGGACTATTCTGTCTGTATTATGCTACCATGTGATATCTAGCTTGAAACTTCTGTAGAGAAATCTTTCTGAAGGAAGATTAGGATTTGTGCTGAAAGAGAGGGAAAAAAAGAAGGTACATGAGGGTAGGAAAAAAGCATAAGTAAAGGCACTTTTCCAAAGGTGAGGTTGCTTAGAGTCAACCACTTTTTCATTCATTGGCAGGAAGCTAATGATTAAGTCTAAATAAAAATTCAAAATAATACTAAACTTTTATCACCATAAGACACATTTCTGGGTATTTTTATCATGTTGCATTAAGCTAACTTTATCTTGCTTGTATTCAACCAAGAGGGAAACAGAATTATGTCTTGTCCACTAACTTCTATGGGTTAAAGTGAAAGAAAAGGCAATTGGATCTGGGGAGGGATACAGATGGTTTGCTATATTATCTTTTAAAGATCTGCACAACCAAGAGACAAGATAAAGAAGTACATAAATAAAGTCAAAGAAGAGGCAAAACTATCCCCATTTGCTGATGAGGTTATGATTTATTTAGAAAAGCCAAAGAAACTGAGAAAATTAATAGCTTTAGCAAAATAGTAGGGTATAAAATCAACACACAGAATCAAAAGCATATAATTGAAAGGGAAGTACTATTCAAAAGAATTGGCTCAAGATGTGGAATAATCATGTACATGACACTGGCCCTTTTCCTCTTTGTTTTATCTTGTTTTTGGGGTAGAGTGCTATGAGTGGTATTATTGGGTCAAAGGGCATGTACAGTTGAATAGATTTTTGAGCATAGTTCCAAATTGCTTTTTAGAATGGTATATCTATTTTCCCACATCCTCTCCAGCATTTGTCATTTTCTTTTGTCATGATAGTCAATCTGATGAGTGTGAGGTGGTACCTCAGAGTGGTTTGAATTTGAATTTCCCTAATTATTTGTAATTTAGAGAATTTTTTCATATGTCTGTTGAAAGCTTTGATTTCTGTCTTTGAAAACTAACTACTCATATCCTTTGACTATTTATCAACCGAGGAATGACACATTCTTACAAGTTTGACTCAATTCTCTATATGTGTGAGAAATGTAACCTTTATCAGAGAAACTTACTGCAAAGATTTTTCCCAGCACATCTAATTTTAGCAGTTTGGTTTTGTTAGTTCAAACAGTTTCATCTTTGTATCATTCTGTCAAGGCTCAGCTTAGATGCTCTTTGCAATACGAATCCTTTTCAGATACTTTTGAGTCATTAGTATTGCTATTTAGTTGTTTCAGGTGTGTCTGACTCTTTGTTATCCCATTTGGGATTTTCTTGGCAAAGATAGTGGAATAGTTTGCTATTTCCTTCTCCTGCTTATTCTACAGATGAGGAACTGAGGCATAACTCTGTTTTCCCAAAGTCACATAGCTACTACATATCTGAGGCTGGATTTGAACTCATGAAGATGAATTGTCCTGATTCCAAGCCCAGAGCTCTATCCACTGCATTACCTACTATCCCTTAATTATTTTGTATTTACTTTCTATATATTTTGTATTCATTTTTCTGAGTACGTATTTTCACCCAATAGAATATAAATTCCTGGGCTGCTGTAAGGGCTATTTCATTTGTATATCTCCCAGAATCTAGTACAGTACTAGCCACATAGTAGGAACATAAATGCTCATTGAAATATTGAATATACACTTTGCATATACACAGGTTTACTTTTCTATATACTTGTTGTATTACTCAATAAAACTAACGCTTCAGGAGAGCAGAACGTATTTCTTTTTTTTTTTTTTGGCCACATTACATTACAAAGTGCCACACACATAGGAAGTGCTTAATAAGTATTTGTTGAGTTGATGTGAATATTTAAATCCATTTTACTTGAGTCATTGGTGTTTGACATACCACCCTACTGTCACTGCAAAGCAATAGAGTTTGAAGGCAGACATGGAGCTAATTCACTTCTTGGCTCCCTTTCCTGGGACATGCAACAAACCTGAGTAAACCTTTGCTGAGGAGAGACCTGCCTGTCAACCCCAATCAATAAAAATAAAATTCAAAGTTTTAAAGAGCATGTTAAAGACAGTGGAGCTCTGGATGGCAATGCTGAGCATTCTATCAAAGGTCAGCAGAGGCTGTATCTCAGAATGTATTTGGCGATGGGAATTTCAGTTTTTTCTTATAATCGATACATGGAATGTGATGTACAAATTGTAGCAATATGTGATGTTTTGCAAAAGTTGGCAAGAGTATGTGAGATCACAATCACCTAAGCACAAAGCCAAGTCTTTAAGTAACAACTTCTATGCAGGGATTTAAATGCAAAGGAAATGCCTTTATGCTCTCATCCTTTGTACCTAGATACATATCCACCATAAGGGTGAAGTGATGGAGTTTTTACCCTGAGGTACCAACATTCAGAGGACACCGTTAACACTTGTACTTCTACAGTATAGAAACACCTGAGTTTATCTCTTATTTATCAAGAATAATTAGTTAAAATAGTCATCTACCAGATGGTGTGCTTCTTCTGTGGCCACGACTGAACCCCCAGGGAGCTTCTACGTGGCCTTTTCCTGTCTTGCTTTCTCTGAGCACTTCTCCTTAACTTAAGGACTAAAAATTGCTAGCGACATTTTGTATGCCATCTACCAGGTTATTTCTGAGAAAAGTCATCCCTTCTATTAAATCTCTCCCTGACACAGAAAGGGTACATTTTGGTTCTCCTGTGAAATAGCATAAGAAGACTGTGGGAATTCACCCTGTCAGACGCATATACTCGCACATGCAAACATACCTACACACACATTCATGAGTTAGGTATAGCCAAGTGCTATGAGTAGATACGAGGAAAAAGGGAATCATTACAGAATAGGAATTAACCCCCACGGTCTTCTAGTTGAATGGTTCTCAAAACACGTTCCTCAGACCCCTGAGACCTTTTCAAGGGGTCTGCAATGTCAAATTTTCATAACTATAATTCATATTTTCATGATTATAATACCAACACATATTTCCTGTTAGACACTCCTCACTTTTTCAAGTATATATCTTAGGCTGGATTTTTTTTCACATACCATACTTCAACCAAAGCAACTTATTGCAATAATTTGAATGTAGAAGCAGATATGAGATTGTAGCTGCTTCTATTAAGCCAGACATTAAAGATTTGCCCCCAAAATATAAAGCAATGACACTCTTTTCACTAATTTTTTTGTTTTATAAAATTTAGTTATTTTTCAAAAAAAAAGTTAACATATGTTTTTTAAATGAATTAATAAATATTTTTAAATTTACCATTTGAATTTCTAATATAGTAAATATTGATAGAAATAGTTATGAAAGCTTTTTGGGGTTTTCAATAACTTTTAGGAGTGTTAAGTGGTGATGAGATAAAAAAACCTTTGAGAACCACTGATCTAGTCTAACTTTTAATCACATACTAGTCCTAACAGGTAGTTACACATTCTCAATGTGAATATTCCCAGTGATGTGGGGCTCACTGTCCCATTGGGTAGACCACTTCAAATATAGACAGCTCAAAAATGCCAGTGATGGGCTGATGATGAGAACAGTTTTGGAAGCAGAAACCATCTCCATGTTCCTCAAATTATAGCCTAGGACATTAAATTAAAACAAACAAACAAACCTTCTCCTTAACTTTTACCCATTTGCCCATGTTCTGCCCACTGAAATTTGAAAGGTTGCCATTCCTTCTTCCAAATGATATCCTTTAAGACATTGGAAGGCAATTATAATGCCCCTCTAAGTCTTCTCTTCCCCAGACCAAATATCCCCACATCCCTTATTTGACATGAATTTCAGGTGATTAAGGGAACTGGGCACACTTTTTGTGTGTCTGTATAAGATAATGCCCTTTTGCTATGTCAATCAGGATAATGGGATTATCATAAAATCAGCTGAGTAGGAAAGGTGAAGGGCCACCCAAGGAAGTCAACCTGGTATGACTTCTCTCTGCAATCAGTATTCTTCCTTCTGGTAAAAGTTCAGTTACAACAGGAGAGTGAGAATTTCTAAGCCTCCCAATAAATCTTTCACATGAAAGTAACGACGCTCTATTGAGCACAGGCACTGAGACAGCATACTGTATTATTATTACTTTGCATCAGGAACAGCCCAGGCTAATTTTAGTGACCTATTTTCTGTGTTTTCATCCTTCATCTATGTACTTGGCCTTGCAAATAGAGTAGTTTGAATAAACATTATAGCCATATTGATGGTTATGCTTGCTAAGTGCACCTCTCGGAGATGCATTATCAGGCATTCAGCATTAACCATAAAGGATGGACCCATTCATCCTTGTTAGCTAGGAAAACAGAGTGAAGCTGTGCTCAGTCCCCACCCTAGTGCTGAGATGAGCCTTCATCTAATTCTGAGATAAGCCACAGAGAAGAGATCTTAATTTCTGACTGTAAATTTATGGAGAGAGGAGGGAGGAGAACTGGATAAAGGGGGCAGCTAGGTGGCACAGTAAATTGAATGCCCAGCCTGGAGTCAGGAAGACCCAAGTTCAAATAGGGCCTCAGACACTTACTAGCTGTGTGACCCTGGGGAAATCATTTAACCCCATTTGCCTCAGTTCCTCAACTGTAAAATGAGCTGGAGAAGCAAACTACTCCAGTATCTTTGCTAAGAAAACCCCAAATGGGCTCATGAAGAGTCAGACTTAACTGAAATAACTGAACAACAACAACACCAGCAAAGAAGGGAGAATTCTGCTCTGAAACCTCTGAAGGGACGGAGTACGGCAACTGTATTTTGCCAGAACTCTCCATCTGAGAATGTTTGTCTGTTAGATACAAACTTGTATCTAATACTTGTATCTGTTAGATACAAAGTTAACCATATTGTTTAGGGAAGAGAAAAGACATTTGAAGAGTAAGGGAGTAGGGAAATAAAAGGAGAAGGGAAGAAGAAGAGAAAAAGAACATATGGTAGGGAATTATAGCCAATAGAGCCCCATTAGTTTTTTGTAGTGCCCTCAGTAGCCCCAGCATCATGAACTGCTGACTCCTGATTTAAGGTGGCATCTATTCTCATCACATCTTTGCAACGTAGAGAGATTTCCTAAATGATGGTATGTTAACATTGTGATTGACCTCAGTTATGGGCTGTAATCCATTCAAGTAGTGGAATATATTATCAGGATATCAGACACACAAAATAAGACTCTGGAAGTACAAATAGAAGCCCAGAAGTAGTTTGGATTCCTGATTCTTGAAGGCTAGAGGTGAATCTTGCTGAGGATATAAGAGATAGGACAACACCTTTGCTCACTATTATCCTCCAGAGTCTGGGGTATAGCTATTACTGGTACAAGTCCCTTATTGTTCAGTTCTACAGCTTGCAACTAATCATTTCCGAATAGAAAGGAGAATTCAGTTCTTTCTAATGATAATGCATTGTAGGTAAAATTGAATATAGCTCCAACATTCAAAGAAAAGCTGTCAATAAATTCATGTACACTGGAAGTAAAACATTTCTCATAGCTGTTAACAGATTTTTTTTTTTTTAGCAAGCAGCATTTGATTTCTGTAATGATGTTAAATTCTAATGCATTTCACTCCCTTACTCCCTCTATGATTACCCATCCTGGGAAATAGTCACTAGACTTGTACCTTGGGATTAGATTTCTCGTTAGGACATTAATACATGTTGTGAAAGGGGATGCTCTAAAGCTCTTCTCTCCAGGTAATCTGCTCAGCTTTCTTTAGAGCCTCATAATCCATCACTCATGTTTGCGTTGCCCCTAACTTTCAGGACCTGCGGCACTAACTCAGTCAGATCTGGCATTTGGAGAGCTGGTTGGAGACCTAGCATATCTCATTAGCAATTTTCCATTCAGATATATTCTTGAGAAGCAGTCATTTACCATTGCAGTGGCATATTTCCGTTTCTACAATCTATTATACTTGCTATAAAGTGGCAGGAATTTCGGTCAACTAATGGTTCCCCACTTCTCCCTCTTCCTGTCCTTCTCTTGTTTGAATCACTGTAGGTTATATTGTGGTTTAGAGACTGTAAGCATAAGTAGCTTGGTTTATTGATTTATTTTCCTCACAATAGGCCAATAACAAATGCTTTGGATGTGGGGGGAAGCTCCAGAATGATAGTGTCATTCAGAGCTAAACAAACAAACAAACAAACATTCCTTTCAGTCTCTCTCATTACAATCGAGTCCATCAAAAGAAGCCTCAACTCACACAAAGAACACTGGATTTGGAGTCAGCACGTGTGGGTTCAACTCGACTCCATCACATAATGCCTATCTGACTTTATTAAATTGCTTAACTTCTCTGGGCCTCAATTTTCTCATTTGTTAAAATGATGGAAGTGGTTGGTGAAATTTAGAAAGGGAAGTTCTCCTGGATTATTCAAGAATGGGCAATAGAAGACTGAGCTCTTTTCCTTTTTTAATTAGCATTATTAAACTAATAGATGAAGGGAATGCTGTGGATATAGTTTATATAGATTTTAGTAAAGATTTTGATAAACATTTTGTAAATTTAGTAAAGATTTTGAAAAAAAAGCCCTTTCTGGGCTACTTCCTCCATCTGACTAGCGTTGGAAGGTAGGATTAGATTCTAAGGATAACTCTGAAGTTCAGTGGAGAATCTAGTACAGTGCCTCATGAGCCCCTATCCAGCATGTTATCCAATGATTATGAATCAGACAATCAATTTTTAGAAAGCACATTTACAAAAGTGGTATAGTAAGAAAAGTTGGTACAAAAACAATACCCTCAATACTAGTTTGGGAAGCACTCTCTACAAAACTTCATAGAGTTCATGGGGAAAGTGGGTTCAAGCTTAGAAAACACATGTGGTAGCTTCTGGTTCCTGGAAATCCTTTTCTCCCTTCCTGGAGAACATATTCTCAAAATATAGAGAGAAGTTAACTAGATGATAATAAAATTAGATGGATTTAAAATTCCTTCTATGGTCAGCCTCAAAGAGAGGTTATTAATGGTCTATTTTCAATATAGCAAAAAATCTGTAGTGGAATAGCCCAGAGATCTATGTTTGACCCTTTGGACTTTACTATTGTTATCAGTAATGTAGCATAAAGGTAAATGGTATGTCCACCAAATACATTGTTGTCACAGGTAAATAGCTAGCACACTGGATAATAGAATCCAGATCCATGAAGATCTTGGCAGTTCAGAGTCCATCTTATTAGATTAAATCCGGTAAGATGGGATTCAATATAGATAAATGTAAAGTCTTACATTGAGGTTCAAAAAGTCAACCTTACAAACATAGGCTTCGGGAGGAATGGATAAACAAAAATTGCTCAAAAAAGTGTCTGGGATATCAGTGGACTGGAAGCTCAAGATGACTTAGCAGTTTGATTTGACAGAAAAAAAAGTCTAATGAAATCTTGGACTGCATTAAGAGGAGAATAGCTTCCAGGAATAGGGAGGCAAGAGTGCTATTGCACTGTGCCCTCATAATACTCCATCTGGACTATTGCGCTTATTTTTGGGTTCCGCAGTCTGAGAAGGGCATGGACTTACTGGAGAGTGTCCAGAGGATGGCAACTAGGGCAGTAAAGGACCTTTTATCTATGCCACACAAGGATTGGTTGAAAGAACTGGCAATATTTTAGCCTGGAAAAAAAGCAGACTCTGCTAGGAAATGATAGCTGCCTTCATGTATTTGAAGGTCACATAGAGGAAGGATTAGGCATGATCTGTTTTGCTTCAGAGGGCAGAATCAGGAGCAAAGGATAAAGGTTGAAAAGAGTCAATCTTATGCATGATCCCACAGGGAAACAAAAAATGGAAAAACAGAAATTTCCCAACAATTAAAATTGTCCAGAAATGGAATGGCCTTCATAAGGGGGTGATAGGTAGTCTTCAAACAGAGGCTGGATGATTACTTATTAGGTGTATTATACTGGTGATTCCCTTAATGTATGGCTTCGACTCAATGTTGGTCCCCTCTAACTCTCAAATTTTGGGATTAAATCATTTAACCATATATCTGTGGTATAGTAGATATAAAGCCAAGCCTGGAGTCAGGAAGACTTGAGTTCAAATCTGACTTCAGACACTTACCAGCTGTGTGACCCTGGACAAGTCCCTTGATTTTTGCCTGCCTCAGTTTCCTCCTTTGTAAAATGGGAATAATAATAATACCTACCTCCCAGGGTTGTTGTCAGGAAGACATAGTAATTGTAAAGCACTCAGCACAGGGCCTGGCACATAGTAAACCCTATATAAATGTTAATTATTATTATTTCTTCATCCTATCATCTCTCCATTGTTTCACAACTCTACCCCATCACTCCGGAAATCAAGAGTACTAGTTCCCACACTCCTGGTATTGTTGACAGACCATATTACCTTTTGGCCCAACCTTAAGTGAAAGAATGCAGCAATTCTCTCCCTCACCCTCGTCACCTCTGCAAATCACAGTGTTTTTAAGAAAGGAGGACACTATAATACAGCGGGGAAAAGCGTATCCTGTACTCATCTCAGTAAAGGCCTGAAAGGCTCCGGTTCATCCCAAAAGGTTTAATCAAACAGATCATAATAATTTGGAGGCTATTTCATTTATGAAGCACTGACAATGTGGAGCTTCTAAGGAGTCTCAATCCATTTCATAAAGGTCCATTCTGAGAATTTCCTTCTGATAAATTCACAGATATTCACAAACATGCACACACACACACACACACACACACACACACACACAAACAGAGTACACACTCACACTTAAAACTGAAGAAAAAAGCAGCAAACTTTATGTTATTGCATTCAGCACTTATTGGGTCCTAATGGATTTTTTGCAGACATAACCTGAGCTTGGTGTATGTTGTTGATATGTTCCATTTATACTAGAAAGAACTTAGACCATATAACATTGAAACTATCCAGTACTCAGAATTAATAATACACAGCCTCATAGACTTAGAACATTCTTTATATTCCTCCCTCTCTCTCCTATTCTGGAACAACAGTGAGAGATTTTTCCACTAAGAGCATATTTTTCTGCCTGGAATTTAGAGGAAGCATCCTGTTTGTGGTGTCTTGTGAATCTAGAGTACTTTGTATATTTGTGTTTTTCCCGTAGCCAAATGTAATCCTTAAATGATTAGGAAGAGGGGGTGGGTAAGGGAATAAATAATAATGTTAATGAAACCAATGGCTGGGGAGAAATTGCTATAGAATGTCAATCACTAGAAGAAATGTCAGCAAACGGTATGAGGATACTGCTCATGGAGGAAGTCTCGGATGGGCCTGGCATTTGAAACTCTGGCTCTGGACAGGTTTGCTACAGTCATGTTCCATTCAAATCAGATTTTCTTTATTCTTGCTACAGGCCCCAAAGGTTCAATTGAGTTATCTATAGCTCTCTCATTTATAATTCCCATCTTAAGGAAGCTCAGAAACATGCAGCACTTTTTCTGAATACTTGAGGGAATGGAAGTGCTGAGGATGGAGGTGTGTATTTGTTTTTTCCCTGTCTGCATGAGGGCTGGGGTTTGATCAGTTTCATTCATTTGACTTTCTTCCTCTTTCTAATGTGCACCCCTCCTATTTGTCCAATACCTGTTAAAGACTCAACTATGTCAATAAGAGTCCTTTGGCTATCTCTGCTTATGTCTGATCATTTCATCAGGCCCTGGAATATTTTGGGGCTCATTCATCCATATTTCTTTCACTTATGCTCTTACCTCTTTCTCTTTTCTGTTTGTTGTATATGCCTCTGTTTAGATATTAGACTGTAAGGTTCCCAGGTACACAATCTTCCTCTAATTTTATAACCACACCTCTCTACTCTCTCAACACCATGGAAATGTACAGTGATAGCACAACTAATGATATTAACTATTGACCTTTGATGTGTCTCTATCAATGTTCTCATATTCCAAGGCTAAGGATGCTGCATGGCTGAACTGGCCATCCAAGAGGCCCAGAGCCTATCTGTGGATGTTATTGTTTACTTTTCTGTTGGTTCTTATTTCTTCCCAACTTACTATCAAAGAGGACAAAAGAATGTTAATAATAGCCCACATTTATCATTTTAAGACTTATGAGATGTTTTCCTCATAACAATCTTGTGAGATAGGCATAATTATAATATAATTATAACAAGATATTATTATTATTATATATAGCATAATACTATATAATAAAATAACTGATATTTGAACAGTATATTAAGGTTCATGAAGAATTTCACATGGTTTATTCAATTTGATTTTCACAGTAACCTTGTTTGGTGCATCTTAGTGCTACCATTTCCCTCTTTTTAAAAATGTGGAAATGGACTCTGGGGAAGACAAATAACTTTCCTAAGGACATACAGCTAATAAGTGGTAAAATCTGAACTTAAAGTCAGATCTTCTGACACATATGTTCAGTTCTCTTTCTGTCCTAGAAATAGAAGGGAGGTCATCTAATCCAACCCCTTTATTTTCCAAATGAAGAATCTTTGGCTTAGACAGGAACAGTGATTTATCCAATATCACACAGTTGGTTAGTGGCAAAGCCAGGACTAAAACCCTAGATGGCTGAGTCACAGTTAAATAATCTTCCCACTTCCCACTATGCTTAGTATGTAAAATTGTCTGTATAACTCAGTATGAGACCTACTGTGGTCTAACAGAAAGGAGTTCTAGAGTCTGAGGACTTGGGTTAAAATCCCGCTTTAGAAATTGACTACTTATGTAGCCTTGGGCAGGTCATTTCATGTCTTTGGGTCTCAGCTTCTTCATTTATAGGATGAAAAGTTTAGATTAGATAGTGTCTAATTTCCCTCCTAGCTCTGAATCTATGGTCCTAGATTTTTAGCTCTTACATTTCTGTACTTTGCTCAGTGTAATCATTTATATCCAACTAATTCTCTGGGAATAATGAGGAGGAAGCAGGTATATCTTCAGGTACCTCTTGATACTATATGAAGATACATCAGATCTTCCGTAGGAATTCTTTCTCTGTCTCTCTCTCTGTCTCTCTCTTGTCTCTCTCTTTCTCTCTGTCTCTCTTGTCTCTGTCTTTCTGTCTCTGTGTCTCTGTCTTTCTCTCACTCTCTGTCTCTCTCTGTCTCTGTCTCTCTGTTTCGCCCCATCTAGAGTTTGGGTTAGCAACTTCTAGGTAATGACATGTCCAGAGGGTGAGGAGTGGTTTTCAGAGCCTGGTTTGTCTTTATACTCTCCCAACTTTTCACTCATTCCCTTTGAGCAGTTTTCCCGTTGTCTCTGAGCTGATACTGAGCCAGAAGCAAAGCTAGATAATTAGACTCAAGCAGTGGGTTTCATCCAAACCAGTCTTGACACCATCCCTGCCAACTCCAATTCCAAATCCCTGCTTTCATTCTCCGGGCCAATGGGCTAAATTTAAGGTATGTCTAACAAAGTCATTGCTAAAAAAGAGAGCAGCAAGACAGTGCTTTAAATAAGACATGAGAGATAAATTACTTTTGAGTAGAAAAGAAAAAATAAAGCCTTTCTTAAACCCAGACTTCCCATCCATCCAAGAAACAAACCTGTTTTATGATATTCATGCATAAAAGATCTGCAGTATTATCATTGTGGGGAGGTCCCAGTGTGAGCATTCCCTCCACCAATGAAGATCTCAATGTCTACTACTTGGTAGAAAAGTCCTATGGTCAGCAGGAGGCTGAATTGCCTGGGGTTACACAATGATCAATCTATCCAGGAGCCTGCATTGAACACCTCTAATATGCCAAAAACCAAAGCGAGATAGTACCTGCCCTCAAGGAATTTACATTCTGATAAAAGGGATATAACATGTTCACATAAAAGTAAATACAGGACAGATGAAAAAGAATGCACAGTGATTCATTTCTGAGTGGGTACTAACAATTGGGAAAATCAGGAAAGGCCTCTTGAATAATGTAACTTTCTTTCTGAACAATCTAAGGGTTCCAAGAGGCAAAGGTAAGGAGGGAGTATATTCTAGGCATAGGCTTGTATAAAAGCATGGAGGTGAGAAATAGAAAATAACATAGGGGGAGAAGCAAATTATAGAGTCAGCCTGGAGAACATGTACTCTGTAACTGAGTAACATGTGATAAGCTTGGAAAGATAGGATGGAGACAGAATGTGAAGGGCTTTCCGTGCCAGGAAGGAAGGAAGGAAGGAAGGAAGGAAAGAAGCATCGATGAAGCCCCTGCTGTGTTAAGAGTTTTCCAAGCATTATTTCATTTGGTCCTCACAATAACCCTGCGAGGTAGGTACTATTATTATCCTCAGTTATATACCAGAAAAAATCAAGGTGTGCAGAGGTTAAGTGATTTTCCCAAGCTTGTAGCTACAAAGTGTCGGAGTCCAGGTTTGAACTCAGGTCTTCCTGATTTCAGGCCTGGTGGCCCTATGCACTACGGCACCACCTACCTGACACACAGAGGATTTTGTATTTTATCCTGAAGGAAACAGGGCAGTCTTTTGTCAACTATGTTGTAGCGGGGATTCCTTTTGCATCTGGTTTGGACCAGATGGCTGTGCAGGTCCATCTCAACGCTCCAGTTCTGGGATTCTGTGATTTTCTGAGATGGGAAACTCCTGAAGTTTCTTGAACAGGGAAGCAACATGATCAGACTTGTATTATGGGAATATCAATTTGGGAACTTTAAGAGGCAGGATTTGATGAAGTACACTTATCATTAAGCATACCCTACATTGATCTCAGTCAGTTGTCTGGGTAAATCCAGAGTTGATGGCCTTTGTCTTTCTAGTCCAAGCACCCCCTTAAAATAATATATGATACCACCAAAAAATTGTGTGTCTATTGGGAAGTGATGAGCAATTTCCCTCTATAAGCATTATTCCCTCTAACCCCTCCCCCACCATCATTTGCCTCATATGATAGGAGTTTGGGGTCCTTGGAAAAACTAGATAAGTTCCTTTTTATGGTCTAGGGCCATGGTGTCAAACTTAAGTAAAAAGGAGAGGGGACACTAAACAAGGACCCAAGAAGACAGTATATTGACTTAGAAAATCACATATTAACATTATCTATGTTCAAATGTATTTCTACTCATTTTGTTAACTATTTGCCAATCACTTTTTGATCTGGTTGGAAGGCACTCTAGAGTGTTGAGGATCCCAATGCATCATAGCTGTTCTGTCATATTTGATACCTCTAGTTCATCAACAACATAGAAGTGGGATAAATGATCTTTCCTCTCTCCTTCCTACCCTGAATCTTAGGAATTATTTCTCACAGGCTTCAATCCAATGGAATTCAATAGCTATTTATTGACTAACAATAATAAATACAGTTATAACATAATTATGTTTAGTAATAGTAACATAATAACCGACAGAAGTTCAAGAAAAGGAGAGATTCCTGTCTGTTGGACTCCTTGGCCTTAAGAAAGGATAAGATACCTTACAAATATAAACAGGAACAACTCACATATACATAGTGCCTTAAAATTTGTAAAGTTGTATATATATATATATATATATATATATATATGTAAATAAAAATATGTATATATGTGCATACATCCATACACATGCAGTGTCTTTTAATCCTTACAATAACCATGTGAGGTAAGTACTGTTACTATGACCTCTGTTTTGCAGATGAAGAAACTGGGGTTCAGAGAAGTTCAATAAACAGCCCAGGAACACACAGGTTAATTGTCTAAGGCAGGATTTAAACCCAAGTATTCTTGAATGGAGCCCTAGGCTTAGAGGCAGAAACACCTCAGTTCAAAAATCTAGCCTCAGGCACATATTAGCTGCCTGTAGGTAACTTCATTTCTCTTGCCTCAGTTTTCTCTACTATAAAATGGGGATGGATAATAATAGAATCTACTCCCAGGGGTTGTGTGCAGATCAAATAAGACAATATTTGTAAAGCTCTTAGAACAATGTCTGTCACATAATAGGCACTTAATAATGTGTGTTGCCTTCCTTTCTTTCAAATGCTGTGTATAATACACTTTGAGAGGCAACAGTGTTTACAAAAAAGAATAATACATGGTAGCTACCTTCCAGAAACTCATGGTCTAGCTGGGGTGGTGACACAGATGTGTGTGGACATATATACATACACATGTGCACATGCATGTATATATGTATATATACATGATACACACATGCACGTGTATCTATTATATGTATAGATATCTATATGTCAAACATGGGATACTAAGAAACAAATGAGTGGTACAGTCAATAAGAACACTAAGTTTAGAGGAGGGAAAGATTGAGTCCAGGGGTGCTTCATAGAGGAGGTAAGACTTGACCTAAATTAAGACTAGATAGGATTTCAACAGCTCACAAAGATAGTGTTCTATTTGGGAAGGGAAGGGGCAAAAATACAGAAGGCAGAGATGTAAAAGAGGCATTTATTCATTCTTTCAACAAACATTTACTTATTGCTCACTAGAAATAGCTGAAAAAAACCCATCAAAATTACTCAGTTGTCTAAGTGACCACTGAGATGATTCTTTTTTTTTTCTTTTGATGGGCAACAGGGGTTAAGTGACTTGCCCAGGGTCACACAGCTAGTAAGTGCCACCTAACTGCCCCCTGTGATGATTCTTAATACCAGGTGGCTACAAGGCCTATTAGAAATCTGAGAGTCTGAAAAAAATTTCTGGGAAGCCAGTAAGTGGGAAGAATTTGCTTCAGACAAATGCGAAGATTTTCCTTAGCTTATTAAGATGAGAAAAGTAGAAAAATGTGGAGCTTTCCAGGAAGGTAGGACTTGTTTGTGCTAATTCCACTTAGAATTAACTCAAATCTAGTGAGCAAAGGATAACATTTTTTTGCCTTTGAAAATTATTTGAATAGCTGAGGATGAGGAAAAGAAGGGCATTTGAGATATAATAGAATCTTGAGATCTGGCTCCTCATTTTAACTCCTAGAATCTCAGTTTCCCCATCTGTCAGAGTACCTCCCTTGTCTTCCTCATAGAGCTTTTGTGAGGATTAAGTGAGTTAATAGATATGGACTCATTTTGCAAAGTGAAAGGCACTACAGAAAACCAAAGTCTATTGTTGTTGCTTCCTTGAGTGAATTTAACTTAATAGCAACTTCTCCAGAAGTCACTTAGGCTACCTCGAGGAATAGAATCCCCCTCAGCATGGAGCCCAATATCCCATAGCTTTTTAGTAATGAGATTCTACCTGCTTTTCAACTTCATTTCTCTGTGGGGGCTAAGCTTTTACTTCCCACAAGCTGCATTACTGATGTCTCTAGGGAGTTGGAGACAAAAACTCAGCTACCCATCAACACATATTCATATAGGACTTTATTGTTCACAAAGTGCCTTCTATCACATTATCCCACTCAGATCTTTGAGCAATCTTGTTCAGATAGGTAGAATAGGAATTTTTATTAACATTTTATAGCTGAGGAAACTGAGGCTGAAATGAGTGATCTGTCCAAGGCTGTGTAGCTCGTAAGTAACAGAGTTGGGTTAAAAATCCAGGACTCTGGATTCCCAGGTCAGTATTCTTTCTATCGTACTACACGGTCTTATGACTAGAAGGGGCTTGGCAGACTCATATCTCAACATTGAGCCCTTGGAATGGGATACTTAATATGGTGCTCCTTAGAAATTATAGGATTTCAGATTTAGAGCTGGAAGGTACTTTGGAGATTACCTTTTTTCAATTCTCCCTCTGCACCCCATTTTTAACAAATGAACAAACTGAGGCCAGTGAAGTTAAACAATCTGTCCAAGGATATGCAGGTAGTAAATAGGAGAGGCAAGAGTCAAAACCTATTTCCTCTGACTCCATAGCTAATGCTCTCTCCACTCCCCCAAGCTAATTCCTATGATGGTTAGCATGTGCTCATCCTAGGAAAATTCTACTGCCCCTCTATAGATTTGATGTTGTCCAATAAACTGGTCATCTTCTTAAAGAAAAAAGGCTTGGGCAAATTTCTCTCTTCTAAAACAAAAAGCAAGAGACTCAGAGCATTTAAGACCCTCACTATTATGATTAGAGCTGCCCTCCACCTTGTTGAATCACCTCTTCTATTGTTCTCTGATAGAACTTCCACTCAGCCAGGTATCCTCACAGTCCCCTTCAGCATTCCATCTTTCTCCATGGTTTTGCTTATACCATTACTACCACTTTGAGTGTTTCTATTTCCTTTCCCACACCCGTATTGTGCTGCTCACACTTTTTATTCAGATATATTGTTCAAGGTCTGGATGAAGTCCTGCCTCTTCCATGAAGCCCAGACCTCAATTGCACCAAAGACCTATTCAGTTCATCCCGTACATGCTGTCAGGTTAATGTTCCCAAAACACAGGTCTGACCATGTTGCTTCCCTATTAGAGCAAATTTTAAAAAAAATCATTTAAGTGCTCACTATGTGTGAAATGTTTTGCTAAGTAGTACAGTAAAAAGTAGAAAAGCAAGACATTCCTGATTTTATTGAGAGCTCTCATTGTAATAGGAGCAGACAATGCATAAATCGTAGGTTTCAGCTGCAAGTCAGATGGGAAGACCCTGTGGTCCGTAGGGTACAGTGGCAATGCCACCCCTCTGACTTTACCTTCCATCTGTACTGTACAAAGGGTGTCCCAAAAATCTCAGTGCAGTTTTAGGCACTGAAGTTTTAAGACTAGAGATACCCTGGATCACTTGTACATACTTAATGATGAGAATGTAAGCTCCTGGAGGGCCAGGACTAGTTTTTTGCCTTTCTTGGTGTCCCAGTCGCTTAGCACATTGCCTGGCACATATTAAGTCCCTCATAAAAACTGTTGACTAATTGACTTAAGTGTCTTTGGCTGTGAAGGAGGAGGGGGCTGCTATAGAAACAGCATAAGACTCTTTAAATGTATCCCTGCTGAATAAGATCCATACTCCCTAGCTTGACATTCAAGGCCTTCTAGAGCCTGGTTTCAAGTTTGCTTTTCAGACTTTTCTCACTTATCTCTCTTTTGTATATCTTATGCTGAAGTCAAGCCTGACAAATTGGCTTCCTCTGAATGTAAATTGTACTTTGAGTGTTTGGGCCTGGAGTCAGGAAGATTCATCTGGCTGCAGATATTTCCTAGCTGTGTGATGCTGGGCAAGTCACTTAACTTTGTTTGCCTCAGTTTTCTCATCTGTAAAATAGCTGGAGAAGGAAATGGCAAACCACTCCAGAATCTTTGCCAAGAAAACCCCGAATGGGGTTTTACACAGTTGAAAATGACTGAAAACCAAAGATATCTGTGTCATACCTTATAGATTATTTATGCTAAAAATGCCCTCCCCTTCATATTCACCCATCAAGATTCTACCCAGCTTAAAAGAGCCAATTCTAATGTCATCTTCTTCCATAAGTCTTCCCTGATCCCTCCAACCAGAAGTATCCCCTTTCTCCTTAGAGCTCTCCTAGAACTATGTTTTATGCCTTTGGTACAAATCATATAAATCTTTGTGTGATAGATTTTTGTGTATGTATCTACTTTCTCTCCTGCTAGATTTTAATAGCCTTCAGTATGTGAGCTATGTCTTAAACATTTGCACACTATACCTTTCTTGGGACCTATCACTATCTCATATCCTTGTACACAGGATAGAGAGATAGAGATAGTGTTGGGGAGTGGACTTTTGATTTCCTTGGTATGAGGAACTCCCAGGTAAGGAAACTCTTTTGGTGACTTCTCTGCAACTTAAGGATCTTGGAGGTTGACTAGAGCACTAGGAAATTAAGTGACTTATCCAGGGTCACAAAGACAGTATGTGTGAGAGTTGGGACATGAGCCCAGTTCTTTCTGGCTTCCAGACCAGCCTTCTATCCAGTATTCCTCCCATTCGAACAAAATGAGTCCTTACTAAATGTTTGGTGAATGAACCCTTTTCATATCTTCTTCAGCATGTAACAGTGCTGGGCATATTGTAGATATTCAATAAATGCATCTTGAAGGGAAAAAAGGCCATATTTGCCCCCTCCACATAATAGCAGCCTGTAGGCAGGGAGGAATCTTATGATCAGGGCAGCTAGGTGGCACAGTGGATAGAGTGACAGGACTAAAGTTAGGAAGGCTCATCTTCCTGAGTTCAAATCTGGCCTCAGAAATTTCTTAGCTGTGTGACCCTGGGCAAGACACTTAACCCTATTTGCCTCAATTTCCTCCTCTGCAAAATGAGCTGGAAGAGGAAATGGCAAACCACTCCAGTATCTTTGCCAAGAAAACCCCAAACGGGATCACAAAGAGTTGGACACAACTGAAATGACTGAACCAGAAAAACCTTGTGATCTGTCTCTGAAAAAAAAAATCACATGCCAAGTTATTTTGGGACAATGTTGCCCAGAGATGTCTATTTGGATGGTAGAGATGGATAACTGAATTTCCCCAGCTGAGGCCTGAAGCAAACACTGCTGTGAGAAGGCCCACCCTGCCTTCTGTATCTCTCCTATGTGTCTCCTCCTTCTAAGTCTCCACCCTGTTTGTTTGCTGTTTGGCATTTGCATAGCAACAGATGTGCTGTAAATTGACATGAGGCGACTGGGTTGGCATTCCAACAGATCCAGAGGTGAGACATCTGGACAAACAGCTGCAATGGATTAGGGCAACCCAGGTAACCTGGGAACTTTGCATTTCCCCAGAGCAGTGCTAAGAGTCTGACCGATGTCTGCTTTGGTCAACATGCCATCCAGACAGATGGGAATGCGTATCCACAGGCCAGAGGACAAGGAGGAAGAAGCAGGTAAGGCAGGAGGACTGGCCTTGTGCCAGCCAGAAAAGTTGAAATGAGTCTGCTCTTTTAAAAGACAATGCTGCCCAATCACCTGTGCACCACCTATTAGTCAAGCACCAACTGGCAGTTTTCTTCTCAGGTTTCATCACAGTGGAGTGAGCCCTTTAAATAAATGCCTAGCTGTGCTCAGGAGAATGACATGAGCATTAATTAGTTAATGTTAGCAAAGCTTTTGCAAGATCAATGGATAAAAGAAGACTCTCGATGTGTATTACTAACAATGGGATGAGGTCACACTCTATAAAAGCCCTGGTTTAAAAAAAAGCCAAACCACCATTTTCAATGTAGGGCAATCATTTTGTACTCGTTTCACTTTTTTATTGAGTTTTTAAACAGGTATAATGCTCTTTAATTTGTGTCTGAATGAATATCTGAGGAAAACAAGGAGAGAAGCCCTAGATTTCCCACTTTAATCTATTCCTTTGCAACTGATTTGTGTTCCTGGGAGGTTTTTTGAGGGGCAGGATGATAGGGTTATAGGTTTAGAGCTAGAAAGACTCTTGGATCCCATCTAAACCATCCCTCTCATTTTATAAATCAGGAAACTGAGGCCTAGAGGGGTTAAGTAACTTATCCAAAGTCACACAGATAGTAACTGTCAGAAGCAGTATTTAAATCCACGTCTTCTTTCTCTAAACCCAGTGCTATTTGCTAAGGAACTTGTGCATCTGTCTGATTCCAAATAATTTCATTCTTCCAACATAAGGAGTCATAGCTAGAAAAGCTTTAAGCAGCACCATCCATTCCAATAACCCTCCACTTCTGGCTCATCTCCATACTTCCATACACTCCAACTCCATCAGTTCCACATCCCTCCTTCCTCCTTCCCAGCTCCCCTTTTGTTTTGTCTTCTATTAGAATGAAAACTTCTTCAGGGTAGGGACCATCTTGTTTTCTGTGTTTTTTATCCCTACTGTTTAGCACAGTACGTGACAGATAAATGCTTAATAAATAACCTGCTTGTCTAAATCTATTTAGCCAGCTGGCTAGTAGCAAATCTTCAGCAATTCAGACAAATGGGAACGGGAGGGATTGGTAGAGATTGGAGAATATCCCTCAAGAAAATAGTCTTGTGAAGTAGGAAGAACAGAAGTCCTAAAGCTATAGGATGTGACCTCAAATCCCGGTTCTGTTTACTAGCTGGGTGGAACTGGGCAAGTCATTTCATCTTTCTGAGTGTTAGTTTCCTCCTTTGTAAAAGAGAACAAATGTTTAGATGTGGAAGATCTAAATTTAGATTTAGAAGATCTAAATCTTCTGGGTCCATTTTATATCTACTGGTATAAGCCTAATGAAGAAGCAGAGCAAAGCAGAAAAGAATAAGACAGTCTATAAGCCCTATAATGTATGATTCCCCATTCTATTGAATTAATTGAGTCTTACCCCACAAAGCCTCTCTCAAATTCCATCACCTCCTTCTATTCTTCTCTGACTAACCCAGCTGGATGTGATTTCACCCTTTTCTGATCTGCTACCCATTTTTTTATGCCTGTGCTCTTCAGTTGTCATATTATTAGGCACATTTAATATGTATTCTGGGGTGTACAAGGTATTCAGGGAGGACTAGCACTAGTGGTATGAGGGCTGGTCAAGCCCTTTTCAGGGCTGCTCACCTACCTTTGGTGTCCACCTTTCACACACTATATATGATGGCCATACCCTGGTAAAACCCTCTGGGCAGATGGGCTAAACCATGTTGAGGCCTCACACCCAGCATTGAGTTACACGGGTATCTTCCTCAAGCACACGAAAACTTCCCCTGCCAAGGTCATCCACCATCGCCAGTCATCTTGATTTTTGTCTTGCCACTGGGCTCAATGACTCTGGAAGAGAGAGAGCGAGGCTGATGACTTTGTGCAGCTCTGCCTCACTTAAATCCAATTTATGAACATGCCAAAACAACATCCCATGATGTCATTGGTCCTCTCCAACATGAAAGACAAACAACAATGCGTATTCTTATCTTCTCAACAATATTGTGATCTCTTTAGGAACAGAGGACATAGTTCATACACCTTTTGCATCCCTGACAGCAGCTGTCACAGTGCTATGAGTACAGTGGACACTCAAGTAATTAGTAGTGGATATTTTTACATAAATGTATACTTAAAAAGGGCCAGAAAACAGAGTTTTCTCTAAGTAGCTTTAAGAATCTCCCAGCAATGAGCTGTATACACTATTCATTGTAAAACTGTTCTACTGTTCCTCATCTTCCTCCTTGGATTTGATTAAATACCCCATTGACTAATTATATAATGTGTTAATATAATGGACAGATTTGTAATCAGAGGAACTGGATTGAAATCTCAGCCCTACTACTCACTATCTATGGGTCCTTGGGAAAGTTATTTCACCTCTCTGGGTCTTGGTTTCCTCAGGCTCTAAATGTTGTTGCTCTAAGGCCCTGAGGGAGAGGCAAAGATTATGTTTGTTCCTTAAGAAAGGGAAGCTAAGTAGGGGAGATAAAATGAGCATGGATAGCCATAATACAAAAGAGAGCAAATTAAATGCATGGGAATATAGGAATGGTAAAAACAATAGTCCACATTTCTTTGAGATTTCTTTGAGGGAGGCAGTATGAGGTACAGTGAGCCAGTCTCAAAGCCAGGAAGATCTGTTTTCAAGTCTTGCCTCTGATATATACTAGTTTTGTGACCCTGAGTGCTTTAGGAAACTTTTTTTTTGAGGCAATTGGGGTTAGACTTGCCCCAGGTCCTCCAGTGTTTGAGGTCGGATTTGAACTCAGGTACTCCTGACTCCAGGGCTGGTGCTCTATCCTTGGTGACACTTAGCTGCCCCAGGAAACTTTCTGCTATAGGTTCTGAAGATGGTGACCTCCATTGGTAGAGGGAATTCTCTCACTAAGCAAGTTCCATGTATCAGTGAAATAAAAGGTCCAGTACCTATTCCCCATTTCTTATTCAATATAAAAGGTTTGCAAAGTACCTTATACACATTATCCCACTTCATCTTCATAATGCTCCTGCCATGTGGATGTTATGATTACCTTCGCTTTACAATTGAAGAGACAGAGATTTACCCTGGATCACAAAGCTAGTATTCAAGTCTGGATTTGAACCAAAGTCTTCTTGACCTCAAGTCATAAAAGTCATTTTTGAGATTTAAAGGGACCTTAGATGTGATTTAGTACCAGAGAGCCAGGTGGCATAGTGAATATAGACATGGCCCTGGAGGCCAGAAGACTTGAGATCAGATCTATCTTCAAATACGTAATAGCTATGTGACTGGGCAAGTCACAACCTCTATCTTCCTCTGCTTCCTCAACTATAAAATGAGGATAATAATAGCATATAGCTCCTAAGGTTGTTGTAAAGATAAAATGAGATAATATGTGTAAAGTGCTTTGTAAACTTTAAAGCACTTTAAAAATTCTGGCTTCTTCTTCTTCTTCTTCTTCTTCTTCTTCTTATTATTTCTATTATTATTATTATTATTACCACGTCCCTCATTTTTAGAGGTGAGATAACTAGGGTTTAGAGAGATTAAATAACTTGTCCAAAGCCCCACAAGTATTAGGCAGAGCCAGGGAAGGAACCCAGGTCCTTTGACTTCATATCCAGTGTACTCTCCTCTGGAGCCCACTGTCCAGAATGCTACAAAAGTAAACTTCAAATCAGCCTTCTGCTTGAATTATCACCAATTCAAATTTTAAGTGTGATCTGCTCTGAATTAATGATGCTTTACCATAATAGCTAACCTATGTTCATGGTGGCTGAACATGGGGTAGCTATGATGGTATATATGGTATTATGGTGGCTGGTGGGCCCAGGAAGATGTGCCTACAAGACACAGAGCCTGCTTTTTAAGAGCTTATACTCTAAGGGATATAGACTACTAACTAATGGAGGAAGAGTATCAGGGCATTAAAGCTTTTCCCTTTGATGCTATTCCCTGAGCCATTCACCCGACTGAGCTCCCTCCTGAGGAAGCTTTGGGGACTAATTAGATTATGTCCATCATGTATAAAGTAATATCATAATTGACGATAGGCCATCTAGAAGCTCTTTTGCTATTATGAGATCATTTAAACACAAGCATCTCTATGGTTCCGAAGTCATAAATAACTTGTAGCCAAATAGCTTTGACATTCAGGCTCCAAGCATCCTAATGTGTGGTGTAATTCAACACACCCCTAACAGTCTGAAGTGGAGCCTGCCTTTCATGATGGGCCCTCTGATAATGGCGAATTGCTAGCTAGTTAACAGAAGCAGAACAGGATCATGGCATTTGAAACCTAAATGTTATATAGTTGAAAAAAAATGACCACTACATAGAAAAGATAGTGATTTTAAAGTAAAGGTTTTTTTCTTTTTTGCATGTGTGTTCTAAAAAACCTCAAAAATATACATATACATGGCAACCAAAAATATTTCCAAAATGACCATCAATGCTAGAAATTGATTTGAAAAACATGAATCTTTTGTCAACTGCATTCTCATAGCTTTAGATTATCTTCCTGGTGGGTCTTTCTTCCACAAAGACAAAAAATTCTGAATTCAATGCCCAGATACTTTTCAAATGTCTGTTCCCAAAACCTTAGATTGTCCCTTTCATGAAACACTATGGATAGCATTTAGTTTCCCGGAATTTTCACCCAGGTCTGATATTAACCCCAAGGAAATATTCTGAGGATCCCTTCTCATTCCACACCTGCTCAGAAGATGAGAACTGAGCTGAAAAGCAGAGGTGAAACTATCAACTACTACGAAAATTTGCCATTTTCAATTTGGAAGTATTAATTTCTTTTAAAAATTTTAAACTTGTATTACTACTTATTTTCACATCACCTTTATTTATGGATATATACGTACCCATACCCTCCTGTGGGTACCATCCCCCTTAATGTACATGCATATTTACATATATACATACATAGGAAAGAGAAATAAAAATCAGGTCAGCAAAACTATCCAATATAATCACCAGGTCTCACAGTTATTTAATGTTCTATACCTATAGTCCTTCACCATTGTAAGGAAACGGAAGTGCTATATTTTACCATTTCTTCTTTGGGGACAAGCTAGGGTTTTATAATAATACATCATTGAGTTTTTTTGTTGTTACTTTTTCCTATTTACGTTGCTCTAGTCACTGTGTATATTGTTTTTCTAGTTTTGCTGGATTCAATCTGAGTCAGTTCACATAAGTTGGAAATATTAATTTCAAAGCCTTTTTTAGTGCATATTGAGAATTCATTAGTCAAGAATTCCTTATTACAAAGTGTTACAGGGATTACCCACAGAACAGTTAGGCCCCTTTGCAAAGTAGTCTCCTAGGGATGAATGGTCCCATTGATCCAACTGGTAAGCCTTAACCTGGTTCACCTGGCATTCATCCTTGGGTTGAGATTCAGAACCAGGCCATGTAAGAAAATTCTCCTTTCTTCCAGTACTAGATAATTCACAAGTCCTCAGATGCACGGAATGCTATATGCTAAAAAAATTAAATTAAAAAAATGGAGCTCATTTGAAAGCAAATAAAAAAGCCAACTTGTTATGAGCCTCCAAGGCATTTTGTGAAATTCTCACTTGGCAATAACATTGGCGATAGACTGCATGTGTCCTAAATGTAAGAACAAACAGCCATGAATGAGATGTTAAGGATTCAAAGCCACGTCCATTTGCTCAAAAGCAGAAATAGGACACAATTTCAATTGGTCAGATGCCAAATTAAATGTTAGAAAGACTAACAAAATATTATCTGCACAGAAAACATTATTAGAAATTAAGAGAAGAGATAAACATTCACTGGCTGTGGAATGTTTATGGCAATTATTGGAAACATTAGACAACATGCCATATCTTCACAAACCTTGGCATTGTACAATATCGACCAATACAAGGAAAAGGCAGTTGGGGAGTTTTGCTCTGGGACCTGGGTAATGCTAGGCCTCATTGCTAATGAAGGCCAAGTGTACAATGGAAAAACATGGAGGTGGCACTCACGCAGCTGAAATGAATGAACATGAATGAGCAGACCCTATGGAGCCAGAGTCTCTAAATTGGGACAGGTGATGCTGTTTGCACTGAGGGCCTTACTGCTAATTGAAGATTAGGCTCTCAAAGTGCTTCCTAGGGAACTTGGGACTGTTCAACTGGCAGGAGCTCTCAAATGGCCCTTTAAAGAAAAATGACATCTTCTTCAAACACACTCAGAATCAATATGGGACTCAGTGCATTCCTGAGTCACCTCCCCTCCCCTCCATTGTTAAATATGAAAGCATGTGCTGGGTGGTTTATCTATTTTATTACCTCTTGCCTAAGAGCATCCAGAGGTTGATTTATCAGAGGAAGGTGTACGTGCAATGAGGAGTGTTCTTCCCTGCAGAGCAGTATCATTCCATAAAGAAAATGCCCTCCCATTCATTTGAATGCTACCTCAAGTTCCACCTTCCTGTCTCTGCCTGGGACGTGCATTGACCCCTGCCTGGTGAAAATACTCTCCCCCTCAGGACACCTGGGACAGAGGAATGGGAGTGCCCATCCCCCAGGATAGCATGTACCTAAACTGCAATGGCACTTTTCATTCCCAATGAACATCAGCTTGAAGACAGCATCTGACCACACACATACACACACACAACTAGCCTGAAATAACTCTGCTGTCTCCTAAGGGACCTGAGTGACAGCATGATGGCTCCGTGTTGCAAGGCCAGGCTCATTAGACATGTTTACAAAATGCAGCTCACAGTTGGCCTCACTTCTCACTTCTTTGCTGAACAAAGGCTAGCACTACACACACACACACACACACACACACACACACACACACACAGAGGCTCACTGTCCCCATTCTCAGTACAAGAGATATAATCTCAATTGGACTGGTTTTAGCATCATATTAAAAACAATGAATTTTATTAAAGAGCAAATAACCTTTAATTTAGATGAAGCAGAGAATGAAGTCAGTTGAGTTTGAGATTTTTTTTTTCAGAACAGCAATTTTATTACTTTAAAGAACACATATTAACCCCAACTAGCTTAATAAAGTATTGTTAGGTAGGGGCCCTTGGGCTTATAATGAACAGATTCAGAATGATTTCTAATTAGCATGTGAATGACACAAATGGATGCTTCCAAGGTGCTGGAAAACTTTATTTTTTAAAATCAGTTAAACACTTCCCCTATGATCTCACGTATGCTTTCCATTTGCTTAACAAAACCCTGCTTCATAAATAGAAGACAGATAAAAATTCAGCCCAACTCCTGTTGGAATTAGCTCAGATTTTCAATAGTGAAGTCAAAATTTAAGAAGTTTTATTGAATAGATGAAAAAGGTCTGAGACAGACAAAAGTGTTTTTTTTATAGCTATGAGCATTTGCTTATGTAGTGCAGTGGATAAAGTGCCAGGCCTGGAGTCAGGAAGACTTATCCCCCCAGTGCAAATCTGGCCTTAGGCACTTAATAGCTGGGTGACCCTGGGCAAGTCATTTAACCCTGTTTACCTCAGTTTCCTCATCTCTAAAATAAGCTAGAGAAGGAAATGGCAAGCCAGACCAGTATCTGTGCCAAGAAAACCCCAAATAAGGTCACCAAGAGTCAGATACAACTGAAAATGATTGAATAACAACAAAACTTGCTCAAGACGTTTTGTCTGAAAGACCTCAAGAAGTCACTTTCCACTGGATCCTTGGATTCTGTTCCTAGCGAGCCCTTTGCCTTATCTTGCCTGTAATGAGGTTTCCGTTTCACTTTCTGGCCAAACCCAAACTATCTTGAGGGGAATAATGCCCCCATGTCTCTTCGGATCCCTCATAGGTATTGCGCTTCTTTCGTACGATACAAGTTCTGAGGGCAGGGATTGTCTTGCTTGCTTATATGTGTATTTCTAGCCCTTAGCACAGTACCTGGCACATAGCAAATACTGGATCAATGTTTTATGCCATAGCTATCTATTTATCTATCCGTCTATCTCTCTATTATTGGCCTTCAATTTGCTAATTTTCATCTGTAACAGAAAACGATGATTGGATTAGATAATTGCTAAGGTACTAATCATGTCTAATTCTAGTTAGAGTCCAATGTACCAGTTTCATGGATGAGAAACTAGAGGTTATAAATTTAGAGATGGAAAGGACTTTTGAGATCTTTGAGTCTAAGTTCTCCATCTTATAGATAAGGCAGCTAAAACCCAGGGGGAATAAGACGCACTCAGGGTCACACAGGTATTAACTGTCAGATTTTGAATTTGAACCCTTATCCTCTGAATTGTAATCAGTGCTCTTTCCTATTAGAGTACTCTATCCAATCCTGAGCTATACTGCTTCACGAAGCAAATAACCTATTACATCAGTTCCATGGTCTTTCCAGCCCGTGTAAATTTTCTTAGACAATGACAATAAGGAATGGTTTATGAGAGGGCAGGGTTATGCTCAGTGGTCATGAGAACAGAGCCTGTTTAGAACCAGTCACCAATGATGTCATTCCAATTTGTCACAAGCTATTTGTGAAAGAAAAACTTCAAGGCCGTTCTGTGTTTGATACAAAATAAAATAAAATAAAATAAAATAAAAGGAATGAAAGACCAAATGCCGACTTTTCTTATGTTGAGACTGTATAAAACTACAGAACGGAATTGTTTCTACTGAATGTTGTTGTCAGTCAACAAATCAATCAACAATAATTTATTAATCACTTACAACTACTACCACAGCCATCTTCCAAGTTATAACTGTGCTATGGTTGCTGTTGTTGCTACTGCTGCTATTGCCACCACCACCACCACACCACCAGCACATGTACAACTCCATAGATGTCCTACTCCAATGTGTCATGGTTTAGAGATGAAAACAGGGAAAAATTCAAGCAAGCTAGGAAGTACAAGTTAAGTAACAGGCTTCATCTGCCCTCAATGAGCAGCATAGAGAGGATTATATCTAGAAATGTGGTAAATGAGTGATGGAGACTTTGGCCCAAGACACCCATAATACAGATACATACATATATGGTTGTATGTATGTGTGTGCATATACATATATATGTATACACATATACATATATATATATATATCTGTTATGTATTATATATAAAACACTTTGTTGTTCAGTATCTCAGTCACGTTGGACTCTTTGTGACCACATTTGGGGATTTTCTACAATGGTTTGCCATTTTCTTCTGTAGCTCATTTTACAAATGAGGAAACTGAGGCAAACAGGGGTAAGTGATTTGTTCAGGGACACACAGCTAGTAAGTATCTGAAGCAAGATTTGAACTCAGGAAGATGAGTATTCTTGACTCCAGGCCTAGCACTATATACATTGCACACCTAGATGTCAATATAATGCATATGTACCACACATATACATACATCACATATTTGCTTTATATTTATTATATATGTAGATATGCATGCACAGATGCAGCCTAAAATAGATAATTATATACACATGTGTATACATGTGGTACATATATGTATGGTACATATATATCAGTCTCAGTCGTTCCACTTCCATGGTGAAAAGGAAGTATAAGGTCAAAAGAATCACATAGTTCTTAGACAATCTACAAAATTTAATTTATCTGGTGGTGTTCTTAGAGTGTGATCTTTGTCCAGTGATCAAATTGACCCCCAGTGGATAATCTAAATAATATCTATATTGACATTCTTATGATAATGAAACCAGAAACTATGAAGAAGCTCTAGTTAACGATTCTCTCCAAAGAGGCCTGTAGAGGATAATTATCTAGAAAAATCCTATGAAGACATTGCCAAGATCATCCTAATTAAGATGCTCAGTGATGTTAGTAGAAGGGGGTTAAGGGGAGAAGTATGAAAATGATATTATTGGAAAACAGAATTGAGGATGTAGAAGTGAAAAAAAAACCTCAACTTACAGACCACTCAAAAGCTCTCAATGTAGACTTCATTAATACTTTCTTCAAGAAAAAGATTTGTAAGGCATGAGACATAGTGATCTAAAAGCAACATCACAAGAAGTAAAATTGATTATGTCTTAATGTAAAGGAAATAATTGATTACTGATATAGCAATCATTTCTGGATTTCTTTTCTGTGTTTAGCCAGATAACTAACTAGTAAAAAGTGATATCAGATTAGAAAAGGCATAAAAATAAAACAGGTTAACTGTGGTTTTGGGGAACAGGGAAGGGTAGAAGAAGGGAATAAGCATTTATGTATTGCCTATTTTGCAACAGGTGTGGTGTGAAGTAATTTACAAATACTATTTCGTTTAATTCTCAAAATAGCCCTATGAGGTAGGCACTATTACTATCCCCATTTGGGGAAACTGAGGCAGACAGAAGTGAAGTGACTTGCCCAGGGTCACACAGCTAGTAAGTGTTAAGTGTCTGAGGCTGGATTTGAACTCAGGTCCTCCTGACTCCAGGACCAGTGCTCTATTCACTGCACCACCTAGCTGCCCCTTTTATTTATTTATTTATTTTTCTGAGAGCCTTTAATTGAACCCAATCAGCTGATACAAATAGAACCACAAAACTAAGGAGAAAAGCTGGGCAAGGCAGTTGGGACTTTGTTTCAGAATGTTGGCCTTTAGAGGGCATTGACAGAACTGTAGCTCAGTGAATAGAGCACTGGGCTTGAAGTCAAAAAGACCCGAGTTCAAAATTAGCCTCAGATATTTACCAGCCGTAAGAACTTGGGCAAGTCACTTCACCTCTGTCTGCCTTAGTTTCTCCATCTGTAAAATGGGTATGAAAATAGCATCTACTTTCCAGGGTTATTGTGAAGATCAAATGAGATAGTATCTGTAAAGGGTAATATAATACTATATAAATAATATTAAATTAATTATTAATATTAAATAAATAATACAATATCATAATAGAAAATATAATAATATTTGCCCAGTGGCTGAAGGATAGCAGGTGTTTAATACATTTTTGTTTCCTTCCTTCCTTTCTTCAACAGGTGCAAACCATTGACTGATCATGTAGGTAAAACTAGCTTATATATAGCACTTTATGATTTGTTAAACTTTACATGTATTGTCACTTGATCCTCACAACAACACTGGGAGATGGATGCTGTTATTATCCTCATTTTACAGATGAGAAAATTGAGAATGAGTGAGGTTAAGTGACTTGCCCAGGGTCACATAGCTAGTAAGTGTCTGAAACAGGATTCAAATTTAGGTTTTGCTTGTTCCAAGTCTAACACTGTAGCCACTGCACCACCTATTTAGGGCATGAACTTTTTCCTCACAGCCGTTCTTCTCAAATAAGTTGTCTCTAAAGTATATTTTAAAGTTACCTAAGATTGTGTGAGAAAGGAAAGCATGCAAATAGCTTTATTAAACAATTCCTTGAATATCAACATTAAGTACAGAATAAAACAGAGAAACCTGTTCCTGGTCCCATTCCTGTGCCAAGTCTGAATAGAAGAGGGGGTCTATTTCCATGGGAAGTTTCCTGAATGTTTCCCATTCACTCATGCCATCGTACAAATTGTCAAACTACAAACTCAATGAAATACATAGTCTTTCTAAAGATATCCACCTTAACATCTACACTGGAAAAGCAAAATGATTGAAAGACTTATAGTTTGCCCAGATTACAACCTGCAGCTGACTAGCCAACTCATGGTGGTAGTCCATGAGTAGGAAATAGAATGCAGCACCTGGATATTGGACATGTGGTCCTAGATAAAATGCACCACTTGGAGCCAGAAAACCTGGGTTTGAATAATGTCTCACACTTACTGGCTGTCTGACCTTAGACAAAGCACTTAATCTCCACGGACATCAGTTTCCTCAACTGTCAAACGAGTGAGTTGGATTGGATGACTGCTAAGGTCCTCTTCTGCTTAAGCTATGATTAGATAGAATTATAGATATAGATAGATAGACATAGATAGATCCAGATATATAGAGATTATATGTGTGTGTATCTATATAGCTAGTATTTGTGTGTGTGAGCAAGAAGAGAGACAGAGACACAGAGAAAGAGACAGAGACAGACTGAATCACCAACCCTAAGCAAGTCACAACCTGTCAGTGACCCAAACAACTTTCTAAGACTTTAAGTTTCAGAGAAGGTATTGATCTGCATTTGTTGGAATGTGTGTGTGTGTGTGTGTGTGTGTGTGTGTGTGTGTGTGTGTGTGTGTGTGTGTGTTACAGGCATCATGAGGAAAATGAGCTGGGCAAACTTGGATTTTTTGTTGTTCAGTTGTTTCATTGTGTCTGAATATTTGTGACTCCTTTTGGGGTTTTCTTGGCAAAGACGTGGAGTGGTTTGCCATTTCCTTCTCCAGATTATTTTAGAGATGAGGAAACTAAGGCAAACAGAGTTAAGTGACTTGCCCAGGGTAACACAGCTAGAAAATGTCTAAGGCCAGATTTGAACTTCCTGACTCCAGGGTCAGCACTCTATCCATGGAGCCACCCTACCATGTTTAGGAAACTGTTCAATGCTTTCAATGGTTCCAAGCTCCTCTATGTTACAAAATACTTCTTCTTGACTCTAAGGATTGATGATTTCATTGTTGCATGTCCTAATTCTACTGACACAAATAAAAAAAAATTCTTAGTAGTTGGTCTCTGAGTCACTGTGTATGGCCTGAAAATTCATAACCCCGAGAATCACCTGGTGATTAGTTACTGTAGACTTCTATGGCATGATGGATGGAGAGCTGCCTTCTGAATCAGGATGACTTGGACACAAGTCTCACCTCCAACTCATACTGTCTTTGTGACCCTAGGTGAGTACCCCTTTCCCCATTCCCCTCTCTCCCCCCAGGAAACTCTTTAAGACCAACAATTACAGAGAAAGTGCTGCATTTCCTTCCTGATGTCATAGTCCTCTTCCAGAACGAAGGACAAACAACAACACCTTAGGAGGTAGATATTGTCATTATCCCATTTAAAAAAAAAGCGAAAACTGGAGATGAAAGAAGCTAAGAGACTTGCTTCGTTCAGTGGATAGAGGGCTGGGCCTGGAGTCAGGGAGTCATGAGTTCAAATCCGGCCTTGGGCACTTACTAGCTGTATGACCATGGGCAAGTCACTTAACCCTGTTTGTCTCAGTTTCCTCTTCTCTAAAATAAGATGAAGAAGGAAATGGCAAACCACTCCAGTATCTGCCAAGAAAACCCCAAATGGGGTCAACGAAGAGTCGGGCATGATTGAATTGCAAGGGACTTGCTCAGAGGCACACAACTAGGAAGTGTTTGTGGAATGACTTGAACATAGATTTTGTCAAGTCAGAGGATATCACTCCATCCACCTTGCTGCCTTAACTCATATTCTCACAGCAATTCTTAGCAGGTAATCCAGGAACTATCAGCTTCACTTGACACATGAGGAAAGTGAGGCTTTAAGAAATAATATGATGTGCTTAAATTTTGTGGCTATAGCAACTCAGTCCATCCATATTCTACTGCAAGAAGCTTCCTGTGAAATTACTATTCAGTGGATGCTTGTACATTGTTGACAAAGATTGGTGGAAGAGCATAGGAGCTGGAGCACCCCAGAATTGCCTCTTACTCCCTCTGGCTCCCATCTCTGGCCCTCTTTTATAAGGAGTAAGGAGTAGATGATCGCCAAGGTCCATTCTAGGTATAAATGTATGATGTTACGATGACTCATTAGGACCTATTCTTAGTAAAAAAGTGAAATTAGCCAAGAACATATTTAGTGCCTTCAGCTTCCTCATCAGAGAGCCTTTCTGTCCTTGTGGTATTATGTTTCATCCCTGGGCACCTTGCATACTGTTTTCTTGCTCTTGGATCATTGTTCCTTGCTAAAGTATTAATAATAACTCTCAATTGATTTATTAATTTATTAATAACTACTTAATAAACACTTTCAAATGGCATTTGTATTTTAAAGGGGGTTCAAAGGTTAAAAAAAAGCCTTTAAGACTTCTGTTGATAATGATAAATAGTATGTTTGATATTTTGCAATACAGACCCTAGCCTGATGTGACCTCAGTTCCTACCATCTAGGCCATCAAATGTGAAAGATCATAGAATGTTGAATCTTTCAGATAACTTAGGAAATGCAACCTCTCCCCTCATTCTATTTCATGTAAGAGGAAATTGAGGCACAGAGAAGAATACTTCCCGTAATTATTATTCCAGCCCTGTGTAGTATCCATCATAAATCAATAATTCACAGTCAGTTTAGTTACGGACAGTGAAGAGGTTGATATCAGGACCTTAGGAATCTGTGGAGCTGAGAAAGAAAAATGGAAAAGATTTTCTCTCCCTTATGCCTTTTCTCCACAAATCCTCATCAGTGGGAGAGGTTATAAGGGGATGGGATCTACAATACTTCAGGGGGTACTTAGGAGTACCAAATAGAGGTTTGGGACTGGTAGAATTCAACCAGTCATGAGAAATTAAAATGTAGGCTATGTGTGGTAGAATTACAAGTTGATTCTTTGTCTTAATCACTGTTCTATGCAGCCTTGTTGTTGCTCCTTTTTTATTTTGTTTACTTATCTATCTATCTATCTATCTATCTATCTATCTATCTATCTATCTATCATCTATCTATCTATCTATCTATCTATCTATCTATCTATCTATCTATCTTAAGGTAATTGGGGTTAAGTGACTTACACAGGGTTACACAGCTAGTGTCAAGTGTCTGGTCTGAGACCGAATTTGAACTCAGGTCCTCCTGACTCCAGAGCTGGTGCTCTATCCTCTACTCTATCTAGCTGCCCCGTTAGTCTTTCATTTTTGAAAAAGACCAATGACATCACAGTGTGATGTTTTGACTTGCTCATGAATAAGATTTAAGCAAGGCACATTCGCACAAAGTCATCAGCCTCACTCTCTCTTCCAGTCATCAAAGTCCAATGGCAAGACACAAGTCAAGATGATTGGCTGACATAGTGGATGACCTTGGCGTCTTTGATGTCTGACCAAGCTCTAAGCTCTTCACTGTACCAACTTCAGCTGTCTTTATGGTTGTTGGAACAAATTGTACTCATCTGCTCATTTTGCCAGAGGAAATCTTCAAATGCTTGGGGGTAGACATTCCTCTAATTCACTGATGGGTTTGAGACCTGTCAATTACTCTCAGACTGGTTTAGCCCATCTGTTTGAAACAGTTTTACCTAGTTGTGGTTGCTGTAAATCCTATAGCTTCTTGGAGCCACAAATGAGAGTTGGGTGGCAGGTGAATGATAAAGGTGGATGAGCAACCCTGAAAAGGGCTCAGCAAGCCCTCACACCAGAGGTGCTAGTTCTCTTGAATACCCCATAAACCTCTCCATGCAGCACATACCAATATGGCATAGACTATAATGAAAGTCTACAAGATTGGGTTCAAAACAATGTAGAGCACCCGACTCATGGGCCTCGGAAATGGTTGCAATGAGATTACTGTTGAAAGAAGACTGAGGGCGTAGAGACAAGGTAACCTAAGTCATGGGATATTGGAACAATTATGCCAACATTACCATGGAGGTAGCTATTCTTGCTATTTAGGATATGTTGTAGAGGAATCAGAGTTTAGCCTACAGAATCCCCAAGTGATTGGTAGGGTTTGAGGTCAGCCTTTTGAAGAACAAGATACTCCTGGTTGATGTGGTTGACCACTCCCCCAACACTACCTGCTTTGCAAGTCCAGCAGTTTATAATAGTATTATTTGTTGGAGGGGGAGATGGAGGAGAACCATACTAAACCCAGCCCTTCTGAGGGTTTCCTTAGTTCCATTAGTATTTCAAACATATTTTTAACCCAGTTAGCCAATAAAACACATTTATTTGCACATTTAAAAAAAAACCTATTATTAATTTCTCTTAAACATTCATCTCTCTTTAAATTGAGTTCCAAATCCTTTTCCTCCCTCCCACTTCTATACCACCCACTGAGAAGGCAAGCAATGTGATATCAATTATACATGTAAAATCATGAAAAACATTTCCATGTTAGCCATATTACAAAAGAAAGTAAAAAAAAATAAAGTGATAACATTATACATCTATTTGCACTCAGAATTCATCAGTTTTCTCTCTGGAGGTAGATAGCATTCTTTCTTCATGAGTCCTTTAGAATTGTTTTGAATTACTGTATTGATCAGAAAAGCCAAGTCTTTCTCAGTTGATCATTACTACATTGCTCTTACTGTACACAGTGATCTCCTAGTTCTTCTCACTTCACTTTGCATTAATTCGTATAAGTCTTGAAATGTCTTTTTTCCCCCTGAAATCAGCCCTCTTTCTCATTTCTTATAGCACAATAGTACTCCATCAAAATCATATGTTCAACCATTCCCCAATTGATAAGCATCACCTCAATTTCCAAATTTTTTGCCACCACAAAATGAGCTGTTATAAATATTTTTTGGGGGTGGGGGCAGAGCCAAGATGGCAGAATAAAAGCAGTGACTTGCTTGAGCTTTCCCCCAAACCCCTCCAAATACCTGTAAAAATGACTCTAAACAAATTCTAGAGCAGTAGAACCCACAAATAGACAGAGGGAAACAAATTTCTAACCCAAGACAACCTAGAAGGTTGATGGGAAAGGTCTGTTGCACCAGGCTGGGAGAGGAGTGCAGTTCAGCATGGGCTGTGCAGGCAAAGACAGGGCCCCAGTCAACCTGGAGCAGGCCTTAGAGAACTGAATCACTGGCAGTTGTGGCAGTTTCCAGACTTCTCAATCCACAAATGCTAAAGAAAACTTAGAAGGTTAGTAGGACAGGTCTGTCAGACCTGGGTGAGATATTGGCCTCAGCCTTGGCACAGCCCCAAGGTGGCAGCAATGGTGGCTGCTTACAAAGCTCTTAGCCCACAGATGGTGGGGGGATCGAGTGGCTGATCAGAGTGGAATACAGGGATCTCTTTGTCAGCATGGAGGCAGGATTCTCTTGCTGTGCCTGTGCTTGGATCTAGGTCATGGTCTGGGTGGTGATCCTGGGGAGAGGAGGAGTGCTGGCGTGGCAGAGCTTGTGGTGGCAGTACAGAGGGAATTATCCTCACAGCTCCAAGGAAGAAAAGAGTGCTTCTGGTCACTCATAGACCAGAGCACAAGCCAGGAAAGGAGTAAACACCTCACCTTTGATCATAGCACCTTGGAAGAACTGAAAATTTACAAGTCCCTAGAAGTATCTCTGAAAACAGCTGCACAGAACCCCTGAAGCTTGGGACAGTACATTCTCCACACTGGAAGCAGAGCTCTACCTTAACAAAGAATTTATAACTCAAGTAATTAGGCTGGGAACATTAGAAAACAGTGGAAAAAACTGAGACTATAGAATCTTACTTTGGTGACAAAGAAGATCAAAACATACAACCAGAAAACAACAAAATCAAAGTTCCTATATCCAAAACCTCCAAGAAAAATATAATTGGTTTCAGGCCATGGAAGAGCTCAAAAAGGATTTTGAAAACAAGTAAGAGAAGTAGAGGAAAAATTGGGAAGAGAAATGAGAGTGATACAAGAAAATCATGAAAAATGAATCAACGGCTTGCTAAAGGAGACCCCCAAAATACTGAAGAAAACAACACCTTAAAAATAGTCTAACCTAAATGGCAAAAGAGGTCCAAAAAGCCAATGAGGAGAAGAATGCCTTAAAAAGTAGAACTGGCCAAGTGGAAAAGGAAATCCAAAAGCTCATTGAGGAAAATAATTCCTTAAACATTATAATGGAACAAATAGAAGCTAATGACTCTATGAGAGATCAAGAAATTATAAAGCAAAACCAAAAGAATGAAACAAAAATAGAACACAATGTGAAATATCTCATTGGACAAAACAACTGACCTGGAAAATAGATCCAGGAGAGATAATTTAAAAATTATTGGACTACCTGAAAGCCATGGTCAAAAAAAAAAAAGAGCTTAGTCATAATCTTTCAAAAAAATTATCAAGGAAAACTGCCCTGATATTCTAGAACCAGAGGGTAAAATAGAAATTGAAAGAATCCACTGGTCACCTCCTGAAAGAGATCCCTAAAGGAAAACTCATAGGAATATTATAGCCAAATTTCAGAGTTCTCGGGTTAAAGAGAAAATATTGTAAGCAGCCAGAAAGAAACAATTCAAGTATTGTGGAAACACAATCAGGATAACACAAGATTTATCAGTTTCTACATTAAGGGATCAAAGGGCTCAGAATATGATACTCTGGAGGTCAAAGGAGCTAGGATTAAAACCAAGAATCACCTGCCCAGCAAAACTGAGTATAATCCTTCAGGGGAAAAACATGGAAATTCAATGAAATAGAGGACTAGAGCTGAATAGAAAATTTGACTTTGAAATACAAGACTCAAGAGAAACATGTAAAGGTAAACAAGAAAGTGAAATCATAAGGGACTTACTAAAATTGAACTATTTACATTCCTACATGGAAAGATGATATTTGTAAATCATGTACCTGGAGAAGGAGAAAAGGAAAGGTAGAATGGGGTAAATTATCTCACAGTAAAGAGGCAAGAAAAAGCTTTTACAGTGGAAGGGAAGGGGGAGAGGTGAGAGAGAATGAGTGAATCTTATTCTCATGAGATTTAGCTTAAGGAGGGAATAACATACACACTCAATTGAAATTTGAAATTGAAATCAATTTTACCCTACAGGAAAGTAGGGAGTAAGGACAAGAGAGGGAGGGATGATAGAAGGGAGGGCAGATTGGGGAAAAGGACATTCAGAATGCACGCCATCTTGGGATGGGGGGAGGGGAGAGATGGGGAGAAAATTTGGAACTCAAAATCTGGGGAAATTAAATGTTGAAAAGTAAAAATTAATACATTAATAAAAAGTTTTAAAAAGATCAATATTTTTGTACATATAGATCCTTCTCCTTTTTCTTTAATCTCTTCTGGGTCTAGACCTAGATCTAGTAGTAGTATTTTTGAATCAAAGGGTATGTACAGTTTTACATTCCTTGGGTTATATTTCCAAATTATTCTCTCTCTCTCTCTCTCTCTCTCTCTCTCTCTCTCTCTCTCTCTCTCTCTCTCTCTGCTTTCCCTCCTGAAAAGTCTGTTTTGTTTCTGAACATTGCCTCCCTTCATCTGCTCTCCCTTTTGTTATCCCTCTTATCCGTATCTCTTATCCCATTCCCTTCCTATTTTCCTATAGGATAAGAGAATTCTATACCCAACTGAGTGTATATATTCTTCCCTCTTTAAAACCATTCCAAGAGGAGGGTCCAAGCATTGCCCTCCCTGTCCCCATTTTCTCCTCCATTATAAAAACTCTTCCTCATGAGCTTCTTTTTTAAATAAAGAGATCTCTAATACATAATCAACTCACAGCCAGGCCCTCTGTTTTTGTAGACTCCTTCTAACTGCCTTAATAATAGTAAAGTTCTTAGGAATTACATATATCATGTTCCCATATAAGAATGTGAACAGCTTAACTTTATTGAATCTCTTATGATTAATCTTTCATGTTTACCTTTTATGCTTCTCTCGAGTCTTCTATTTGTCAAATTTTCTATTCAGCTGTGGTCTTTTCATCATGAATGCTTGAAAGTACTCTACTTCATTAAAAATCCATTTTTCCCTTGAAGGATTATGTTTAGTTTTGCTGAGTAGTGTTATTCTTGTTTGTAAGCCTAGCTCTGTTGCCTTCTGGAATATCTTATTCCAAGTCCTCCACTCCTTTAATGTGGAAACTGCTAAATCTTGTGTCATCCTGACTGTGTCTTCATGATATTTGAATTCTTTCTTTCTGGCTCCTTGTGAGAATTTCTTCTTGACTTGGGAGCTCTGGAGTTTGACTATAATATTTCTGGGTTTTCATTTTGGGATCTCTTTGAGGAGGTGATCAATGGATTCTTTCAATTTCTTTTTTACCCTCTCAATCTAAGATATTGGGACAGTTTTCCTTGATAATTTCTTGAAATATGATATCTATGCTTTTTCTTTGATTGTGGCTTTCAGGTAATCCAGTGATTCTTTAATTATCTCTTCTCAATCTATTTTCTAAGTAAGTTGTTTTTCTGATGAGGTATTTCATATTTTCTTCTGTTTTTCCATTTTTTGACTTTGTTTTATTGTTTCCTGATGTCTCATGGTATCATTAGCTTCCATTTGCCCAATTCTAATTTTTAAGCAATGATTTTCTTCACTGAGCTTTTGTACCCCCTTTTACATTGGACCAATTATGATTTGTAAGGATTTATTTCCTTCAGTGAATTTTCTTTTCAATTTGGGCTATTGTGCTTTTTAAGGAGTTATTTTCTTTAGTGGATTTTTGTGCCACTTTTTCATTAAGTCAATTCTATTTTTAAGATGTTATTTTCTTCTATTACTCTTATTTATTTCTTTAACTCTTCCAGCAATTCTTGTTGGGTTTGTTTCTAATTAGCAGCTTTCTTTGAGTTGCTTTTAGTTGTTTTCACATTTTTGTCTTCTGAGTTTATGTCTTGGTCCTCCCTGCCACCATAGTAGCCTTTTATGGTCAAGTTGTTGTTGTTGCTGTTGTTGTTGTTGTTCTCTTCTTCCTCTTCCTCTTCTTCTTCTTCTTCTTCTTCTTCTTCTTCTTCTTCTTCTTCTTCTTCTTCTTCTTCTTCTTCTTCTTCTTCTTCTTCTTCTTCTTCTTCTCTCATTTTTCTAGCCTGTTTCCTGACTTTGAACTTTATGTTAAAGTTGGGCTCTGCTCACCTGGGGATGGGAAGTCCCAGTCTTTAGCCTTTTTTTGTGCTCCTATTTTTCTAAGCTAGAAATGTAGGTATGTAAGTTTTCAGTTAGAGTAATCCTTGGAAATGTGTGGTCACTGCTTTCCTAGTCTGTTCTCTGGTCTTTACCTACAAAGGGCCCCAGTTCCCCTGTAGCCATAAGCATTAGCTGGTTCTCTTAGCCCTAGAACTGTGAATAAGTCCTCTGCTCCCTTGTGACTGATCACTATTGCTCATCTCCACCCTGGAACTGTGAACCAGAATTTCTTAGGAGCAATACAGTTGTCAATCAACACCAGTGTCAGCAAAGGGTCCTCTGTACTCTCTTACCAGTTATCTGACTCTGTTACTGTCTCTGAGATGAGAGTTCTTAGAGCTGCTGCTGTCTATTGCAACCACCCCCAAGGCCCACCACTGCTGCTGCTGCCACCTTCTCTAGGCTGGGCCCACACCTTCATGTCACAGACCTCTCATGGCTACCTCCTAAGTTGCCTTATGCTGGAAAAATGTCTCACTCTAGAGACTTTTGTTGGCTCTGCTGTTAAAAATATTGTTTTGAGGAGTTATTTTAAAGTTGTTTGAAAGGGAACGTTGGGACAGTTCAGCCTGTACTCTGCCATCTTGGGTCTGTGGACATTTGCACTTTTTCAACAGATGTACAATCTAACTGATTTACAAGGTGGAAGGGACCATTCTTTACTAGGCAGTAATGGAGGAATATAGTCTATTGTTAAGGAATAGTAATGCTATGAAAGTGTGTTTAGGGTGGTGTTCAATGCAATTCACTTCAGTAAGCATTCATTAAATACATACTACTAATAATAGCTAATAATAGCTAACATTTATATAGTGCTTTGGGGTTTACAGAATGCTTTGCATATATTATCTAATTTATAAAGCACAGTGCTAGGCATTTGGAATACAAAGACAAAATGAAAAATAGTCTTTATTCTGAAGGAGGCTGCGTGCTGAATTTTCTGTGTTAAGCATTTGGCAGGATGCCAGATCTCTACAAGAGAACATGAATACATTTTGTTAATTGAGAACATTTTGAGCCTGGAACATGGCAGTCGTGGTGGAGTTCTCTACTGAGGGGCTGAATAATGTACTTTAGGATCATATAGCCCTGACTGCTTTGATGGACAGGCTTGTCTAGCTGAATGATAGACTAAGATGTTAGAAGATTAATGAGCATTGGGCCCAAAACAGTGAGAAAGTTTAGTGGAGTTGTATCTAAGTCCAGAGCCAATGCATCTGAGAGTCACCTAACCTATGCAGATATTCAGGGCTTGACAGAGTACAGATTGTTGTTTTGGTATGTAGTCAAGGATCTTATGAAGCATCTGTGTTGATCTTTCTGGGATCAAGATAGGAAAGCATTTCCTCTGGATCAGAATCAAGGGTGAAGAAACAGCTATGAGCAGTTGGGTTGGGGGAGGAGGGTCTTACATTATCAAAGAATGTATTTGGACATAATCTACATTTTGTGTGTGTGTGTGTGTGTGTGTGTGTGTGTGTGTGTGTATGTGTGTGTGACAGAGAGACAGAGACTGAGAGACAGAGAGAGAGAGACAGAGAGAGGAGAGAGACAGAGGAGAAAGAGACAGAGAGAGAGAGAGAGAGAGAGAGAGTTCCAGCCACACATTCAAGAAGAAGAAAAAAGGAAAAGTCATATTTCCTTTTAAAGTCTACTGAGTGGGGGCAGCTAGATGGTGAAGTGGATAGAGCACTCGCCCTGCATTCAGGCGGAACTGAGTTCAAATCTAGCCTCAACCATATAACACTACTTGTGTGACCTTGGGCAAGTCACTTAACCCTATTATTAGCAAAAAAATAATAAGTCCACTGAGTGAACTGTTCTTCCTGTCTTAAGGGCTAATTCTTGTTGCTGCATCCCTCTCTTCATTCTGCCATCACAGAGACCAAGGAATTGCTGAATTATCCTAAATCTTTAGGGCTGAATATATGTCCCCAGAATGAGTCTGGGGGAGCCAAGCTTAGGTCCATGCATTCACAGTATGGTGTTTTCTGCCCTCATTACAACTATTTCTTTTTAAAATTTGTGTGTCTTATACGTCTGTGAAGATGTGTGAGGAAGGACCTAGGAAGGAGGATTCCACACAAAGAGATGGAAAGAGGAATGGTATCACTTCCACAGGTAAGACAATCTGGAAAAGATCACATAGTAGAATACACACACTCCAGCTCATAGAGTATGAAGGTGAGACTAATGGGGAAGTATCTGCATCCAGCTTTATCAATCTTCCCGGGGACATAGAGACACAGGAGCTAGGGACAATAGCAATTGGGACAGCTCATCAACTGTAGCCACTGCAGCCCCAAGTGCAGTCATTGACTGAGGAACCACTTGCTTGGAAATGTGATTTATTATTCTCATCCTTCCATCTCCCTCCCTCTGCGATGCCTGAAATTCTCCTCATCTCCAGCTCTTGCCTTGCCTGGCTTCCTTTAAGTCCCAGCTAAAATCCCCCTTTCAATGAGAAGGCTTTCCTGATCCCCCTTAATTCTACCTCTTTCTCCCTGTTATAGCTTGTTTACACATGGTTGTTTGCATGTTTTCTCACTCATTATACTGTGAGCTCCTTCAGAGCAGAAACTGTCTTTTGTCTTTCTCTGAATCAGTACATGGCATAGTGCTTGGTACATACTAGGTACAAATGTTTATTGAATGACTGACTACAAAACACACTTCACCCTACTGGGTTTTAATCTGAAGTTCACACCACACAAACCCTGATACGTCTATCAGTCAATGTACTTGTCCATATCAGTGAAATGGTATTGACATGCCAAGATTGTGTTGACCACACCTGTGACATTGAAATTCTACTTCTAAAAAGCATAGTCCCTTCATTGCCAGTACAGAAAGAGCAGTATCAAGCTGAGAAACTGAAAGCAGTGTTGTTGCCATTAGGGTTTATGGAAATTACACTTTAAATGTTGCTTTGCCAAGAATCTAAACAACCAAAGTGGGTACTGGGAAGGTGCTTATCGTAAGATTCAAATTCATTTTTCTTCTGCTTCTCCCAAATATAAAAATGGCTTTTTCACATCAAGCTTCTTCAAGTATAAAGAAGGTTTTAATGGACTTTTCCCAGAAGAGTCCCTATAATATCATTAAAAATTAGAATAATATATAACATTCATAATGTGTTTTCAGGTTTGAAAAGTGCTTTCCTTTCCCCTGTCTGAGTATCTGTGCAAGGAAAAGTCAGGAATTTTACTAGTCTGTGGGACTCCTGAAAAACTTGCTTTCTTGTCTCACCTTACCCCAATGCTTCAGGCTGTAGGTAACATCATGCTGCCCCAGGCATTCCCCTTGTGAAACAATAACCATTAAGAAGCCCTAGATTCAGATATGTAATCTTTGACCTCAAGTCAAAGCTCACTTTTTGTTAGCTGCTTATTTTTGGCTGATTCTACCCCATAAAGACACACACACACACACATACACACACACGGGAGGTGGTGGCAATAAGCTGAAGGATTAGACAGTTGAACAAGATTAACTAATATAACACATTTGCACATGTAGTACTTAGAAAGTACATCCTCCCCTACATTAGGGTATGGTCAGCTGGCTTTCCAGGAAGGTCATGAAAACTTTAGGTTGGCTTTTATTGAGTCCATTTCAGAATATTCACAGAAAAATGAGCCCACCCTAAACTTCCCAAGAAACCAGATAACTATGCCCTGAGTGTGTTTGTTGGGGGTGGGGGAAGAGATAAAATAGTCTTATACATTTTCACCCAGGTATACCAGAATGATGTAAATAATTGGCAAGGTGGAAGGGCTGTACTCAACTAGGCATTACTCTCATCAGGAAGTCCAAAAGAATGAGCCCACAAGACATGTTCAGAAAGGATAGCGAACATGAAAAATCATGAAAGAGTGGGCAATGTTTTTCCTTTTAAATCATTAAGTGGCCTACTCTTCTTGTATCAGTGGCCAATCCTCTTTGATGCTGTCACCTCCAATCATCATAGAAACTAAAATGATGGTGTATTATGCTAAAGTACTTCAGCTCTGAGCCTTGTGCCTTTTGAAAGTGGCCAGAGGTTACCTAATTATTGCACAATGTTTCTTTCCCTCCCTCTACTTCCTTCCTTCCTTCCTTCCTTCCTTCCTTCCTTCCTTCCTTCCTTCCTTCCTTCCTTCCTTCCTTCCTTCTTTCCTTCCTTCCTTGCAAACATAGATATTAAAACTTCAATAATTCGAGGAGCTGTAATTTCATACACACTTTTGCCACTGAAATGGAACACAACTCCATGCTTTAGCAGTCAGTATTCATGAGTTGCTGTGGCCAAAAATAATCATCACCTGGTGGCCAGTACTTAGCCTCTGTTCAGTTAGCTAGGCCAGTTTTCATAGGACAGCTATACAATCTGTCACTGGGCCTGCATGCAGAATCTTTGCAGCTTGTAAGACCCAGCCAGAGCATGTGCTCCAGCTGGCATAACCTTTAATGTCTCATGATCACTTCTTTGCCATGATTAGGTTTTCCAATAGGACAAAACACATTAACACCCACACTTGCATGGTGATAGGCTCTCTTCTTGTGTCTGAGCCTGTGATATTCAGCCTGGTCCATTGTTGCTGGAAATTGTAATCCCACAAAACCTACCAAAACCCCTTCATGGAACCTTCAACAAAGCAGAATGGAAAGATGAAATAGCTGTAGCCAAGCTAGATGGTCATACCCAGAGAAATAAATTTCCTATCAGAATTCATGTAATGGCCTCTAATTTTTATCCTCAGTTTATGAAGATAACCTTCATTTCCTATTATCCTATTAATTCCAGAACCATATATAAAATCCTCTTTTTGGCTTTTAAAGCCCTTCACAACCTGATACCTTCTAATCCCTCCAGTCTTTTCACTTTTTACTCTCCTCCACATACTCTCTGATCCAGCTACAATGGCCTTGAGGTACCTCACACACAAAACTTTATCCACTGATTCTAAGCCTTTTCCCTGATTTCCTTGACTCCTTGCCATACCCTTCCTCCTTACCTTTGCCTCCTAGTTTGCCTGGCTTCAAGTTTCAACTCAAATCCTACCTTGTATGTATCTTGCTCATGTAAAAATGTTTAGATGTTGTCTTCCCCACTAGAATGTGGGTTCCTTGAGGGCAGGGACTGTTTTTGCCTTTATTTATATCCCTACTAATTGGCACAATGGCTGGCATGTGGTAAGCCTTTAATGAGTGCTCATTCACTGACTTATTGAAGATGGCTGCTTTGTAGGGTAAAGGTCATGATTCAGAGCCCAGATCTATAGCCATTTACATGGTTTTGAACCAGACTAGAAATTGGTTCCCTGGCAGAATTCAATCAACCAATTGAGCAAAGGTTTACAGAATACCTTCCCCCCTGCCCCGTAATCCTGTATGAGACATATAGTCCCAAGCCTTAAAGAATGTGTGAAAGAAAAGGCATCATACATCATATGGAATTTCAGACACTCAGTCTGACCTAGAGGGGCATTCATGCTCCATATATGTGGCATCTTAGGGTATGTTTTGTTCTCTGCCATCTTAGGACTTCAGGACTTACTGAACTGGAGATAGAGCTCTAGTTCCACCTCACCGATCCATTCTACCTGCACCCTCCCAACATCAACACAAATTCAGGCCTTTGGAAATAGAATGTTCACCTAAGCCTGCATCATCACAGGAACCTGGAAGATAAAGGCTTCAACCAAGAACTACTTCCCTATCAATTAATCAGTCTATAAGTATTTATTTATATAGATTATGTGCCACACACACATGCAAGGCATAAGAAATACTTGGACTAAAATGAACTAGTCCATTCTTTGAATGATTTTACAATCTATTGGACAAGATAACATGTGTGTATTAAATATATAAATGCATGCACAGAAAAATATAAAGTAATTTGGTGATAAGGCACTAGCAGATGGGAGCTCAAAAAAGGTTTTAGGTAGAAGATGGTACTTGATCCGAGCTTTGAAGGAAAGTAGAGATTTGAAGAGGCAAAATAAGAAGGGAGTATGTTCTAGGCATTCGGGATACAAAGGCTTGAGGGTAAGAGATAGAGTGTGCTAAGTGAGGAACAAAAAGAAAGCCAGTTTGCCTAGATGATAAAGTGAGTAGGGAAAGAAACATGTATTACAAGGCTGCAAAACCAGGCAGGAAGTAGGTTGTGAAGGGTTTTAGATGTAAATAGAAGAGACTCTATTGGATTGGCGAGGTCATAGAGAGCCATTGAGGATTATTGAGCAGGGAAGTAACATGATCAGACCTGTTCTTTAGCACTTCAGCTGAGTAATAACAACAAAGCATCCAAATCCATTCCTTGTCGAGCTGGTCTTCCAGCCTCTAAGTCCATCTCCTTTAGTCCTTAAGTAGTTTGGTTCTTGTCTTATAGTCTTCTCTCTCCAATTATACTCTCATACTTGCTAACTTCAATATTTATGTTATTATCATCCCAAACAGTCTGGTTTTCTAGTTCATTAACCTCCTTGATTCTCATGAACTTCACCTTTGTTACCTCAGCGACCCATAGTGAGAGACGTGTTTTAGATCTCATCATTACCCATAACAGGGCCAATTCCCTGATCATCTACTCTAAATTCCTTTTTCATATCAAAATCTGTCTTTCAATCTTTTACCCCTCCATCATGTTACTTAAACCTTTTTCATCTTTACCATAAATTTTCAATACTATTTCCTCATTCCATTACTCCTGCTCTGGTCTAATTTTCCTTGCTTGAGCAAGGAATTGACACCATAATTAGCCAATTTAAAAATCCATTAGTCTCCACCCTTGAATCTCTTGCCCCCATTATGCTACCACAATTCAGATACTTACCCTAATTCAAGTCCACTGCCCACTTTTTCTGCTTCTATTTGGGCTGCTTTCTAGGGCTGTAGGAAATTCACAATACATTATTGACTAAATCCATCAAAAATCAATGCTATCTAGTCTCTACTGAGCCTTCGTTGCTACATAGAATATCTTCAACTGACTTTTCACCTAATTCCCATCAGCAATATTCTCAACTTTCTCTCTCTCCTTGCCCCCAATTTGTCCCTTAGTACCCTATCAGAAAACGTCTTCAACTCCTACTTTATTCAGAAAATGGAGACTATCCAACTTTATCCCATTCTTTCCAATACTTCTCATATGAAATTTGACTTCTCTACACATTTAGCCATCTTTACCTTGCTCCTGTTTATGAGGAAGAACTGACACTATCCTTACCAAAGCCAACCACTTTTCCTATATCATTAATCCTGTTCCTCTCCTGTCTCTTCTAGGAGCTTATCCCATCTATCATTCACCTTCTCTCATTTTCAATTTCTCTCTTTCCTAATTGACTACCAGTAGAGCCTATTGTGAGAAAACTGTAAGGCCCTATTCTGAGCCCTCTTCTCTATTTGCTTTTCACTCTCTCACTCAATGACATAACCAGCTCTTATTGCCATAGTTTAGTTTTCTAACACTGTGTTAAGTGGTGATAATGAACATATTTGTTCTATCTATGTCTCATTGGAAAAGCCTCTAGTTTATTCCCATTAAATATAATGCTGGCTATTGGTTTTAGATAGATATTACTTACATTACTTGTTTCCTAGGATTTTTAGAGTTTTTTTTTAACAGAAATGGATGTTATATCTTGTCAAAAGTTTTTTTCCATATCTAATGATTTTTTTCTTATTTTGAAGCTATTATTAAGTCTATTGTGTGCATAATTTGTGTAACATTAAACAAATCTTGAATTCCTGGTATAAATCCAACCTGGTCATAGTACATAATCTTTGTAATATGTTGTGGTAGTCCCATTCATAATACTTTACTTAAAAAGGTTGTATGCATCAATATTATTAAGTATACTAATCTATAGTTTTCTTTCTCTGTTTTGACTCTTTCTCATTTAGCAATCAAAAACATATTAATGAGGGCCTCTTCTTTTCCTATCTTCTTTTCATATTGCCTATGTAATACTAGAATTAATTTTCTAGCAATGTTTGGTAAAATTCACTTTCAAATACATCTGGTCCTTTTTTTTTCTTTTGGGAGTTCATTTATAGCTTGTTGAATTTGTTTTTCTGAGACTGGGTTATCTAAAATCTCTATTTCTTATTCTGTTAATATGAGCATCTCATAGTTTTGTAAAAATCAATTTATTTCATTTTGAATGGCACCTTGGTTGGCATATAATTTGAGAAAATAATTTCTAATGAATTTGTTTACTTCATATTCATTTATTGAGTGAATTTACCTTTTTCATTTGTCAGTATCCAATTAATTTTTAATTATTTCCTCATAGGTTCTTTATTGACTATAATGTTTATTACATTGTGGTCCATACATATATATGTTTAACATTTATGCTTTTCTGACCTTTTTTGAGATTGGATCTCCCTATCTCACCAAGACTTTAAGTGCAGCAGTCATGGATAGGCCCCATTCCAATACTTATCATTACAGAAGCTTTGACCTGATCTGGTTTTTTTCCCCCTAGTCTGGCCTCATTTGTTCTGCTTTATGCAGTCTGGTAGCTCTTTGTTCTAAGGATTTCACTCTATTGATGCTAGGCTTCCCTAGGATCTCCTACTGACCACTCAGAAATCTTCAGATCAAGTGATTCACCATCTTGGCATCCCCAGTGTCAGGAATTATAGGCGCATGTTACCACAGTGGCCCTCTGAATTTGTTTTTGAAGTTTTTATGTCCTAATGCATAGTAAATTTTATAAAGGAATAATTCATAGCTGAGAAATATGAATATTCTTTTGTATTTCCATTTGATAATCTCTAGAGATGTATCATATCTATTTTTAAAAATTAAATTCTATTCAGATCATTAAATTCTTTCTTATTGGGGGTGGGTAGGTTTGATTTGTCTAGGTTCAAAAGGGATACAGTGAGGTCATTCACAATTACAGCTTTGTTACTTCTTCCTGTAACTCATTAACTTTAAGAATCTAGATGCTACTATACTTAGTTTTGATATTAATTCATTGTCTATTGTACCTTTTTGGATAATGTAGTTTCACTGTTTCGCTTTTAATGAAGTCTATTTTCATTATTGTCTTATTTGAGTTCATGATTCTACCTCTGCCTTTTCTACTTTATTTGAAGCATAATAGATTGTTGCAACTCAAACTCCATGTTAATCTTTGTTTCAGATTGTTTTCTTGTAAGGAATACATTTTTAGATTCTGCTTTTTAATCAATTATGGTTGCCTCTTCCACTTTATGGGTGAGTTCATTTCATTCACATACACAATTCTGATATTTTATTATATATTTTTTTCTATCCTATTCTCTTAAGCCTTGTCTTTGTTTTCTGCCCATTCTTTACAAAGTAAAAGAGGGTAATGAGCTAGAAGAATGCCTACCACAAGTGCTCTAGAACTAATGCCATCTGCTTTTATTCCCCTTCCCCTTCTTCTCTTATCTCACCCAGAAAGAACTTTCATTTTCTTTCTTTCTCTTTAAAACCTCTTCACGACAAGAGTTTGCTTTGGTTCTGGTTAATCTCTCTGTGAGTCACTCCCTTCTTATTCCCCCTCCTCTTCTATTTCCATGTTGAGTAAAATATATTTCTTCACCAAAATGTATTTCTCATTGTGTATAGTCTTTCTTCCTTTGAACCAATTCATATAAAAGTTAGATTCAAGTGCTGCCTGCTCACTGTCTGTCACCTTCATGTTTGTAATAGTCTTCTGTTTTTCTTTCTATTTCCCTATTATTATGTGAGATAATTTCCCCTCACCCTTCCTATCAGCCATTTCTCCTGCCACCAACATATTCTTTCCCCCTTCCATTTTCTTTCTTGTTTTAAGATCATCAAAATAAAATAAAATTTCTTCCAGACTTTCTGTCTTATTTGACTCCCTCAATGATCCTTGATGATGTTATGGTTCTGAGTCAACATTTATATCATCTCCCTATTACAATGTAAATATTTCATTTTTATTTAGCCCTTTATGATTGTTTGCTTGTATTTACCTATTTATTTTTTTCTTTGCTCTTATAATTATATTCCAAACTTCTAATCAGCACTAGTCTTTTCATCAGAAATTCTTGGAAGGCCTCTCTGTCATTAAAGGAAAATATTTCTTTTGAAGGATTATATTCAGTTTTTCTGAGCAACTTGTTCTCAGTTGTAAGCCTATTTTTAAGTATAATATCTTAAGGACTCAGCCCCTTTAGAGTATTGGTTGCTAAATTTTGTGTGATCCTGACTGTGGCTCTTTGGTACTTGATTTTTCCCCTTTCTGGATACTTGCAAGATAATTTCTTTTACCTGGAAGTACTGTATTTGGGTTATGATTTTTTTTTTTTGGCAACTGGGGTTAAATGACTTGCCCAGGGTGGCACAACTAGTGATTATCTGAGGCTGGATTTGAACTCAGATCCTCCTTATTCCAGGGCCAATGCTCTATCTATTGTGCCATCCATCTGTGTTAGGCTATGATGTCCTTGAAAATTTTAATTTTGGATTTCTTTCAGGATGTCACTGGTGGATTCTTTTTGTTTTCACTTTGCTCTCTGGTTCTAAGAGATTTGGACAATTTTCTGTCATGAGTTCTTGAAAGTTAATGGTCATGACCTTCAGTCTAGTGATTCTTCATTATCTCTCCTTGCTCTGTTTTTCAGAACAGTTGTGTTGGCTATGAGATCCCTTAGATTTTCTTTTTTTCCAGTCTTTTGACTTTGTTTTAGTCTTTTTTATTGTCTCATGGAACCTTTAATCCTAATTTCATGTGTAAAGTAATTTTAAACTCTTAAACAAAAAAAATATTTTTGCTTCATCACCCCCAGCCCTGGAATTATAAATGAACTTGTCCTTTGGTGATATTTCTTTTTAAGACTTAACTTGTAGATAACTGATGCCATTCTCTTTTCCCACATGCTAGTCTTTACTGAGTTTAAAACTTACTTTGTGTACTCTGTGCACCTCTGAAAGTAACGTCTGGCCAATGTCCTCTCTGTATTTTCTTTGTTCCTGTTGCTACTTTCTCTGGTTATTAAGAACTATATTATTCAAGGATCTCATGGGAACCTCCACCTGGAGACCTTCAAACTTTCAGTACATCCAAGGCTGTTTGATTTAAAGCAAATGCTGATTACTGTCCTAGTGAGCTTTGCAAGCTTTTGATGTGGGTTTGAATATGGGCAAGATGACTATGGACTTGCCACTGGTTGAAACTCCAGTAGCCTGCTGCTGGACTGAACCACTGTTAGCCAGACATTCATTTTCAGAAATGGCCAATACAGGAATTAGCTTTCCTTGGCTATGCATATTTATTACAAATGCTTTCAGTTTCATTGTTGTTATTGTTTTTGTTTTTGTTCATTGGGTAAGGGTGAAATTTGGGAGGGGGTAAATAAATGCTTGTGAAATAGATAAATGAGACTGAGACAATAGTATTTCAGATATTATTGAAAAATGTGAAATCATACAGGTTGGCAGAGACATTCTGAATGAGTTGGAATGCCTATTTCTAGGGTATTCTGGTCCAAGAGATTTAGTATATGATGTAACTTGCTAATAGCAGGATCTTTATAAATATTTGTTAAATTAAATTGCACTCCTTTGAAGCTTATGAGTCAAGTTTAGGACAAATAAAAGGAAATCCTTTTTCACACAGTAAGAAGTAAATTTATGAATTGATTGATCTGATAAGAGGAATACAGTGAAAAAAGAAGTCATTCACAAAATAGTGAAGTTAATTAAAGGATCCAAGATCCATGGTGAGAATAAAGGGAAGAAAAGATATGTAGGATATATACTTAATTTGTTGACATCATAGGAGGAAATCACTCCCTTGCATAAAATATCTCTTAAGGTCACTAAGGTCACTGTTAGAAACAGGCTCTTGCTGACATTTCCTACCTTAATTAAAAGTATTTGATGATGATGATGATGATGATGATGATGATGATGATGATGATGATGATGATGATAATGACATAATCTCAGATTTGGAAGAGACATCAGAGATCATTTAGTCCAAACCATGTTAGAGTAAGACTTCCCTCTACAATAGTACTGATAACTTGGGATCCAGCCTCTGATTGTAGACCTCCAGCAATGGCAAACTCACTTTCTATTGGAGGTATCCCACTCTACTTTGGGGCAGTACTGATTTTTGCAGTGGAAATGGCATTCTACTGAGCAAGGAAGAAAAGTTCCAGTGGCTTAAGAATGGAATAGTCTAGCATATGCTTCACTGATCTGTTTTATATAAAACTTTGATGCACTATTCCAAATGGAGAAGATTATGCATGAGAATGATGCCTAGGCTAACTGTTGTGAGAGATGTCTATGAAGAGAGAGGTAGGGTCACGGAAACAAAATCAGCTGGCTGTTAAGATTAGAAGAGTGTTTCCTGTCACACATCCACACTTTAGTAGTACAAAGCTGGCATGATCTATTTAATTCCTTTTTCATTAGTCCCAGCAGTGACTCCCTCGGGAGGAAGTTGTGATGGCTAAGAAATGTACATGACAAACTGATCATTAGATGTAGTCATTCTTCACATAACAGGCATCCTAGGAAGGAGATATCCTATTCCCTTAGCTGTAATCTGAAGGGAGCATCATAACCAGCTTTATTTTTAGAGATGAATTTCTTATTGTTTATGCTATGGTTTCAATACTACATCAAACTTTGATGAACAAAGGTCATAGCTCACATTTGGCTGACATGTGAGGGGCTCATTAAATATATCTGAAGATTTCCAAAAGGGTATTCATTATTTCCCTTTCCTGACTTCTGCCCTATTCTTCCACAGACACTCAAAAAGCCATTCTAGGGCCAGTTGCCCCACTATGTTACTCTTAGCCACATGGTAGTGGCCCCTTCAGGGTCCATGAATATGTATGTGAATCTGTTCATAACAAAGTCTAACAGGTTAGCCGCAGAACCTACAGGCAAGCCATCCCTAGGTACAATGAATCTGTATTCATGCTTTGAAGACTGTCTCACGGTTATGGTCACTGACTCCTGGAATCAGTCCATAGCAGAGAAAGAGATCATGTCCTCCAGTTGCTAAACAAGCAAACAAAACAAAACAGACACAAACCAAAAATATAAGACTCTCCCTCTATGAACAAAATGAAACAAATGAAAAAGTGTTACTGATGATCAAATACATGTAACTAGCTCATTAACTACCTCTATCCCTCATTATCACCTAGGCAAAATGAGCAAGATCACCCTGGCCCTACCCATTCTGCATATTTTTTGATGACTTTGTTTCTCTTCCAGGGCTGTTTCCATTTTCATCTGAATTCACTTAAAAATAAGTTTGAAGCAAATAAAACCTGTTTTACTTTAGGCACTTTGCCCCACAAAGGGCATTTAGAATATGAATTGTATATATTTCTATTTGTTCCCCAATTCCATTTTCATTTTACATAGTTTACTCAAGACTTCAGAATTTTAAATGTGATAAAAATCTCTTGGCTTCTGAATTCATACCTAAAATGTCAGTACTTAGGAAGCTGTACCATTTTCACCACTTATTCAAGTTGAAAGCAGGTTAGACTTTACATATTTCAAAAAGATGAAGAGAAGAAAAGCTGAAGAACTCAGAATCACAATTACATTTTGAAGATTAGAATATGACATTCTGCTGTTTGATTGAGTCCATATACATACATACATATTTATTTATGGATACACATGTATGTATACACACACACACACACACACACATTTGTTTAATATAGCTATGGAGGGATAGGATGGATAAACAGGAAACAAGAAAAGAGAAAGGCTAAGAGAGAAAGCTGGTACAAAACATGGAAAATAAGCTGAGTTCAGAGTTGTAGAGTAAGAGATCAGACTGGATTGTACATGGTAAATCGAGCAGGGTTTTCTGTGATTCTAAAATGCTTGCTGCTGCAAACCCCTGTGCTGCCCCTTTCCCTAAATCTTTAACATCAGTACTTTCTGCCATTGATTTTACATGACTGAGAATCGTGGATTCAGATTTCAGAAGAATCAAAATTGCAGGTGACCCAAGGATATTGGAACAATACAGAGTGAGTCATATATTACCAAAGGAAATTCCTTTGCAAAAAGTGATGTAAAAGACATCATTGAAGACAAGTATGACTGGAAAAGGCATTGGCCTGTGCAGTGTCTCAGATGAAGAGCAGCAGACACTGCCTAAATGCTGATGATGGTGGCTTTCAGATATTAAAAGAACCAGAGGAAAGTCTTATGTATGCTTTGTGAAAGAATTGTGGAAAGAAAGCTGTTGTTTCAAAATGACCAATTAAAAATTAGTACAATAGTGAACTTGTTATATTTCTGCCTCAAAAACAGTGGAAAATGTTCCAAAGAAAACAAAAACAATCAAAAGGGAAGAATGAAAATCATTTCCAGCAAAGGTAAACAACAACAAAAGACTGCACTGAGGCCTATATTCCACCCAGCCTCACTTTATTTTATGCCCCTGGCTTAGAGCAGTAGCTGTAAGTGTTAATGAACGTAATGCCTTGTAATAAAATCAAACTTCATATGGAATAGATTACTGCCTCTGTCATCCTTACTCTCTCACCAATCTTCAATCTCTCTTTATTTGATCATTGATTCCCTACAAATATCTTCATGTCTCCACTTCAAAAACCCCTCATTGATCAATATATATCCACTAATTAATATCCCATATGTTCCCTCCTTTTTGTGGTTAAACTCCTTGACAGGATCTTCTATGATCAGTGCCTCCACTTCGTTTCCTTTCACTTTCTTCTTCACTTTCTGCAGACTGGTTTCTGACCTAATCATTCAACTGAAATTGCTCTTTCCAATTGAAAAATATAATGGCTTTTATTTGTTCCCCATCCTTTTGACCTTGCTTCAGCCCTGTAATTAACCTTCTTCTTGATGTTCTCTTTTCTCTAGGTTTTCATGACATGGCTCTCTCCTTGTTTTCCTCCTACCAAACTCTAATGAGTTTGAATCCCTTCATAACTTAGCACCCTCTACCTGTTCTCTCTTTTTTACATTTTACTCCCCAACACCTGCTCTTTGATCCAGTGACACCGGGCTCCTGGCTGTTCCACAAACAAAACACTCCTCTCAGCTCTGGGCATTTTCTTTTGCTTTCCTTCATGCCTTCTCAACATTTGTTTTGCTGGATCTTCATCTGGGTTACGCTCAGTCATAGTAGTTGTTCCTCAAGGCTCTGACTTAGGTCTTGTCTCTTTTCTTTCTACGATATTTTGCTTGGTGTTTGCATCAACTTTCATGGATTCATCTATTGTTTTTCTTCTGATGATCCCTAATCTTCTGTCCTACCTTTCAGTCTCCCTTCACTAACAGCCTTTTGAATATCTGAGTGTCCTGTAGATATGAGCTGGATATCTAGTAGACAAATGTGTCCAAAGCTGAATTCATTTTTTTTTCCTTCAAAACCTTCCCTTCTTCTTAGATTTCCTATTTCTGTGGAGGGCTCTTTAGTGCCCCCAGTAACTCAAGCTCAGAACCTAAGTGTCAACCTTACCTCCTCACTCTTTTTCAGTTCTCATATCCAATCTGTTACCAAGGCCTGCTAATTCTACCTTGGTAATATTTCCCTCTCTTCTCACATCACCACCCAGATGAAGACCCTTATCACTTTGAAACTGGAATATTGCAATAGGTTTCTGGATGGTGTCCTTGACTTAAGCTTTTCCCCACTCTAATCTATATATCCTCCCAGTTATCTTCCTTAAATGGACTTCAAACTATGTCATCACTATATGCAATGATACAGGTGACTTGTGGTTTCCAGTAACTTACAGGACCAAATATACTAGTGTCCAAAGCTCTTTATAACCTGTAATCCTCCTACCTTTCTAATTTTCTTATACCTTACTTCCTCCTCACATTACCCACCCTCTACCCCCAACACATACTTTCTGATGCAGTGCCACTAACCTCATTGTTGGTCCTCACACCCAACATTCTATCTCCTAACTCTGGGCATTATCTCTGACTGTCCCCCATTTCTGAAATGCTCACCTTCCTCATCTCTGCCTCCTATTCTTCATGGCTTCTTTCAAATCCCAAGTAAAACCCCACTTTTTATAAATAGACTTTCCTCATCTTCCATCATTCTAGTTGTTGATCCTTTTGTAGATGATCTTCAATTTATCCTTTATATATTTTGTTTACATATTCTTTTCCCCATTAGACTGTGAGCTCCTTGAGAAAGTGAGATTCTTGCCTTTCTTTGCATCCCAAATGTCTGGCACATAGAATGTACCTAATAAATGCTTATTGACGTACTGAGTGTTGCTAAAAGATTCCCAGGATAAAACTACAGAGGAGAATTATTGCTATTTTTGTTATTTTTATTGTTCAGTTATTTTTCAGTCATGTCTGACTCTTCATGACCCCACGTGGTGTTTTCTTGGAAAAAGATACTGGAGTGGTTCACCATTTCCTTCTCTGCTTCATTTTACAGATGAGGAAACTGAAGCAAACAGTGTTAAGTGACTTGCCCAGGGTCACACAACTGGTGTCTGAAGCTGGTTTTGAACTCAGGAAGTTGAGTCCTCATTGCACCTTCCAGCTGCCCTATGCTGTACTACTCCATGGAGGGGTGTGGGGCAGGATTTGGTATGTTCATGAGGATTCTAATAGTAGTAGAAAATTTTAACAAAAGACTTAAAAATAGACAACCTAGGTTACAGGATGGGAGACTCTAGAATAACAGTGGACACCCTGAAAAAATAGTGGAAATAAAACTCAAAAATTAAAATATATAGAAGGAAATATTGGCAAAAAATTAAAACAACAATAACTGTCTCTCACTTAAAACATATGTTCTGAAAAACAGGGCACAGAGATGTAGTCTCAGGATCACTGGGCTCCCAGAAAAAAAAATCACAAAACAAACAAAACCAAAAGAATTGTTCAGAAATATTTTAACCTGAAGATAATGTGAAAATCCACAGGTCACTACGGGAGAAAACCTTCAAATAAAGCATGCCTAGAAAGTGATCAAGCTTAAGACCTTTATTTCCTATTAAAAATAATGTATTATCATGTTGATAGGAAGATTCAGATCATATATCATGGCATTCCCATCATTAACTGTGAGAAAAGAAAGAAAATTTAGAATATGCTATTTTGAAAAGTCAAGGAAATGGGTTGGCAACTAAGACTACCACACTGCAAAGTTGAACATTAAATTAAAGTAAAAAAAAAGTGTATTTTTAACAGAGTCAATGATTTCAAAGAGTTGCAGTTAAGAAATTCAGAATTGGTCAAAGAGTATGAAAAGTAATCACAATAGACATAAGAAACTTAAAAAATTTGAACAAGGTTGAAAAACTTGAAAGTGTTAAATGGGGACAGTGTCTACATACTGAAAGAGGGAGAAAAGGGCAACTCTAGGAGTGAATGAGGAAATGCAGAGAGTTAAGCTATGGATTGAATACTCAAAAGTGGGATGAGGGAAGAAATGCCCTAAAGGAAAGGGAAGGAAAATGAAGAAATTTATGATTTCTTCTAAGTAGGTCACTACAAGAAAGTATCATTCAAACTGTAAGTTGCACCGTCTCTTTAAGACCCTTAAAGCAGTTGATAATGAAAAGAGAAGAAAAAACAATGTTTTCTTGCAAAGGACGGGATTTGTATTGATTGTCAAATGATGTGGAGTATTGCTGCTCTTATAAAAGAGATTTTGATTTTTAATGTGAGTGGAAAAAGAACTTTGTTTTAATATAGACTGCTGAAATATGTGTATGAAGAAACAGCTTTCAAATGGGATTTTGGACAGTTTTGAAACAAAGATGATCTGTGTTGTCAATTTAAGGACTTGGAACACTTTGTTAGCCATGTGGAGGGATGCCATACTTGCGTTAGAACAGTTTAATGCTATAAAGAGGTAGAGAAAGATCTTTTATTTATTAAAAAGTAGAGAGATGTGAATATGAAGAAACATTGTTTCAAGGGCACCAAAGTGACAGTATGTCTTGTTGGAAACTTAAGAAGAGGTATGATGGTTGTTGTTTAGTCGTTTTTCAGTTATACATGACTCTCTGCAACCCAATTTTTGGTTTGTTTGTTTTTGGCAAAGATACTGGAGTGGCTTGTTATTTCCTTCTCCAGCTCATTTTACAGATGAGGAAACTAAGACAAACAGGGTTAAGTGACTTGCCCAAGGTCACACAGTAAGTGTCTGAAGCTGGATTTGAACTCACAAAGATTAGTCTTACTGACTCTTGGTCTGGTGCTCTATCTACTATACCACCTAGCTGTCCCAATTATGATGGGCATGTTAGCTAATTTTCATATACACATTTTATGTATAAAATAAAACTAAGAAAAATCTTTAAATTGTGTGAATATTTGGAGACATATGATTTGAAAATGACTATTAATTTGTTGGAGAAATTTGGGGAATTGCAACTTTCTAAATGAAAACTGAGTCACTGAATAAGAGGGTTCTCTTTTAAGTAATTGAACACAGTGAGAGAAGCACAGAAGAAGAAAGGGAAGCATCATACAAAATAGAAGCCAGGGAAGAGGAAACTGAGAATTGTTGGTTGAAAAAACATTCCTTTGGAAGTATGGCAGTTAGAGGCAGCCTGCTAGAGTAAGCTTCAGCTGAATGATTCCTGATTGGTTGGAGAGAATTAAGATCATTGGCTAAGAACTCTAATGAGAGCTAGTGCCCTAGAGTTTGAGAAAGGTAGTTTTTCATAAGGGCTTATGGCTTTCTGCTTGTTCCTCTGGTTTTAGAAGGTTAAGAAGAAGGGGTTTTTACAGCTGACAGGGTTTGCTAATTGACCTAAATTGTTTTGTTGTGAACCTCATTCAGATTTGACAGATCAGAATCTAGGTGAATGAATATCTGGCTGACTGGTCTGATCTGCATAGTCTCGAGATGAATTTGAAATTTGTCTGCTTTAAAGAGTATTATTATTCACATCAAGAATTAACATTTTCTAAATTCCCTTTTAAAAGTGATGGCTAATTGAAAGAGCTTATAAAGGCTATGTTCAAATAGAGAGAAGAGGATTTCCTCAGATGTAGAGAAGGAAGGAAAGTCAAGTAGGGAGCAGAGAATCATTTTTTCTTGTGCAGATCTTTCTGAGTGGACCAGAAACATTGAAGACTTCACTCTAGAGCCATGTTTCCTTAAGCACATGACTTTTCCTCCCTTTTCTGTTTCCATGATGAATGCCCTCTCTTCACCACAGCTATTGAGTGCATTGGTAGGAAGAGTATGATTTGGACTTATATGCACATATTTTATTATTTGCATATTTACTTTAATATATTAGTATTCATAATATTCTTATTTTTGTCTTAATAATGGTTGTGTTTAAGATCTAAAAGTGTCATTATTGCAAAGAGCTAATGGTATAGATAGGAAATACATTGGGTGAGGGCTCAAGAACCAGAATGGTAAGTAGAGGCTGTGTATTTCCCCTCAACAGGGCTATGTCTATGGCACTGAGAGAGCTAGAAGATAATTGAATGGTGATATTCTATTTCTAGGAATTCAGACCTTCTAGTACCAAAGAAGTTTGAAAGATCAAGTCAAAATCCAACGAAAAATAGAGTATTTAACACTCATGGGTATTAGATGAAAATCCCATCAGATGAGACCATTATTGCTGTTACAAAATATGAAGGTGGGAGGATGCTGGGTAAAGATTCAGGAAATTTTCTCTTACCTAGGCTGGCCAGGAAAAATTTATTTTTAAAATGGAATTTGTATCCTATTTTTTGTATTTGTATTCTATTTTATTGCAGCAAAAAAATATAGCAATTTACAAAAATGGCTGGAATGGGAAAATATTTGAAAGGGTAGGTGGAATTAGGGATGAGGTATCCTCAAGTAGAGGACAAAGATGATAAATAATTTAATAAGATTGAATGCAGTAAAATTAATAATCATAACTATAAATATGAATGAGATCAACTCATCCATAAGACAGAGGTAAGTATTAGAACAGATCAGAAAGTATGACCCATGTATTAAATATTATTTATTAGGAAAATATTCAGCTTGTATGAAGATTGGGAGGGGATGGTTAAATATTAAGAAATGCTATGAATATTACAAAGCATAATATTTTAAAGAGACCTCAATTGTCATCAGTGGAAACATTAGAATGAAAGTATTTTCCTTAAAATATGATGAACCATGTTAATTTTAGAGTTCACATTATTTTTAATCAATCAGCCCTTTCTCTTTTCCAGTCCTCTCTGGACTGAGAAATAAAGAAAAACAAAACTTTGGTTACAAACATTCATAGTCAAGAAAAATAAATTTCTAAATGAACCATGTCCAAACAATGTTTCATTCTGCACCATAGATCCTTCACTTTTCTATAATGAAGGGGATAAATGTTTCATCATTAGTCTTCTGGAACTGTTCGTTTTTAAAATATTGTTATTATGTAATTCTTCTCCTGATTCTGCTCACTTCACTATTTATCAGTGCATCTAAGTCTTCCGAGGTTTCTTTGAAGTCATCTGCTTCATCATTTCTTATGGCACAATAGTATTCCATCACATTTATATGCCCTAACTTGTTCAGCCATTCCCCAATTGATGGACACCTCCCTCTCTGCTTCCAATGCTTTGCCACCACAAACAGAGCTATAATATTTTGTACACACTTAGAGTTTGTTTTGCTTAATCTACCTTCCCACTTACTTCTCCTTTTCTACTCTCTCCATTCTTTCCTAGTTCCCTGTTAAGCTAAGTGTCATAGTGGATAGAATACTGGGCCTGGAGTCAGGAAGACCTGACCTTAATTCTGGCCTCAGATACGTACTAGATGTATAACCCTGGCCATCTCATTTAACTGCTGCTTGCCTCAGTTTCCCTGTCTATAAAACAGGGATAATAGTAGCACCTATGTCCTAGGGTTGTTGTGAGGATCAAATGAAATAATAATTTTAAATCACTTAGCACAATGTCCGGCACATAGTAAGTGCTATATACATCTTAGCTATTATTATTATTTTTTCTATGTGACTCTGTTTGTGTTTGTGTATATTCTCCCCACCTCTGACCAGTTCAAATGAGATGGAGGTTCAAGCATCAGCTATTTCCTCCACCTTTACCTTCTTGTTTGTATAGACTGCTTGTTCACTTCAATTACGTGACATAATTTCCTACAAACTTCCTCTCCTTTTTAGCACTCAGTATATTCTTCTTCCTTCCTTTTTCCACTCTTCATTTAAGTCATCATGACATAATATAACCGCTCTAAGAACTCTATCTAATTAGACTACCTCTATGAACCTTATAATGTTAAGGATGAGAATAGATACATTTATTACCTTCCCATATTAGAATCTAACAGTTTTGTCCTTGTCTAGACTTGTAACTGTTGATTCATGTTTATCTTTCTGTTTCTTTCGACTCCTCTCTTTGTACTTCAAAATTTCTACATAGTTCTGTTCTTTTCATGAAGAATGTTTAGAAGTTTCCCATTTCATGAAATATCCACTTTTATAAGACTATATCTTTTGCCTTCTGGAACACTATATTCCCAGCTCTCCACATCTTTACAGTGGTGGCTGTTGAATCGCATGTGGTTCTAACTCTGGCTTCTCAGCATTTGAATTCTTTCTTTTTGTCTACTTGGTTTCTTTGACAAGACAATTGGATTTTAGCTTGATGATGTTCCTGGGAGTTTTCATTTTGTTTCTTCAGGAAGCAACCTGTGGGTTCTATTTCCACTTTGCCCTCTAGGTCTAAGAGATCTGGTGATCTTTCTTTCATGATTTCTTGGAATTTTTGTCTAGATATTTTTTTGGTTGTGGCTTTCAGGTAGTTTAATGACCTTGTTTTGTTTGGGTATGCAATACCTGCATTTTCTTTGATTTTTTCTAGTCTTTGGATTATATTTTAATATTTGTTGTTGCCTCATGTAGTTATTAGCTACTATTTGTTCCATTCTAATTTTCATGGAGTTTTTTTGCTTGGATAAAGTTTTGTACCTCTTGTGCCAAACTGTTAATTCCTTTTACATCCTCTCTTCCCTAGGTCTCATTTCATTTCTATTGTTTTTCCTCCAGTGTTCATTTCATTTTTAAAGTACATTTTTAACTTAAAAAAAAAGAGGATTCTGAAAAGATGGCAGAGTAGGTCATAAAATTCCAAGCTCTCTAGATTTTCTCTACAAATATGAAAAAAAATAGTACCTCAGGGCAACTGAAGAGTGGTCAAAATAAATAAGAACTGAGACAAAATAGTGGTTCTCCTGGGACAACCAGAAAAGATCCAAAGATAAATTCCAGGAGGTTTGGTCCCTGTGAAATGTCCACACCTTCAGGCTAGTTCCACTGAAACAGCAAGGAGTGAACTATGGGACTAGTTGGGTTGGGAGGTAACCATGGCTCTAGCCACAGGAATTTTTACCCCATGGAGAAGATACGGAGTTGGGCAAATGAGTGAGGAAGATTAAGGGAATCTCTACTGATAAGGGATGCCAGACCCAGTGTACTGCTGAGACTTAGTGCTGGGCAAGAAGGAAGGAGCACATGCCTAATGAATGCAGAAGCAGTGGGGTAAGGATGCCTCTGGCTGTGGTCACTTACAGTAGGGTGGAGTTCTTGGTTTCAGTTCCAGGCCAGAGGGGAGAACTGAAGGAGGGTCTGAGGCCAGAGGCACCATCCTTCATCCCCCAGAACTAGAGGTGATTACGAACAAAAAGCTGCTATAATTTTTTTTAAATGACTAGGCAAAGGAGAAAGAACCCAATCATAGAAAGTTACTATGGGAATAGAGAAGACTGGAGTTCATCTTCAGAGGAGGACATTGAAGCAAAAAAAAAGCCTCTCCCACCCAAAGAGTAACATCAAATGGTCACCTGCCCAAAAAGAAGTCATAGAAGAACTTTAAAAAAATTTTAAAAATCAAATGAGAGAAATTGAGGAAAAATAAGAACAATCCAAGAAAAACAAGAAGGTTATGAAAAGAAAGTCACCTTGCAAACTAGCAAAGGAGATTCAGAATCTTAAGGAAGAAAATGACTCCATGGAAATTAGAACTGAACAAGGGGAAGCCAGTAAAGTTATGAGACCAAGAAATAACAAAACAAAATATAAAGAATGAAAAAAATAGAAAAGAAAGTGAAACATTTCATAAGAAAAACAGCTTGTCTAGAGAAAAGATCAAGAAGAGAAAACATAAGAAAATCAGACTACCTGAAACTTACAATAAGAAAAAGAATTATCTTGACACAATACAAGAAATAATTAAAGAAAATTATACTGAAGTACTTGCACAAGAGGTGAAAGTAGAAATAGAAAAAAATCTACCAACCACCACCTGAAAGAAATTGTATGGAGAAAACCTATACTTGAATCCAAAATCCCAGCTCAAAGAGAAAATATTACGAGCAACAAGAAAAAACAAAACAAAACAAAACAAAACAAAATTTCAAATATGGCAGAGCCAAAATTAGAATCACACAAGACCTAGCAGTGGCTATACTAAAAGACCGTAAGTCTTGCGACACTGTATATCTAAAAGCAAAAGATGTGGAGTTGTGGCTGAAAATTTCATATACAGCAAAGTTAAGCATAATTCTGAACAAAAATGAAAATGGATATTCAATGAATTGTCAGACTTTCAGGATTTTGTTGCAAAAAGACCTGAAATCAACAGAAAATTAGACATGCAAGATCCAAGAGAAATATAAGGTAAACATCAAAGACTAATTACAAAAGACTCAATAAGGACAGTTAACTTTTCATATAAGGAAATGTAAATTATATGCCTAAGATTGTTATTAGTAATTGGTTAGTTCAAAAGGAAGATTAGGGTAGAGCTGAGTTCGATGTGATACTAAAGAGTAAACCACCTAGGAAAAGGTAAAAAGAGTAATTATCTTATGCAATTGAGGTGCAAGAGGAAGAACTGACACAGAGGGATTAGATGGAGTAGGAGAGCTGGTCATTCTGGGACCCTACTCTCATCGGGAATGGATTAAAGAGGAAACAATACATATGTATCTAGAGGACATAAAAGTCTTCTAAATTCAGAAATAAATAAAAGTCTAAGGGGATAGGGAGGAGGGAGAGGATAAGGGAGGGATTTTTGGTGGGGGGATAGGTTAAGTAATAGGAGGGCAAGGTAGGGGGTAGAAGTAAAGTAGAGGAGTCAAGAGGGATAGGAAATAAGAGCTACAAACAAACAAAATAAAGGTTAGAAATATAATTTATTTGGGAAGAAAGCAGGGGTAGTAATCATGATCTCAGACAAAATTAAAGCTAAAATACATTTAATCAAAAGGGAAAAACAGGGAAACTATACTATATGAAAGCCATATTAATCAATATTGTTTTAGACTATTTAAAATAACTAGACAGTATAAGATTGGAATATTGCTGTGGTATAGGAAACAATGAGTTGATGGACTTAGAAAAGAATATGGAAAGACTTGGATCTATGAAGGAAGATATTATCCACCCTCAGAGAAACAGAGGGCAAGCAAGTATAGTACAGTCTGCATCTGAATCCATATGTCTATATGTGAGTATAATCATAGATGTCTAAGTATATGTATGTATATGTAAATGTATGTATGTATGTAAATATATATATTTGTGTGTATATGTGTGTGTGTATACACATATAGCCATGCTTAATTGTTACCTTCTTGGAGGAGGAAGGAGGATGGGGGAAAAAAGAACAAAGTAAAGAATGTATAGCAGAGAACAAAAGAAAACTTACAAGGCAGCAAAGAAAAGACAGATAGCTTTGAACACTATGTGTAGTACTTATTATATAGGATTTCTTCAAATGGAAAATTATTGATGTATATTTTGAATCCTCTCACATATAGCAATGACTTTTTTTTCTTTTCTCATCTTGCATTTAAGATTTAGTATGAAGTTTATGTTTCTTTTTCTTTTATTATTGTATTAAAGTTTTAATATTTAAGTTTAAAATAAATTAATAAAAAACAAACAAAAAACCTCTTGCTTCATCTCTCCCAGGAACTCTGATTGAATTTTCAAAGTTGTCTTTTATTTCAAGATTTTGCTTGTGGATGTAACAGAATCTTTTTCTTCTTCAGGTTTTGTGTCTTAAGCTTATTGATCACCATTATGGCTTTTCTATGGTAGGATTCTTTTTTGGTTTGCTCTTCCTTCCAACCTACTGTCTGACTTCAGACTTTATATCCACCCTATGTTAGCAATGTCTGGGCTAATCTTCTTGATGCTTTTCTTGGGGGTATTGAGTGTTTTGTTATTCCTGGACCTCAGGGACAATTCAGCCTTGGGACTTAGGAGCTTTCAGTATCCCTTAAGTGGTCTGACAAAGTCTGGCAACATCACCCTCTGAGTCTGAGTCCTGCAACTTCCTTATTTGGGTTTATGTCTGATCTAAATACCTATGGCCTCTTTTTCTGTGGAGTATTAGTATACTCAACCACTGTAAACCAACTGGGAAGTTCTGCTGGTTCTGAGTGACAGAACTGTATGCTTCTCTTTGGTCTGGGATTCCTGCTCTTGTTATTCTCCTGTAGACTTCAGACAGGGCTGGCCTGAGACTCCTAGGTTTATAGGGACTTGGGCTTTGAGGGCTTTTTGTTTCTGAACTTGATCCTTGATCTTTAGCCTAGAGCCCTGTGACCACTGTGAACCTGGAACTCCAACCCTAAGTGCCAGTCCCCTCCTCAGTATTCCCTGGATCTATGGTTCCCTGAAACTTGGTAGTGAGTAAGAAAACTACCAGTTGGCACCTGTTCCTGCTCCTTCTGCAAGTTTAGGCCCCTTAATGCTGAGTATGGGACCTCTTCTTGCCCTAATGTACAGACATTCTCTGAGTCCAAATGCTTTTCTTGGAGTGCTCCTGAACAGATTCTGTCTCCAATGCCCATAAATCTCTCTGTCCTCCTTAGGCTTCCTGATCCGGAAAAAAATGATTCATTTAGATTTGCATTAGATTTTCCAATCAGGATTTTGTCTGGTACATCTCCTAGATTTGAGGAGTTGGGGGAAGATGGAGAGCTGATTTTTACTTCTTTCTGCTATTCTGCCATCTTGACTCCACTTCCTAGCTAGCATTATTTATAATAAGGAGCCACTAGAGCCTTTCCCAATAAGATTAGGGGTAAAGCAAGGATACCTATTTTTTACCCTGTAATTTGACAGAATACTAAAATTGCTAGTTATAACACCAAGAAAAATAAAAGATTGAATGGTTAAGCAAAAATCAAAATTATCAATTGTAGATGATATAAAAGCTTACTTTGAAAACTACTGAGATTCAATAAAATACATAATGAAAATATTAGCTTTAGTAAAGTAGCAGAATAAAAAATAAACCCACAGGAAGTACTAGCCTTTCCATATTTGACTGACAAAACCAAAGAAGAAGAATTAGGAAGAGAAATGCTATTATAGTAATTATAAAATTCACAAAATATTTGGGTTTTTAACATACTAAGGCATATATGATTTATATAGGTACTACTACAAAGCACTCATTGCAGAAATAAATTAAAATAAACAAGTGAATATGCATTGTTGTTTATGGTTGGTTCATGTCAATACCATAAGAATGATTCACTGGAAGGAGCAAGGGAGGGCAGACAGAACCCAGACTAGACCTCACCCCATTCTCATGATCTATGTTACATTTTTCTATACTCATTTTTATTTTTTGCCTTTCATCTTTCAATCCAATTAAACAATTCAAAAAGCCTTTATTTCATACCCAATGTTCATGCATTGTGCTAAATGCTGTGGACATAAACAAATAATTGGTGCAGTCCTTACTCACAATGAGATTACATTGAGAAAAATTAATATTGTGCTGTATTGTTTAATAACCAATATTTCTCAGTGATCCATCCTTCTCATCACTTTTGACAGACCCAACTTCTGGAGGGCAGGAAGTTCCTGAAGGGCATGATCCAGTAAGGTGATCACTCCTAGCCCCCAAGGTATCTGCTCATTAACCAACTTGGTTAGAGCCCCTCTCAGGTGAGACCCTTATTTCTGCTTACCCCACAAGCACAGAAGCCATCTTGAGCTGGGCCTTCCTCAGGGGATAAATCTCTTTTCCTTTCTTTCTAATTAAAGTTAGGGGTGACCTGACATACAAGGGGGAGACCAAATCAGAGATAACTTGATTGATATGGTTTATGTTTTTCTAGCCAAGATCACTAGAGGCAGCAGGTCTCATAAAGCAACTAGTATTGCTTAAGTGTCAGGGAGCATAATTAGCTATATCTGAAGGCTAGCCTACTTACCAGAGCTTTAGGTTAATCCTTTCACATGAGGATTAGCAGGGGTGGAGGTGGAGGGGTGGTCATAATGAAATAATAGGGAGAAACTGAGAACTCTTAAACCACCTCCTCATTAAAAGGTTTATCAATTGAGATTGCCTTGCCTTTGCCAGGGAAGGTCCAAATTATGTAATCTCAATCCTGACTATGTCACCAATAGCCAATCAGAAGACACACCTATGTTGCTCAAGATTTTGCTCAGGCATCATGCTAATTATTATAAAAGACCTTATCAGTCCTTATTCAGGTTTTTGGTCATTGGGAGGTACCAGTGACCTGATTTGTTGGTCACTACTAGCCTAATAAATTGATCATGTTCTGAACTTTGTCTCTCAGAAGTTCTATTGAGACACCCATCTTTTATTATCAAGTCACACGTTCCTGTTTATAAATGATATATGGCATGGAATATTGCTTCAGTTTGTCCTTTTGTTAAATTTGAATTATGACAACATTATACTTGAGTGATATATCATGTACAGAGATAAATGTAAATAACAAGAGCTGATTTTACAATGAGAAGGGTGGAGAAACTAGGGCAATCAAGAAAGTCTTTGTATAGGACACAGTGCATGGACTGAGCTTGGAAGGAAACAAGGCATAAAAAGAGATAGAAATAAGGAGGTAGAGCCTATGTGAAGGGATAGAGGCAGGAGACAGAATGTCATATACAAGGAATAGCAAGTAGCCAAGTTTTTGGTAGCAACATAGAGTGTGTGAAGGGGAGCAATATGAAATAAATCTGTAAGGATTTGCTACAGCAATATTCTGAAATATCAAAATGGGAAGTTTGCATTTTCTCTCAGAAGCAAGATAATTACCTAAGTTTATTAAGCAAAGGGATGGCATTGTCAGAACTGTACTTCAGAAAGATTATTTTGCCAACTATGTGGAAAATGAGTTGGGTAAAAGAGAGACTGAAAGCAAGAAGACCAATTAAATGGTTATTACATGAATTTAGGTGAGAGGTGATGAGAGAATGAACTAGTGTAATGGCTGTGTAAATGGAGAGAAAGGGACTAAGGTAAGAAATGTAGTGGTAGAATTCACAACCCTCTTTGTAAATGAAGGAAAATAAAGCATAGGATAACTCCAAGGTTGTGGACTGGGTGACTGGAAAGATGATGATAGCCTCAACAGAAATGGATAAGTTAGAAGGGATGGTGTGGTTGGGAGAAAGATAATTCAATTTTTTAATTTGTTGAGTTGGAAGCATCTATAGGATATACAGATAGAAACACTCAGGTGGTGTTGCAGGATTGGAGGTCAAAAGGCAAATGCAGACTAGATACAAAATTCTGGTAGTTATCCTCATGTATATGAACCCATGGGAGCCGATGAAAGTTCTGGGAGAGTGACTATATAAAGAGAACATAAAACCATGGATAAAGCCTAGGGGGCACCTCAGTTTTGTAAATTCCCTTTCAAAATCTACATTTGATGCTCCATTTGATACTAACTGCAAACATTTCAAATACTTTTCTGGGTCACTGAATGGATTGCTCTGCTTAGGATCAGATGGATTAGAGTTTGTATTGTGTTACAGATACTTACTAGATAGGTGACACTAGGCAAATCACTTGATGTTTCATAGTCTTAGTTTCATCATCTATAAAATGAGTAGGTTGGACTTAATAACATCTAAGATTTCTTCCAGATCTAAAAATATGATTATATTTACTAAAAGAGGCTGAGTAATAGATTACAGGTAGACTGAAAATTATAACAGAACCGTCAAAGAGATCCAGTCTGAATTAAATTTCCCAAGTGAGAAGTTGTGGTGTTGTAGAAAGCACATTGAAATGTAAAGTAATTGTTGTGAATTTTAATCTTGAATTGGCCACTAATTTATTGGGTAACCTTGGATGAGTTATTTCTGTTTTTGGCTTCAGTTTGTTCATCTGTAAATGGAGGAGAAACCCATTGGACTAGATGTTCTCTAAGGTCACTTCTAATTCAATATGAATGTTCTTATGTTCCTTACAATGACTAGAAACATCTATGTTTGATGCTCCATGTGTACTAAGTGAGAAACAATTAAGCAAGTAGTGTTTAATTAAATGTTTCTTGAGTTGAGCTGAATCAACAAATATTTGTTAAAACAAATTCTAGTATTATAGGATTTCATATTTCTCAGTCTTCCTAAACAAATGAATCATGACTTGAGATGGTCCCCAATTCTTAAACCAATTCTATGTGTCCAAAGGCTCCTATCCGTTCAGAAAGCCATCTACACATTTTTCCCTTATTTTGTTCCAAGGATTCACCAACCATGCCAACTTGCTTGGTCTATCTCACAGGTACTAAATTGTTGGGTTTTATTTTTCTTCAAATTTTGATCGTATTTAAAAATTTATAGTGTTTCCCTCATAAATACCTTATGAGTTAAGTTGTTCTAATTTCACCAACCTCATTTTATGGATTAGGGAATAGGTACTTGGAGGACATAATTGACTTGTCCACAGAAACTTGGGTTATGTGATTCCAACTCGAGAGTGCTTTATGCTGCTACTTTCAGGATTCCTCTATAATAAAATCATTGAACATAAAGACAAGACCATACAAGGTGAAGTTTGCTGGAAACACTTGTAGATGGCTTCCCATTTAGATACAATTGTATTGCAAAGGCCACTCAGCTCAGAAAAGCATGGCCTTAAGCTAGAGAAGAGCATAGTGAAAAGAGATTTAAGGGAATGCAATTCCTTAGGAGAGCATTTCGATGATGAAACATCTGCCAAGGGAGGTTATTGAGGCAGCATCTCTGGAAATATTAAAAAAGAGATTAGCAGAGGCACACTGCTGAGCTGGGTAGGAGCAAGCCTGCATGTAGTGCTAAGAGTCAGTTTTCATGATGTCCTTTTAGCCTTTATTTTTATGAGCCCCTGATTACTTTGGAATGAAAGTGGTGCAATAAATCCAGTGTCATCTATCTGCCCACGAAAATGTGGTAGCCCTCACCAGGTATCCACATATATCAGCAGCATGAATGGTCTTGAATGAGATGGGGGGCACTTGTGTTTCATTAAAGAAGTAGGTCTTTCAGTACTCCCATGGGGGAAAGGAGGAAAAGGGGAGAGAGAGAGAAAGAGAGAGTGGGAGAGACAGACAGACAGACCGATAGACATACGGTGAGAGAGAGAGAGAGAGAGAGAGAGAGAGAGAGAGAGAGAGAGAGAGAGAGAGATTGAGTTAGTGAATAAGATGGTCTTTTTACTTTGTCAAGGTGCATAGAAGATGAACAGATATTTTACTTCCAAAGGTTCAAGGGGTGTCTCCTCAGTCTCATAGAGATCTTCATGCAGGGAAAATTACGTTTTGATTGATTTGAGGGAGCCAATATGGTAATGGTGGGAAAAGAACACATATGAGAACCAAGAAACCTGAATTCTAGTACCAACTGTGCCACTCACTTAGCTTTTTATTTTTGGGAAGTTATTTTTCCTCTTTGTCCCTCATTTTCTCCATCTGTAAAATGGAGGTTCTGTCCCCTACCTTATCACTTTCCCAGAGACACTGTGAGACTCAGATGAAATGGATATAAGAGCACTTTTAAAAGTGCTGTAACAGAGTAATATCATATCTTAATAGGTTAAAGATCTTAACATTTTTTAAAAATTTATTTAAAATTTTATTTATTTTATTCAGAACTTAAGAAATAAAACAAGCATTTCCATAGACAGTAGAATAGAAAAAAAGACATGTATATGAAACTGCAAATCTATTATGTAGAACTTGCTATTGCATTTAAATATATAATAAAGTTATCATATAGCCTTCTTTCCCCCTTTTTTTTCCATCTCTCATACCTCATCTCAGAGATGGCTACCATTAGACCCAATATCTATCTATCTATCTATCTATCTATCTATCTATCTATCTATCTATCTATCTATCTACCTATCTAGATGTGTGTGAGTGTGTGTGGTGTGTGTGTAAAACCAACCCATACATACTTCTATTTGTCAGTTCATTCTTTGGATACAGATAACATCTTCCTTCATATGTTCTTCTGTAATTAATTTGGGTATTTATAATAATCAAAATGACTTAGCCACTCAAATTTGTTCTTAAAACAATATTGTTGTTACTGTGTACAATGTTCTCTCGGTTCTGCCCATTTCACTCTTCATTGTTTCAAGCAAGTCTACCTATGTTTTTATCACTATCACATACCACAACTTGTTCAGCCATTCCCCAGTTGATGGGCATCTCTGCAATTTCTAGTTCTTTGCCACCACAAAGAGAGTTGGTATAAATATTTTAGAACATATAGGTTCTTTTCCTTTTTCCCTAATCATCTTGGGAAACAGACCTAGTAAGTAGTATTGCTGGGTCAAAGTGTATAGGCAGTTTAATAATAACTCTTTGGGAATAATTTCAAATTATTCTCCAAATGCTTGGATCGGTTTTACAGTTTTACCAACAGTGAATTAATTTTCCTGTTTTTTCCACATCTCTTCTAACATTTGTCACTTTCCCCCTTGATCATTTTAGCCAATCTGATAGGTATAAAATGATATCTCAAGCTTTTTTAAATTTACATTTCTCTAATTGATGATTTAGAGTATTTTTTTCATATGACTATAAATTGTTTTGAATTCTTCATTGGAAAACTGCCTGTTAATATCCTTTGACCACTTATCAATTGGTGAATGACTTGTATTCTTACAGATTTAACAAAGTTCTTCATATAATTGAGATATGAGACCTTTATCTGAGAATTTGTCTAATCCTGATCTTGGCTACGTCTGTTTTATTTGTACAAAACTTTTTAATTTGATTTAACATCTTAATAAGATTGCAACACAGTTGTTATAGTCAATGTCAAAGAGAAGATGACCAATATAGATAGACCCAAATCTATTTCAATTTCACCCAAAGTCTCATCTGAGACATTACTTTTCTGTAGCTCCACTTCAGGCAGTTTAACTGTGGCTAAGAAGAGTCATGCTATGATCAACAGACATTGTATCTTTAGTTACTTAAAGGCTAAAACTAAAGATTCAAGATGATAAATTTTTAAAAATAAATTTGCAAAGAAAACTTTTGATTCAATGCCTATAATTATTAGCTTGTGTTTTACCTGCCTTTTTGTTGACTCTACAATGCTATATAATAGCCAAGTCTCAGAGATAAGTATAATCTTCCCCAAAATAAAGTAAATCTCATAGATACACAAACATTAGATTTTCTTGCTGAAACTTTTAACTTTATTCCTTGAACCTTTGTCTCCTATTGTATTGCTGATCATACCTATTTATTTTATTTACAATGAACAGTCACTGTGGTATTGCTGATCACATCTAACTTTATATTGTGGTTCAGTAGAAACAGTGTTGAGTCTGGAATCAAAGGTTTGGGGCTCAGATACTAACCTCTGGTACTTACCCGTATGACTTATCTCTTTAGCTTTAAATCATTTAAATCATTATCTCTTTGTGCCTCAGTTTCCACATCTGTAAAATGTGGAACTTGGATTCAGTGATCTTTTAGGTCTCCTTTATCTCTGAATCCATGATCTTACAACTTCGAAAGAGCATTCCCATGCACAGTCTTTTGAGCCTCACAATAGCTCCCAAAGAATCGGTGAGCTGGGGTTGTGATTTTATCCTCCCCTGAAGAAACTGGGGCCCAGGGATGAAGAGTGATGTGTCCAGCATGGAATAACTAGTATATTATGAGACCAAGACTAGCTGTCAGATGAAAACTTGTAGTTCAACTACAACCTAGCCCCTAAACTTCACTTTGGTAATTCTTAGGCCACTGAAAAGATCCATGGAATCTGCAGCCTTCCTGAATAATTCAAATTCCCCAGCAGGTTTCTGAACAGCTTTGTGTATTAGTGGCTTATGTTCCCAACACCCCAAGCTCCCCCAACATACACAAATATAAACACAGTGAATTTCCATACAAGTCAACCCTTGGCTTGATTAAGATTATAGCTCATGCCTAAGTCCAATCACTTGCATGAACAAACCAGTCATTCTGAACAGCTAGTGTGCAGCTACAATAACAGGTCACTGAGACCTCAGAGGACATGGGGAGGAACACAATAAGTTTCAGAAGCTCCTTATTCATCTGCAGAAAAGCCTGGGGACTCCAGCTATTTGAGAGTATGGTGCCATTACGGTCTGCCAACAGTTTATTTTAGAGTTGTCCAGAGGGAGGTCAGTATTAAAATGTCCCACTGATAGTATATACACATGAGGGAGTCTGTTATTTGGTGAAGCAGAAAAGAACAGTTCAAAAACATAATAGGAACCTTGGCTTCTCCCCTGGTGTCTCTAAAATGGCAAGTTCACTGCCTCTCACTTCTATGTAAAATTCAAAGCATTTGAATCCTTCAGGGGGAGGGAAAATGACTTTTTCTTTCCTAAACATTCTGATTCACTATTTGACGACAATAAGAGTCAGATCTATTGCCCTTACTGCTTATAGTATTCAATTCATTTGGAAAAAAAAAAAAAACTTTGGCCTAAGTGGCTTTCTGAGAGGTGATGGTCAGAACCACCAGGAGTGTCTGGCATTCTTCCAGCACTGGATGGCAATTCAGAGAAGGCAAACACAGGCAAAAGCCTAAAACTTGTAGTTATATATGAGTCCTGATAATCTATATCTTGAAAGTGATATAGGTCAAACATGAAAAGGAGTGGCATGTACATGTGTGTGTGTGTGTGTGTGTGTGTGTGAGAAAGAGAGAGTGTGTGTGTGAAAGACAGAGGCAGAGAGAAAGACAGCGATACACAGAGACAGAGAATGAATGTGAGAGTGAGTGCGTGTGAGAGACAGACAGAGATACACAGAGAGAAACAGAGACAATGAGTGTGTGTGTGAGAGAGAGAGAGAGAGAGAGAGAGAGAGAGAGAGAGAGAGAGAGAGAGATTCAAAGCCTTAAACCTTAAATAGGAATAAGAGAAAATAAATAACCTATTGATGGGTAAGATGAGACACATTTTTAAATTTCCCTTTTAAAACTGCTTCCTAATGAAGTATGTTAAGACTACAGCTACTTGAGGGGGCAGCTAGGTGGCACAGTGGATAGAGCACTGGCCCTGAAGTCAGGAGAACCTGAGTTCAAATTCGACGTTCAGACCAAACACTTGACATGTACTAGCTGTGTGACCTTGGGCAAGTCACTTAACCCCAATTGCCTCACTAAAAAAAAAAAGAAAGAAAGAAAGAAAAAAGAAGAAAGACCACAGCTACTTGTTTTGTCTTTCTCTAGTCAAGTCTTTTGTGTGGGTTGGTAAACTGAAGAACTGAAAGAACACTACTCTGCAATCAAAAAATCTGGACTCAAATTCTGTCTCTGATACTAATTATTTGTGAGACCTCTGACAAGTCTCTTTCTGTTTAGCTATTCATTAAATGAGGGGGTTGGTGTAGATGGCCTGTGACATCCGGCCCAGCTACATAACTCTGAAACTTTGTAACTATAAGTATGATGAAATGAACAGGAAGAAAGATGAAGAAAAGCATACACCAGAAAGACAATATTATCATTATTTGCCTCACCCTCTCTAAATACAGAAAACAAAGTTGACTGTCAATCCCATACTAGCTGATTGCTTTTTTTATGAATTTATTTTGAATTATCAACAATCATTTCCATAAGCTTTTGAGTTTAAAATTTTTCTCCACCTCCCTCCCCTAGACGGTGTGCAATCTGATATAGGCTATACACATACATTCCTATTAAGCATATTTTCACATTAGTGATGCTGTAAGTAAGAATTAGAACCAAAAGGAGGAACCACCAGAAAGTGGAAACAAAATACAATAGAAGAAAAAAAATAGCCAATTGTTTACTTCGACTTGCATTCAAATTCCATAGTTCTTTCTTCTTTGTGGATAGCATTGTCCCTCACGAGGCCTTTGGAGATGTCTTAGATCCTTGTATTGCTGGGAAGGGTTAAGTTTATCAGTATTAGTCATCGCACAACGTGGTTATTACTGTGTACAACATTTTCCTGGTTCTGCTCACTTCACTCAGCCTGATGGGTTTTCTTTCATTAGGTTTGATTATCGATATGTGGAGGTATTGTATTGAGGGGGGCAAAAGGAGGGAGAGAATTTGGAACTCAAAATTTAAAAAATGTTGAAAACTATATATAGATATAATTTTTAAAATGCGGTTCAACAGGAAAAAAAAACAGATGAAGTAAGATCTACAAAGTAACATCTATAAACATTGGTTTGGTTTTGGCTTGGTTGTTATACTTTGTTCTCAAAGAAGACCAAAGTGACATCCCTATGTTAGAGTCAAGTTACAGTGCATCCGAAGGTGGCTGATCAGACCAGTACAAGCTGGGAATGTTCTACCACAGGTTGGGCATGAGTAGTCCGTGTGAACATTTGGGGTGGACTCTCTAAATTTGAGCATCTTGTGCTTCTTTGAGTTACTTCATTTTTGCTTTGCTCACAGAGCACAGCATCATCTCTGATGAAGGCACACCATGATGGGCGGTCCTGAGCCAGTGCCTCCCATATCATAAATCCTTGAGAGTGTCCTTCTATTGCTTCTTCTGACCACCATGTGAGTGCTCGCCCTGTGTGAGTTCTCCATAAAATAGTCTTTTTGGCAAGCACACATTTGGCACTTGAACAATGTGGCTGGCCCATCAGAGTTGCACTCTCTGCAGTAGAATTTGAAAGCTTGACAGTTTAGTCTGAGAAAAGACCTCAGTGCCTGGTGTAATATCCTGCCAGGAGATCTTCAGATTCTTCCTCAGACAGTTCAAATGTAAATGATTCCATTTCCTGCATGGAACTAGTATGCTGTCCAGGTTTCATAAGCATGCAGCAATGAGGTCAGAACAACGGCTCTCTAGACCTTCAGTTTGGCAGTCAGTCTAATACCTCTTCACTCCCACATTTTCCTTCAGAGCTTCCTAAACACTGAACTAGTTCTGGCAATGCGTGGGTCAACCTAATTATCAACGTTTGCTGATTCTCTCACAATAAGAGTTGTTCATCTTTTAGGTCTACTGGATTTTGTGTTGTCCATAAGTATGCACACATTCCATGTACCGATGGCGAATGGAATCATCTTTGCAGAAGTTTTCATACATTTTCTTGGTGTTTTAACTGCAGGATGGCATCTCTGTCTGTACTGGTAATCAGGCCTGGGTTGGGTAAGCAGACAACTTTTAGGGCACCTTTTCTAGACCCCTTCTCACCCCAGGAGGTGAGCGGTGCAATCTTTAAAAGACACCAGGGTCTGTCAATGACAGACACCCACTTCTGCTTCCAATGAGAAGATGACCCTATGGCCTGGAATGCCTGTGTGCAGATTGTGACTGCAGCTCCGGTGGATCTGCACCTGCTGCTTCATCACTAGCCTGTGGCCATAAGACTTAAAGATAGGTACAAATGATAAAATGGTATGGGTGATGGCTTTTGATTTGTGTGTAAATTGGATTTAAGTGAGACAATTGTACAAAGTCATCAGCTTCACTCTCTCTTCCTGAGTCATCAGAGTCTAGTGGCAGGACAGAGTCAAGATGAGTGGTGATGGCTGGAGTTGCAGTAGATGATCTTGGTGTCTTTCATGTTTAACCAAGCTCTAAGCACTCCACAGTGCCTACTTCAGCTGCCTTCATGGCTATTGGAACAAATTGTTCTCAACTGTCCATTCTACCAGAGGAAAGCTTCACATGTTTGGAGTACACACTTCTTTAATTCACTGATGAGTGAATTGCTACCCTCAACTTGATTTAGTCCTTCTGCCAAAAGGGTTTACTGGGATGTGGCCACTGTGCATGCTATAACTTCTTGGAGCTGCAGGTGAGAATTAGGTGGATCAGGTGGATGCCAAAGGTGAAAAGCAGCCCCTAAAAGGGCTTAGTTTACAGTGGTGATTCTTTATCCTGTGACCTTCATCTACAAACATATATAGAGAAGGGAGAACACAAACTTGGTATTAGAGAAAATTTAACTCCATGAGGGACAAAGAGAACATGAAGTAAGGATATAACCCATATAATATATAAGATATAACCCAGATAATACAGTTCAGAACAGACTGGAAGGGAAGAGAAATTATGAGGACATAGCAAAGGGAAACTTCTTGGAAAAGGGCACAATAAAAGAAAGTTACTAAATATGAGAAGTGGCAAGGGATTGGATGACTAACCTAACTTCTGTTAAAACAGAATGGGCAAAATGGGGAAAGAGACATCACTTTTTTTCGGATGAGAACTATCGTTTCATCAATGCAGTGAAATATAGGAAATACATTTCAAAAGAAAGAAATTAACAATTCAAAGAAATTCAAATAAACATGGCTGCTTTGAGGATGGTAATTAAGGCAAGACTATGGGAATAGAACATTAAAGTAGTTTACATAAAATTAGTGCAGGGACAATGTACTGACTCAAAAGAGAAAGAAAACAAATGGAGGAAAAGGCAATATATAGGAAATAAATGGATGAAAACATAAGCTTAATAATCATAATTTTGCCACTGAATTAAACAATAAAATAAAAGAATCCATGATTAAGAAAACAAAACCCATTAATCTCTTCTATAATTATATCTTTAGATAGAGATAAATATAGATCCGAAACATCTAAAAAGTAAAAATAAAAACAAAAGCAAAAAACTGCAAGCGAGAGGCTAGAAAATACTTTTTACAATGGACAAGGTGGATACAAAAAAAAGCCAGATTTTTAATTATACTATCAAACAAAGCAAAACTAAAAAATCATTGTATCAACATAGATGTAAAGAGAAACTGTATTGTACTTAAAGAAACCAGAAAGAATATAAATACTACACTCACTCACACACACATATACACACACATCAACTGGCCTAATGCCTAAATTCATAAAAGTTAATTGAACTGCAAATTGACAAAGTTAATAACATAGTAATTATAAGAAACATTAATTTTTTTCTGTACCAAACAAATCTGAAAGAAAGAAGAAAATACAAAAAGGAAGATATAGAACTGAGTAATATTGTGGAGAATAAGAGCCGAAAAGTGCAGAGATGAAAAAACATTTCTTTTTTTGTTTTTTGTTTTTTGGTGAGGCAATTGGGGTTAAGTGACTTGCCCAGAGTCACACAGCTAGTGAGTGTTGTGTCTGAGGCTAGATTTGAACTCAGGTCCTCCTGATTCCAGGGCCGGTGCTCTATCTACTGTGCCACCTAGCTACTCCAAATATTTTTCTTTTTTTTTTCCCTTTTTTTTTGGTGTGGCAACTGGGGTTAAGTGACTTGTGCAGGGTCACAGAGCTAGTAAGTATCAAGTGTCTGAGGCTGGATTTGAACTCAGATCATCCTGACTCCAAGGCTGGTGATCTATCCACTGTGCCACCTAGCCCCCCAAAACATTTTCTCAAACAGCATTTTTTTGAGATCTCTATCACAAATTCTGTTAATTTGCATATTTTTCTGAAGATTCCTCTATTCTAGAACCAGGCAAATTATACCCACACACACACACACACACACATGTGTATATACATACACATATGTACAACATATATGTACATATATGTGTACATATATATATACACACATATGTCCATGTATATGTACATATATATTTATATATATATTTTTGGCAGAGTTGTAGATTTCATTTGTTGAACATTGTACAAGCTCTCAGACTCAGTTAATGGGTCAATTGGTTTTTCTGACCTTTTTTTAATTTTTATTTTAAAATATGTTATAGAGGGGACAGCTATGTGGCACAGTGGACAGAGCACTGGCCCTGAAGTCAGGAGGACCTGAGTTCAAATCCAATCTCAAACACATGACACTTACTGGCTGTGTGACCCTGGGCAAGTCACTTAACCCCAAATACCTCACTAAAAAGCAAAAAAAGAAAAATGTTATAGAGAATAGCTGTCTTTGTAAGTGTCAGGAAAATATATTTGGAAATGGAGGTGCTGTGAAAACCAAGGATCACCATAAAAACAAACAAACAAACAAACAAAGAAAAGCACACTTCATTATTCAGAGAAATGCTTTCCTTCTAGTGAGTTTTACTAAGATCCCTGTGAAGAAAAGCTCCTTTTCCTTAGCTTTGTCCAAACTACAGAATAGTGATAGGCCATTTGACTCGAGGAGCAGGACCATGGATACTTAAAAACTTGACACTTCCAAAACTGTGTAGGCCTCTTGGCTATTTGGTTCAACTGTTCATTTTTTCCTTCTAATAATTCAGGTGATGACAGACTGAGATGATTCTGTGCAAGTAAATCCTACTGAAGAAGATCCTTCAACCAAGCCAGATTGTAGTGTAAATATTTTGAGCCAAGCAAATCTTCTCTCTTGTCTCCTATGTTCTGGTAAGTGTTTAATAACTAGCACTCTTAAAACAAACAAATAAGCAAAAAACAAACAAAACAAAACCTCACAAAACAAGTATATATCACACACTCACAGACTTTCACAATTTCAGGTTTAATCTACATCACTAACATTTTCCTATTTTCTTAAGTCTGAACAATCAACAACACAACAAATTTAGTCCTGATTTGCTGTATTATTTGCCAATTTCTGAGATGTAAATGATCATAATAAAAATTTAACAATTAATTCTTGCTGTTTGAACTGGTTCTAGCACACCCTCATTCTTGGTTCTTAGCTGATTATTTCCTCTAGGATAGAATTGAAATTCTCTAGCATGGTACAAAACATCTTCCACAATCTGCCCTCTAGATATTGCTCCAGTTCTAGCTCTTATTATTCACTTACAAAAGCCCTTCAATTCATCACTCATCATCCCTATAATTTGATAGGTCACAGTACCCCTTCCTAGCCACCACTTTTTTATTTCTAATGCCTCTTCCTATGAGAAGTAAGTTACTTGAGGGTAGGACTGCCTTTGCTTTTGTAGCTGTATTCCCAGAATGTAACATGGGTTTTGGGTACATAGTAAGCACTTCATTCATTCATTCAAGCAGGTTAAATCATTGCTTGTATATATATCATACATGTGGCTTTATTTACTCCTACTTTCCATATGTACTACCCAGGCTTCAAGTTCAGTGGAATGGCAGCTCTTTAAAAGCAGGGATTTCCCCCCTCCCCATTTTCCCCATTTCATTCTTAGCACAAAGCACATAGGATCATAGATGTACAGGCCGAAGGGACTTCAAAGGCCATAAACTTTTGATTTGTGCAGATGAGGAAACTGAAACCCAGAGAAATTAAACCCAATGTCACACAGGTTGTAAGTTACAGTGACATGATTTGAACCCAGGATCTCTTTAGTTCCTTCCTTCCTTCCATTGGGGTTAAGTGACTTGCCCAGGGTCACACAGCCAGTAAGTGTCTGGGGCCAGATTTGAAATCAGGTCCTCCCGACTTCAAGGCCAGTACTCTATCCACTGTGCTGCCTAGCTGCCCCTTAGGTCCTCTAAGTTCAAAGACAATGCTATTTCACCTGTACCACATTGTCTTGTATATAAGAGAAGCATAATAAATGCTAATTAGATTTAATTCCTCTTCTGTGCTTATCCCTTAATAATTACCCTCTCCTTTGTACTCTTGCAGAACTCACTACTCCTAATATTGTTTATCAGATAGCATTCATATATTAAAAATGTCTCACCATCTAGATTTCAAGCTTTTTGAGATCAGTGACTATATTCTATCCAACCTTTGCATGCCTGGTACCTGAGCGTGGTAGCTCCTCCAGCACTGTGTATATCATAATAACGAGTAAGATTCACTTTTTCGCTAAACATATGTTAGGCTTAGTGACTCAATACTTTTTTTTGAGGAGGGGATTTCCATGAGGAAAACATTCTTGGAACATTTCCAAGAAACTCTTGCCATAATTTGACATGTGTCAGACAACGGAAAGAGTTCTTTTCTCTCAGCCCAAGAGATTTTTTATATAAGTTGTAGGCCCCATGCAGATGCCATGTTGATTCCCAAATTACAGTTCTAATACAACTTGATTTGTTTTAGTATTACCAGAGGATAGAAATCCTCTTGACAACTTTGAGGAATTAAATAATAACAGACAATGGATTATACTGAGTATTACAGGGTACCAGTTAGTGAATTTGCTAAGGCGTCTGGATCACAGGGTCGTAAGGCAGAGACAAAGAAGAAGGAGAGAAAAGGATATATTTTAAGATGAGATAATATGGATGTAAATATTCCCTTAGCCCTCTCTAAAAGCTACTTTTATTTTTGTGTCTCTCCTGGAAAAAGGAAAATATTATATTTACTTCAAAATAAATTTCTCTAATTTGAGACATCCTGGCATAAATAATTCGGTTATCTCGTCTCTCTATTTTATTTATTATATAGACAGTGTAGTAGTGGTTAGAGAGCTGACCTTGAAGCCAGGAAGACCTGGATTCAAGTCTTACCCCTGATACTTATGGGCTGTGTAACTGAGCAAGTCAGTTCACCAGTAGACCTGTAGGCAACTCATTAAGATGGTAGGTGGCAGAAGTGGCAGCCCCACTTAGTATGGGTAAGTGTGTCTATTCAGTTTACTAGTAGTTAAGTCACTGTGATGAAAACATATTTGGAATTTTCCAAAGAGTGTGCTACCCTTCTCAAAACTAGACTTTATTAAAAGGCCCTATTGAGCAAGAAAAGACATTTCCAAAATATTTTAGACAAACTTACAGAAAATATATGATGCTGTTAAATAAAAAGAGAAAATGAACATATGGCTATATGTATAAAACATGTCATATTATCTGCACCTAGAAATTAACTCTTTGAAAATAAGTGAACAAAACCTATGCAAACTCAGAAGGAGCTAGACTTGAAATTTAAAAAAAAAAAAAAGAAAAAGAAGTTAGCAATTTTGCTTTCACTGAGTCAAAAACTATTCAAGACTCAATCTTGACTAATCAAGTCAAAATTATTTGACTAATAGCTACTGTTTTGTTAACATCAATATAACATTTTTGCTTTAATTTTGATTTTATTTTGTCCTCAATTCATGTAAAACAAAATTTTTAACATTTTTTAAAATTTTGAGTCTCCTCTCCTCTTTCCCTTCTCCTGTCCTTGAGAAGGCAAACAATTTGATATAGATTATACATGTACAATTATGCACATTTCCATATTAGCCACGTTGCAGAATAAAACACAGACTCCTCCAAAAAACAAAATAAAACCTCAGGGTAATAAATAAAGCTTAAAAAATATGCTTTTATTTGCATTCAGACTCTGCCAGTTCTTCCCCTGGAGGTGAGTACATTTTTCATCATAAACTCTTTAAAATTTCCTTGGATCACTGTATTTCTGAGAAAGCTAAGTCATTCATAGTTGATCACATAACAAAATTGCTGTTACTGTGTACAATATTCTCCTAGTTCTGTTCATTTCATTTTCATCAGTGCATGGAAGTCTTACCAGGTTTTTCAGAAAGCATCCTGCTTGTCATTTCTTATAGCACAATAGTATGCCATCACAATCATATACAACAACCTGTTCAGCCATTCCCCAAATGATGGGCATCTTTCCATATCTGATTCTTTGCCATCACAAAAAGAACTACTACAAATATTTTTGTACATATGGGTCCTTCTCCTTTTTCTTTGATTTCTTTGTTGCACAGACCTAGTAATGATATTATAGTGTCAAAAGGTATGTATGGTTTTATAGCACTTTGGGCATAGTTGCAAATTGCTTTCCAGAACAGTTGGATTAGTTCACAACTCCACCAACAGTGTATTAGTATATCTATTTTTCCAAATCCTATCCAAAATCTGTCATTTTCCTTTTATGTCATAGTAGCCACTCTGATGAATGTGAGGTGGTGACCTTGAGTTGTTCTAATTTGCATTTCTCTAATTAATAATGTTTTAAAGCATTTTTTCATATAACTATTGATAGCTTTGATTTCTTCTTCTGAAAACTGCTTGTTCACATCCTTTGACCATTTATCAATTGGGGAATAACTCATATTCTTATAGATTTGACTCAGTTCTCTATATATCTGAAAAATGAGGCCTTTATCAGAGAATTTTTAAAAATCCCCTCCCCCAGTTTTCCTGTTTTCCTTTTAATATTGACTGCATTGGTTTTGTTTGTGCAAAATTATCCATTTTACACCTTACACAATGTTTGGTCATAAATCCTTCCCTTATCTATTAATATGACAGGTAAAATATTTGATGTTGTCCTAATTTGCCTATGTTCATCCTTTATATCTAAATCATGTACCCATTTTGGTTTATCTTGGTATATAGTGTGAGATGTTGGTCTGTAACTAGTTTCTGCAAAGCTGCTTTCCAGTTTTCCCAGCAACTTTTGTCAAATAGTGACTTCTTGTCTCAAAAATTTTAGATCTCCGTGTTTAACAAACACGAGATTACTATTGTCATTTACTTCTGTGTATTGTGTACCTAATCTATTCCACTGATCCACCACTCTATTTCTTAGCTAGTGCCAGATTGTTTTGATGAATACTACTTAGTAATAGAATTTGAGATCTGCCATGTGTATGGTATAGCATACCATACTGCTAAACCACTTTACTTCACATTAAAAAAAAAATGATTCCCTTGATATTCTTGACCTGTTAGTTTTTCAGATGGATTTTGTTATTTCTTTTTCTAGTTCTGTTAATTTTTTGGTGATATAATTCATATGGCACTGAATAAATAAATTAATATAGGTAGATATATTATTATTAATGTAGGTAGAGATATTATTATTAGGACATCATATTGCCATTTCCAAAGGAAACCAAAGGAATTCAAATAATGGTGGAGGTAAAGATTTAAGCCAGTGTTATAACCACACCCTTCAGTTCTTTCTTCTGTAGCTCTGAGAATGCTGCTAAATAATTTTAAGTCTCTCCCAGAAGACCAGCACCTCTCCACTCTCCTCCCCCCACCTCCCCCAATCAGTAGTACACAGAGCTTGTCAGCACATTCTTGTCATTATTGACCTACTCACATCCAGGAGGGAGGGTCATGGGAGGCAGAGTGAAAATCTTTACTTTAGCATCAAAGTTTACTTTAGCATCACCTGCAGACAAGTGCATCTATCTCTGGCTCTCACCTTCCGGGACTCAGGGTCATACTTGACTAGACCTCTGAGTCCTGTCCAAACCTTCCTGCTTTAGCTGACTCCCCAGCCTTAGCTTAACAACTCGTTGACCTTTAACAATTTTATGGTCCACTCCGTCTTGTGGAGCATTTTAAAAATTACTTATCTGATCCTGTAAAACTGTCAGAACCTTTCTGGCTAGTCAAATTCTGAGTCTGGGCTGCCCTGGTCACCCTAGCCCTGTTGTCACTCACACCCTAGTGTGAATTTTCTTCCTTCAGGTTTGGATGATAATAGTGTCAATCTCACAATTTTTTTGTAAAGATTAAATAATATAATCTATGTAAAAAATTTTGCAGACCTTAAAGTTACATACCTAAAAGGTAGTTATTAATATTGTTATTAAATGCAATTATTAAACTCATAACTGCTGCTCAGCTGCTGCTCGAAGTCAGATAGGCCTAGAAACCCTGGACATTGCAGCATCTCTCCGACCACTGGGCCTTCTCCCAGGCCAGCCCTCACAGCTGTCATCAGGGGAAGCAACTTGTGTGGAGAACTCATCACCACCAATTGCCAACCAACCTCCATACACACGGCAGACAAACCAGGCTAGCTGAAGTCAGGAAGCATCCTGAGGGAGAGGCAGGGCACAGTACGTACCAAGTATATCAGACCACCACCACCTTCCCTGGGATCTTGAAGCAGACAACTCAGGACCCTGAACAAAAAGATTTGAAAATAGCAATACTTTGGGGCAGCTAGGTGCCGCAGTTGATAGAGCACTGGCCCTGAAGTCAGGAGAACCTGAGTTCAAATTCGGCCTCAGACCAAACATTTGAAACGTACTAGCTGTGTGACCCTGGGCAAGTCACCTAACCCCAACTGCTTAATTAAAAAAAAAAAAGAAAATGACAATCATCCTGGGAAGCAATCCCTGTGAAGAGCCTGGCAACTACTCCTTCAGGTGCTACAGCCATAGCTACTGAAGACCTAGAGAAGAAAGTTCACACCACCAAAGTCTTTGACACTGTCAAATATTTCTATATCAGAAACTAATTTTATTTTATCAGTGCAAATGACATTAAAACTTGGCACACGCCCTCCAGCACTTAGGACAATGCATAACACATAGTAGGTGCTTAATAAATATTTATTGACTAATTGATTAAAGAAAAGGCATGAATAGCTCCTTTGCCACTGTATCATAAGTACCAGGGGCTTTTTCCATCTGATTTGTAGCTGAAACCTTTCCCTGTGTGTCATCTCCCCTTTAGAATATGAACTACTTGAGAGCAGAGATTGTCTTTCTTTTATATTTGTAAACCTAGTGTTTAGGGTAGAGATTTGCACATAGTAAGCACTTAATAAATGTTTTATTCACTTATTAATAGACTACCAAAATAAGAGGACTTTGTGGACTCTATTTTACTGAATGAAAACACTATTGATCATAGCTGGGTAGGCCTAAGAATAGACTGAATTTTTCTTTGGGTAATCCAAAGTCTATCAAAAAAATTTGTTTTGGTTATTATTTTCCTTTTAAAAAACATCTGTGTCAAATAAAGTTTCATTAATGAATATTTGAAGGTGAAATATGTGAACATATGAAGATGAAAGTAATAGTTGGAAATTCTTATGTGATAGTATATAAAATCGACAGCAGTAAATAAGGGCAAAATATATAGCAACTGTAATCAAATGTATTTACTGCTGATAATTTTAATTAAGGAAGTTGTTAATGGAGTTGGGTATATTCAGGAAGGTTTTCATGATTTTATTTTTAGAAGCACACACATTCAAATTTACAAGTGATATGAATTAAATGAATCCAGTGATCTACATGTAATTGAGAGCCGTCCTTCCAATACGGGGGAATAATTTTAATTGCAAATGTTATTAAACTGTCCCTGTGAATTTATATGTGTGAATAAAGTTCTCCTTACTGTATGGCTGTTTACTTGTACCATGCCCTAAGCAGACATTAAATGCCATCAAAAATTAAAGAAAATTTATTTCATTTTTATTCATTCCTAGAAATGTTTATTTTGAATTAACCCCCAATGTCTCCAAATGTATACTTTTACCCAAACCTCACCAATAGCATTTTATGTATAAAATCATTGAACAAAAAAATTTCAAGCTGAATAGGTAGGGAATCAGTCAATTAATAAGTATTTATGAACTGCCTACTAATTGTCTAGCAACATACTAAGCCCTACAGATATGAAGAAAGGCAAAAGACAGTCCTTGGCATCAAGGACTGACAATCTAATGGAATCCCATGATTTAATCTTCTAATTTTACAGAAGAGGAGACTAAATCCTAGACAGTTTGAATGCCCAGGATCATGCACAAATAAAATGACACAGAGGTTAAGCCTCAACACACAAACATACACACACACACACACACACACACACACACACACACAAATCCTAACTTGACTGGGTAATATAAATAAACTGGTAGGTTTGGATTTGTTTATTTTCAAATGATTGGTCCAGCCAGATAGGTGAGAAGAGCTTGTTTGGGTCAACATAGTCATCAGAGTTAATAAATGTGATTTCATCATGGAGTCCATCCACAACCATAACCATATTGGTGTCCAGTACAAATTCACTTGGGAAAGGGGTGAGATTGACAATTCAAATCTACAGCAAATGTTGTCACAGTATAAATCTAAACCATGTACCCTTTAAATCAAAATTGTGGAAAAAGAACTATTGGTAATCATATGACTATACCTAAAATCCTTAGATAATGAGAAAGAAATCTATGTATCAAACTCTCTAAGTCATAGATAGGTATATATATATATAGATATATATATAGATAGATAGATAGATAGATAGATAGATAGATGTGTATCTATCAACTATGTTTATGGATGATAATTTTAATTAAGAAAGTAGTTAATAGAATTGTGTATATTCTGCATACAGCAGATAAAGGATGCCCCAAAAATCTTAGTGAAATTTAAAGCTATTAAAATCTGCATAGGCTTAGATTCCTAAAATATAACCACTGCTTAGATTCCTAGAATATAGCCACTGCTCAGATTCCTAAAATTTAGCCACTGTGCAGATTCATAAAATCTAGCCACTGCTCAGATTCTTATACTCTAACCAAGGCTCTGATTCCTGTAATCTAACCATGGGTAAGATTCTTATAATCTATCCACTGCTGGTATTTTTATAATCTAGCCACTGCTTACTCATGTTTGGACTCCTTAAGAGTCTGCCCAATATAATAGAGGTTCTAATAAACTTTGTCTTTGGCTGAAAGAAGGCTTGGGTCGAATTCTTTTGGGCAGGACCCACTGTTATGATTTTGGTGTCCCAGCATCTCTAAACCTCTAAACCACATCATTTTGGTGGCCCATAAGGGGAAACTGCCTAACCCCAAGTTCTTCTCTAGCCAAGACTCCTCTCCCTCCCTTTCTTGCTCCGCAGTTGGGGTCGCTGTCCAAGCACCAAGGCTTGGAGGTGCTTTTCAGGCAGACAGTTAGGAGGCTGTCTTGCACTCTGCCTGACACTCTCAGGCTCCAGTTCACTGGGTCGGTTCAAGGCCATGGACCTGGGTACACCTTCTGCAGCGTAGAGAACAAGGATGGACACCCTATCTGGAAGTGTATGCCCAATTCTGTCAGTTCTCTCGGCTCTAGAGAATTGGGGAAAAACTGCAGTTGCTTTTTGGTTCCCTGAGGCTTACTTACTCCCTTATCTCTGCACCTCTGAATCCTCCTTCATAGAGGTTACAGGGGACAGTTAGAACAGCTAAAAATATCTTGGCAGATTCTGGAGGTTTTGTGATTGATCATTAAGGAGTTTAGAACTCCTCCTTTTTCTCTCACTCTCTTTACTTGAGTCAAGAGGGTATCTGTTAACCCCTCTCATAGGAGAAGACAGCTTCACCCTTTACCCCTCATCTTTGCTTTCGCCCTCCCCTACTTGGGAAAGGAAGGAGGGGGGAGGGGCAGCAGCTATGGCATGAGTTCCCCTGGCAACGACCTTGGGCTCTAGGGCAACCTTTGCCTGGAAGCATCACCCAAGTTCAGCACATCCTGCTCAAGGTAATGAAGCTAGTCTCCAAACTTGGGTAATCATGCTCTTTTAAATATGTAGTTTTAACTGCTAATGATGAGATGTTGATTCTCTGTGTAAAGTAATTTGAAAGTGCATTTAACAAAACTGAAGTCACCTGATTGGTAATGAGTTTGTTTCAAGTTTCAAACTGGTGAACTTTATATATCACTTATGTCAAGCAACTTCTTATAATTTGGTTACTGCTAAAATAGTTTAGCTATTGTTGGTTATTGTTTTAATGTGTAAATTAGCCAAAAAGTTTGTTTGGGTTATGTGTGGCTTGCTGAGAATTTGCAAGTGTATAGAAATCTCTAATGATTGGCTTTTTACAACAGGACAAATTTAAGTTTGAGATGTAAATCCTGAAAAAGTTTTTCCTAAGCTGTGATTAGTAAAACTTGCTGTTTGAGGTAAAAGCTCATAAGATTTTATTTTGAGTTGTCTGATGGGTTATAATCCATCCATAATCAATAATCCACCATCTGAGAGAAATGCCACAAGCTACTCAGAGAAAGTGATACTGGTGGAAAGTCAGCATTGGGAAAAGCTGAGAGGACAATTTTATCCTCAGTCTAAAATGGGATCCTCCTGGCTCAGTTTCCCCATTTTGTTCCTTTGAAAGGGAATGTTGCCTATCTGGCTATTCCTGAGTCTGTCTATGAGGTGGATTTGATACCACATGGTTGGAAAACTGAATTATCTGAATCCAAACAGAGCTAAAGATGGTTTATCCTCTCAAAGTTGGGCCCTAAATCTAGTCCCTGATTTATATCTGGGCCCTGCAGTTTTTTTCAGTCAGATTTATGTCTTTCAGGCTATGGGCCATTCACTTACAGTTAGCAGCAAAAAGCAAGTACCAGCTAACGTCCCCACATCGTTTCCTGGATGCAGCCTGTGCTCAGTTCCAGTCAACCTCCTCTTTGGGATTCCCTTGAGGCAGGGACAGCTGTATGCCTCTTGCCAGCAGGAAGCAGTTTCAGAAGCCGAGATCTTCACCCCTTACTCCAAAAGAATTTGGGTCCCATTAGTTTGAGGGGGGAATGATGGGTTTGGGATCTGGGCCCCAGAAAGAAAAAATGCTGGACTTTCCCACATAGCCAAATCTCTGGCATTTGCCTGAGGCTATAATCTTATTAACTGGCCTTTCGGTGTGGCTACACCCAATATCCCCTCCACTGTCTTGCCTCCCTATGGCCTCAGGCCATTTCCCACCCTTGGTAATTCTATTATCTCATGGACTGCTTGGCCACTCCTAGATCCCTCCCACAGGTTTTCTGTATATAAGATCCATCTTGTCTCCATTGAGATGCTCAGATTCCTCAAATCTAGCTACTGCTCAGATTCTTATAATCTAGCCAAGACTCTGATCCTTATAATCTAGCCACTGCTGAGATTCTTATAACCTAGCCACAGCTGAGATTCTTATAATCTAGCCACTGCTTACTCATGTTTGGACTCCTTAAGAGTCTGCACAATATGATGGATGTTCTAGTAAACCTTGTCTTTGGGTGAAAAGGAAAAAAAGCTGCATAAAGATTTTTGGGACATCCTGAATATGCTTGTAGTAATCATTTATATAACTGCCCCCAAGCTTCTCTTTTCAGATCCCTTTGAAGGTTTTTGCTTTTTTTTTTTTTTTTTTTTTAGGATTAATTAGGTTGTTTTGTGGCAATACCTTTTCACTTTGGGGTATTTTTTTAAAAAAAAATTTCAATTGTACTTTGCTTAGCATTTCCTTTCTACTGATTCTCTTTCATTGTGTGTTGGAATAATTCTTGAAATACTAGATTTAATAGCGAGAAATAATAATACATTGTTTTAAAAAGAAATGCTAGATTTTTTTCCATGTGCAATATCTTTAAATGTCATTGAAGTGTACCCCATAAGAGCTAAAAATTTTTCACATTCCCTTGGCATAATAAACATCCTTAAAAACCCACAGAATTAAAAACACATGAAAGATAGCAATGAAACATGTGTCACCAAACGTCGCGCTCAAATGACAGAGATCTAACTAAACGTGGAAAAAGCAAGCTAATCTAGTTTTATCTGGTAAAGATCAGACATTCTTAGTCATCCTAACATCAGTAGACTCACACATACATGGTAATTGATGCTACAAAATGAAGTAATATCAAAATGACTGGTTGTCCCAAGGAACTCATATACATTTTTGCCATGTACATTTATATATAACTTCAGATCTTTGGTCCTTGCATGACTGCAATGAAGAGGGTGTTAGTCACATATGAGTCAGTCAAATATATATAGTAGGAACAAGGGAAAATCAGAGGATAATCTACTATATACTAGAGGATACTAGAGAATACTACTAGAGGATAATCTATTATATACTGCTACCCATGCAATAGGTATGTTAGTGAATAAAAAGAAAGTTTCCAGAATATTGAATAGTACCCCCTTCACTGTGTGATAGATTTATGGAATGATGTATTAGCAGCTAAGCAATACAGTGTTTAGAGTGCTGGACTTGAAGCTGGGAATAACTGGGTTCCAATTCTGTCTCAAATACTATGTAATCCTGGGAAAAATCATTTGGCCACTCTCAGCTTCAATTGCCTTATTTGCAAAATGGGGATAATAATAGCACCTAACTCAAAGAGCTATTGAGATGATAAAGAGAGAACATATATAAAGTGGTCTGCAAATGTTAAAGCACTATGTATGTTGTAAATATGATTATTATGTGGACTAGAATTTTGCATAATGAATAGACATGGCTATGTTTTGATCTGAATTGTTGGAAAAGTATCCACATTGATGAAATCATAGATTGATCAAACTATTGAACTCTTTCTAACTTTAATAACCTCTTTTGGATAAAGTCTGATTAGTGAAATCTCCAGCTCAAAGACATGTGAATCATTTAGTAACTTTTTTTTTTGCATAATCCAAATAGTTTTCAAAAATGGTAAAAGCAATGTAAAGCTCTACAAATATTCAGTAAGGTTCCTATCTTACCACAGGTCTTCCAGTGAGGAGTTTCACCTTTTTCATTCATCTTTACTCATGTTTGATAATTGAATGGATTGTTTTGATTTAAATTTCTCTAATTTGTTGTATTTTGTATATTTTAAGATGTCTATTTACAGTTTGTATTTCTTCTTTTGAATGCTGCTTGTTAATTTCCTTTGACCACTTGCCTTCATGGACTGGCTCTAAATTCTAAAATGATTCATGTCAACTTCCTTTAGATTTTGAATATTACAAGATTACTAACAATATTTAATGTAAAGTTTTCTTTTTTTCTGCAATCCACCTAATTTCTTTGGGTTATAAGTCACTTGTTTTTATTTGTGTAAACATTTTAAAATTTTCTATAATTGATATATTAATTAAAAATATCTTATATTTGCCTATGTAATTTTCTATCCTCAATAGTATAAAAATAGAACTTTAAATTATCTTCTATCTTTACAGAGAAACTTCTAATATTTATAGTATTGTCAGATTAAGAGATGGGGTGTTCTCTGAGCTTATTTTGTCCATCCCTTTCATGTTCTATCTGAAGACAGTGAGGCCCAGAAAGGTGAAGTGACAGGGTCATAGCTCTCTAGCTGTAAAGGACACCAGTGGCACCTAGTCTAGCTCCTTCATTTTACGGATAAGGAACTTTGGCCCATGACAATTAAGTGACTTGCCCAAGGTAACTGTGGCAGTAAGTGGAAGATCCATGATTTGAAGTCATGTCCTTTGACTCCAAATTCAATACTTTTCTGTTATACACGGCACTGCTTCCATTTGGGATTTCTTACACTGTATTTTGTAAGATACTGGCTTTAACCTATTTTCAACCAGACTGTTTTTTAGGTTTTTTTAGTAGTTCTTGTTGAATAACATGTCCTTTTCCTGGTAGGTTGTATACTTGGATTTTTCAAATACCTATCTACCATACACATTTATTTCTAAGTCTTTTTATTTAGTCTCTTTCACTAACTTACCTATTTTTTTTTTATCCAGTATCAGATAGTTTCTACAATTACTGCTTTGTAATATAATTTGCAATCTGGTACTTCTAAGCTCTTTGCTTTGCCACTTTTTTTTAAATTTTATTTCTGAATGTTCTTGACCTTTTATTCTTCCAAATTAATTTTGTTATTCTCTTGTCTAATCTTTTAAAATATACTTTCGGCATTTTGATTAGTACAATACTAAATCTGTAAAAAGTTTAAGTAGTATTTCCAGTTTGTACTGCATTTACATTTCCTAGTCTTGAACCTAGACTATCTCTCAAATTATATGGGACTTCTTTTATTTTCATAAAAATTGTTTTATAGTAAATTTATATCACTGAATACATATTAGCCTACCAAGACATACAATTGCATTTATATAAGCCTTGTGTGTGTCTTGGTATGGTAATTCCCAGATTTTTAATGCATTTTGTTGTTATCTTAAATGGAATTTCTTTTCCTGCCCTTTTCTCCTGGATTTAGTTGGTAACATACAGAGAAGTTGATGATTTTTATGGATTTATATTATATCCTGCTACTTTACTGAACCTATTGCTTGTCTCAGTTATTTTTTTCCACACAGGTCTTACAGGGTTTTAAAAGCAAATCACTATATCATTTGCAAATAGAGATAATTTGTGTCCTTATTGCCTGTGCTTAATTCTCTAATTCATTTATTTTTCTCACCTGATTATTATAGCTGCCAGTTCTAGCACCAGGTTAAATAATAAACTAAACATTAAATATTCTTGTTTTATCCCTGATCTTATTGGGAACACTCCAGTGTGTCTCTGGTATGTAAAAGCCTATCTCTTGCTTTCAAAAAGATGCTTATCTTATGAAGTAAAATTTCTTTCATTTCTCTGATTTTGGTGTTCATTGTTTAGACAAAAATAAGTGCTGCATATTATTGAATGCATTTTCTCTATCTATTGACAATCATGTGATATTTTGCTTCAGATCTGAGATCTACAATGTACTACCTATATCATCTTGGACCATTCGCAACTCCCTGGACTTCAACTTCATCTTTAAAATGAGAGGGATGAAGTAGATAACTTCTGAGAAGGAAGACAAAGAAGGGGAATAAACATTTATTAAATGCCTACTATGTACTAGGTACTGTGCTAAGCACTTTACAAATATTATTTTATTTGAAGTGTCATCCAACATGAAATATATGATCTTATGAACATATTGTCATTTCTAGAAATTTTATGAATTTTTAAAATGTTATTTTGCTGTCTGTGATTTTTCTCTTTTCTTGTTGTATAATTAAATTTTTGAGTTCTATATTTACATTCTCTTTCATTCCCCTCCAGGGTGTCAACTGCTTTGTTAAGCTCCTCTAACTTCTGTTGTGAACTATCTGTTATCCTTTTGATCTTTTCAATAAAAGCTTTAATGTTGAGCCTCTCAGGGGCATCTAGGTGGTGCAGTGGATAGAGCACCGACCCTGGATTTAGGAGGACCTGAGTTCAAATCTGGCCTCAGACACATAACGCTTACCTGCTGTGTGACCCTGGGCGAGTCACTTAATACCATTGCCTAGCCAAAAAAAAAGAAATTGATCCTCTTCTTTCTTTTGTGTTTCTATAAGTTTCTTTTTTCCACTCTGGGCACTTAACAACCTTGTGTTCATTCTATTCTCTTTTCTGGGTTTCTAATGGGAAGCATTATATAATTATTTTCTCTTCAAGATTTTCTTCCCTGTTATTTTTACCTCATATTCTGTCTTCGTTGCAGTTTTGCCATTTCGGGGTTCTTGTGTCTTCGGTATCTCTGCTGGTTTCTCTTCAGGGATGCCCTTATAAGGATTATCCTTCTTTCCTCCCCCATCTTGTTATACTTGTTTTTATTTGATTTGGTGTATGTTTGCTGTTCTAAGATGATAAGCTCATCTTCCACCTCTCACTCTGCTTTCTTGTTGGAAATCCCTCTAAGCATCTTTGAGAAATTAGTACTTCTTGGAGTCAAGTCATCTGAATTAAAAGAAACCCTAGAGGTCACACATTTCAACTTCTTTCTCAGTGTAGAAATCATCTCTAGAATAGTTTATTGTAGAGTAATTATTCACATTTCCACTCCTGTGCATTGGCATAACCCAAAGTTCCATTTTCAATAGTTTTTTCCTTCTTTCCTCTCCCCATCTTCATCACCCCTCTTTCTCTCTCTTCATTTTTCCTTCCCCTCCCCCTCCCTTTCCTTCTGTCAGCTCCAATGGCATTCATATACACTTTCTAAGCACTTAACTCCCAAATGTATATACTCAGCTCTAATCTTTCTCCTACACTCCAGCCTTGCATTTCCAACTGCCTGATAGACATCACCTGTAGGATATACAAGCATCTTGAATTCATCCCACTCCCTATTTCCCATATTTCTTTAGAGGACACAACCATCTTAGTTACACTAGGAACTAAGGAATTAGTTATCCTTAACTCTTTACTCTTATATTCTACCCGGCAGATCCATTCACATTCCATGTTGTCAATTGTACCACCACAAAATCTCCCATAGATGTAACCTCTCTACCCACCTACCACTCTAATTGAGGCCTTCAGCATCTCTTGTCTGTACCATTGCAGCAAACTCCTAATTGATCTCCCTGCATCCAATTTTTACTCTCTCAAATCTATCTCCCACATCAAAGCCAAAGTAACTTTCCTAAAACATGGATCTGATCATGTCATAGCCCTGATTGAGAAGTAAGCAAGTCCACTTGCCCTCATTTAATATCCTTCAAAATGTGGCTCCAAACTAGCTTTTTTTGAAGAACAAGTGATATAGCTTTATTTATGTGTCTTTTGAAGATGATTACATGACCCCCCACCCACCCAATTCCATATTCCAGCCAAACTGGCTTCTTTGCTGTTCCCTCTATAAGCATGGGCCATACAACATTCCAATTCTTTCTCTTATACCTTTGCACACATAGGCTGACTGCTATCCCTGGAATGTTCTCTTTCCTCACCTCTAATCTTGGAACCTTCAATTCCCTTCAAAGTTCAGCTTAAATGCTCACCTCTACAAGAGACATTTCTTGAATTTCCTACATGTTAGTGCTTCCCTTGAAATCACTATATATGGGTATATATATGTGTGTGTGTGTACATATATATATATATATATATATATATATATATACATATATATATAACATATATATGTATATATATACTGTATATATATACATATATTATATATATATATGTACACATATATACATACATACATGTATAAAGATCCTCTCTCTTTCTCTTTCTCTCTCACTTCCTTTCTCCCTCTCTCTCTCTCTCTCTCCCTTTCTTTTTTCTCTTTACCCCATCCTGTAGAAGATAAGGAAGGGACACTCTTAGCACAAAGTCACACACATAGTAGGCACTTAAGAAACTGTATTGATCTGAATTTTCTCTAATTGATCACTTTTGTGGATCAGGAGTTTATTGGTTCATAAACCAGCCTACCCTATTGTAGCGAAACTCTTATTATTAGGAAGTTCTTCATTATATTGAGTCTACATTTGCTTTACAAAACCTTCCATCTACTAGCTTTACTTTGCCCAGTGAAGCCATACAAAGTCTATTCCCTTCTCTATATGACAGCCTGTCACATACCTGAAGATAGATACTTAGCATGGCTCAAAAGAGGAAAGATATGGGAAGACACTTCCACACCACAGTTTTGCAGAGATAGCTTTACATGTATTGTATATTTGCATAGTTTTAGGTTTTTTTGGATGTATTGATCAGCTATGTCATTTTTATCCTCCTCTTTCTTCTTTCTTTTTTTTTCATCTTAAAATATAACATATGTTATATGGGATGGCTCTTTAGGAGGGGAAAACTATGGTAATATAAAAAGAAATGCATCAACGAAAACTTAAGCAAACCAAAAAATCAGTATAGCTACTAAAAAATAAGGCAGCATCCATGTACTCATTAGGCCTCTTCTTCTCCAGACAAATTCATTCAACCCAGTTATTACTCTTATGATATGATTTCAAGATTCTTAACTAAAAATTAGAAAAAACAGGAGTGGGAGGAGAACACATAAGGAGATTTTTTAACAGACTAAGATACCCCTTTCTTAATCTCTTCTTCCCAGGATGGAAAGGTTGGTCAAAGTTTTCTGGCCTTCTAATTTAATTATTCTTTGTATCTCCCCAAAAACCTTTAGGTGAAAGCTCTGCATGAGCTGGACGAGATGGCTTCTGAGGTCTCTCCCAGCTCTTAATCTCCGATCTTATGAATGAGTCTTGTAAGCATATGATTTTTTGTTTATTTTGTTTTCTTTCTAAAATACAATGCACCCTTACTTTCACCTATCAGGTCTGCCTTTACAAAGAGCCCTCCAAAAACTGTAGCCTCAAAATGAATTGATCAATGGAAAAATCACATCTTTCAAATTTGATTTCAATCCCTTTGTTTTCCAATTCCTTGTTAGGTAATTTAGAATGCTTAGAAAACCAAATAATAACAAAACATGTGTATTCTTTCTTGAGACTTTGTGGTGTGTAGCCTTCATCTCTTAAAAGATCCCCAAACTGTATCTTTTTCATAAACTCCCATTATAACTAAGAACATGGAAGACTTTTTTCCCTGTGTATTTTACATAATGCTGGATCATTGCATTTCCAAGAAATTATTCCATGGACTTTCTCTCTATGGAAGTCATCACAAATATATGGTCCAGAGATACAGTGGTGTATACTTTTAAAAATGTTTCTCCTTTCCTTCTCTCACCCTTTCAACCCCTGATCCCTTAAAATGTCTTAATAGGAAAGCATAATAATGGTAGTTGGAAGCAGTATCTGTCTGCTTCTTGATGCATAATGTTAGTTATGCTCTCTACTTGGATGTTTCTTGTATAGTGTCAATTAACTATCATCTTTCTTCTAACATGTTGCAGACAAAAGATCACTGGACCTTAGGATCAGTGGGAAGATTGCCAGAGTTTTGGGAAGGGCAGATATAATGGGAACATAATGTAACCACAAAGGTGAGATGATTTGTGGGATAAAGCATCCTTTCGGACTGAAGTTTGAGGGGACCCTCAAAATCCCCTCAAAATCAGGCCACTTTTTCTTTTATGCTCATGAGAAAAGGAAAGGATAGATTTGACTCTACATTCCTTTCAATCCGATTACATGTTCGGGAAAAGCTAAAGAACTCCATTGAGATTCTTGGTTCAGGGATGCTGAACATCTAGCAAGAACACAAGTTAAAAGGAAGGAAATGACCTTTCAAAGTACATGTGCACACACAGAGATTGTGAAGCTCATCTTGGCTTATGGTAATGTTAAGTTACAAATAAATTATTCATAAGCAAAAGGAATATGGTATCTCTATCTCTCTAGAAGACAAAAGAATGCATTTACGAGTGTGAGTGCTTTGAACATGGAAGAGCTTTTTTGGTTGTTTCAGGAAGACCTGGCATAAGATGATAAAGGAGAACAATTCAAACTTCCAGGAAGCTCTCCTTTTGGATTCTGAGTTCTGAAAAATGCAGAACATCCACTTCTTTTCACTTGGTTCTGTTTCAATTGATTGTATAATGGCCTCGCTCTCCATTCAGGAATTCTCTCAGACAGGGTGACATTAGGGTAGATGCATAAGAGCCCAAGAACATAATTTTTTAAGTACATCTAACTCTAAGGAGGGTCACTGGGAACTTCTCTGAACACCAGGCTCTTTTTGGCTGCAGAGAATTACAGTGCCTTCATCGTAATTCCAAATCACAAGTCATTTGAAAGTAATACGATTGAAATTTCCAAATGTCAAATCAGCAAAGTAATACTCTGAGATTACAAATGAGCACAATTGAATTATTTTAAAAATCTATGGGTTTTTTTGCGACTTGCAAATGTTTAACTTGTGGCATCTGGTGGGGGGAAGGTACAAGAGGTGTGTATGGGAGGATAGGGATACAAAATACACATATGCAGTATTATACAACAACTAGAGTTAGCTTGATATAATAAGTGGATAAGGAATTGGCCTCAAAGATATGAGATCAAGAGTCCTGCCAAGGATACATACTGGCTGTGTGAACCTGGAAAGTCCTTAGCTCCTTGGTGTTTTAAACAACTCTCTAGGATTATAAGTCTTAATCAAAGTGCTAACCTGTATTAGTAGAAATCTACGATTACTTCTGCTATGACTACTACTGCTACTGCTACTGCTACTACTACTACTATACTACTACAAGGTAACTAGGTAGCTAGCATTTATATAGCACCTACTATGTGTCAGGCAATAAGCTAAGAGATATACAAATGTCAGTTGATCCTCACAATACCCCTGGGAGATAAGTATTATTTTTATTTCATTTTGCAGTTGAGGAAACTGAGGCAAATAGTGGTTAAAGTGACTTGCCCAAGGTCACAGAGCTAGTGAGTGTTTGTGGACAAATTTGAATTTGTCTTTCTGACACCAGACCCAGCATTCTATCTACTGAGCCTCCTATCTGGCTGCGAAAAGTTTATTCATCTGGGGATTCCCTGTTGTCCAATGAAATCCCAGTTGTCTCCCTATCTCTATCTGACAACTATACAATCACTGCTGGGAAGACTATAAAAAAGTTACGACGTGCTATGTAAGGTCAAAGGAGGGGAAAAAAATCATTTCCAACTGGGGCAATCAGGGAAGTCTTCATGGAGGAGGTGAAATTTAAGTCGGTCTTTAAAGAATGAATAGGAACTTCCGCTTCTGGGAGCCAAAATGGCGGAGTGAAAAGGTACTCGCTCTCACTCTCCCCTATCAACCTCTGAAAACCCAGAAAATATCACCCCAGAAAAAAAAAAACCCTGGAACACCTGAACTAGAAGAAAGACAAGGAGCAGCAGTGCAGTAGCCCAGCAAACGGGTCTCCCCGTGCCTCAGCAAAAACAAAGAGCCCCAGCTGGATAAGTACCCTGCGGCATTCATCAGAAAGGAGGTGAAGAAAACAATCTAAAGGCTTCCTAAAGCCCCGACCTTGCTGATTCCAACCCAACACCAGGTGAGCTGTAGGAGCCCTGAAGCCCCTAATTGTGAAGAAATCCTGAAGCCCAGGTGGTAGAGCAGGCAAACACCAACACCTGGACCTTGAGTGCCTCAGTGAGGGGGAACCGGTGGAAACCAGCTCAGAAAACCACCAGAGTCTCGCATCCACGCAAAGGAATCTCCAGTGCATTAGCAGAAACGAGGGAGACAACACTGCAGGGGCCCCAGGCAGATAAACATCCTGCAGCAGCCATCTAAAAAGAGCAGAAGAAAGCTAAAGGAAAGGAAAAGCAGGCAACCTAGAATTGCCTGAAAGTTCCAGCCTTGCTGATTCCAGCCCAACACAAGGTAAGCTGCCAGAAACCTACAGCCTCCAATTCCCAGCATAAGAGGCCCCAGCACACAAAGCCAGTGACCAAGACCTAGGCTCCCAACACAAGAAGCTTGGGTCAGTACCCTCTGTTCCCCAGCAGGAGAGCTCAATCTCTTTAAAGGCCAGGGAATAAAGAAACACCATGAGTAAAAAGAAACGTACCATAGATTCATATTATGAGAAGAGTGAAGATCAAGACAGAAATTCTGAAGAGGACAACATTGTCAACAAACCCACATCTGCAACAACAAAAGGGAATATGAACTGGTCTGAAGCCCAAAAAGCCTTCTTAGAAGAGCTCAAGAAGGATTTTAATAGTCAAATGAGAGAGGTAAAAGAGTCCTTCAAAAATACAATTGGCCATTGGAAAAAAAATACACTGAAGAAAACAAGTCCCTAAAAAACACAATTGGCCAATTGAAGAAGGAAGACAAAAACTAACAGAAGAGTACACTGAAGAAAACAAGTCCCTAAAAAACACAATTGGCCAGTTGAAGAAGGAAGTACAAAAACTAACAGAAGAAAACAATCTGTTAAAAACTAGAATTGGACAAATGGAAACTAATGTCTCTATGAGAGAGCAAGAATCAGTCAAACAGAAACAAAAAAATGAAAAAATAAATGAAAATGTAAAATACCTCATCAGTAAAACAACCGACCTGGAAAATCGACTCAGGAGAGACAATTTAAAAATTATTGGACTACCTGAAAATCATGATGAAAAAAAGAGCCTGGACAGTATCTTTCAGGAAATCATAAAGGAAAACTGCCCAGAAGTCCTAGAACCAGAAGGGAAAATAACCATAGAAAGAATCCACCATCACCACCTGAAAGAGATCCCAAATTGACAATGCCAAGAATATAATAGCAAAATTCCAAAATTACCAGATGAAAGAGAAGGTGCTGCAAGCAGCCAGAAAGAAAATTTAAATATCATGGAACCACAGTCAGGATTACACAGGACCTTGCAGCTTCTACATTAAAAGACCCCAGGGCATGGAACATGATATTCCTAAGGCAAAGGAGCTTGGAATGCAGCCAAGGATCAATTACCCAGCAAAAATGAGCATCATTTTTCAAGGGAGGAGGTATATTCGAAATAGGAGACTTCCAAACTTTCCTGATAAAAAGACCAGAGCTCAACAAAAAATTTGATCTTCAAGTACAGGACTCAAGAAGGACTTAAAAAGGTAAATGGGACAGAAGGATACAATATGTTGGGGGGGGGCTGTTTAAACCCCTACAAGGGAATATGAGACTTGCAACCCTTGAGAACTGTATTGTTATTACACCTTGTTAAAGGAGTATACATAAAGAGGGTGGATATTAGTTGACTTTGATGTAATGATAAAAAAAAATCTAATCAAGTGGGTTAAATGGATCCAAATAAGTGGATCAATCTGATCTTAGAAAATGTACTGAGAAAGGAGGAGGCAGACAAGGGTAAATTACATTACAGGAAAAGACACAAAATCCTATTACAGCAGAGGGAAAGGGGGGGAGCATTGTTTGAACCTTACTCTCATCAGATTTGGCTCAAGAAGGGCATAATATAATCAGTTAGGTATAGAAATCTAACTTGCCCTATAGGCAGTAGGAGGGAAAAGGGGAAAGAAAAGGGAGGGGGGAAAGAAAAGGGAGGGGGAAAGAAGGGAGGGAAGCAGCAGTAAGACTAAAGGGGAAGAAAAGGGAAAGGGATAATAAAAGGGGAAGGGACTGAAGGAGGTGGTGGTCAAAAGCAAAACACTAGTGAAGGGGAGAAAGGAAAAAGGAGAAAGAAAAGCATAAATGGGGGAAAAGGATGGAGAAAAAGAGACAGATAGTAATCATAACTGTGAATGTGAATGGGATGAACTCTCCCATAAAACGGAAACAGATTGCAGAATGGATTAAAAACCATAATCCTACAATATGTTGTTTACAGGAAACACATTTGAAAAAGAGTGACACATACAGGGTAAAGGTAAAAGGCTGGAGCAGAATATATTATGTATTCTCCCTAGCCTCAGCTGAAGTAAAAAAAGCAGGGGTAGCAATCCTGATCTCAGACAAAGCAAAAGCAAAAATAGATCTAATCAAAAGAGATAAGGAAGGAAACTACATCCTGCTAAAAGGCACCATAGACAATGAAGTAATATCATTACTAAATATATATGCACCAAATGGTATAGCATCCAAATTCTTACAGGAGAAGTTCAGGGAGTTACAGGAAGAAATAGACAGCAAAACTATACTAGTGGGGGACCTGAACCTCCCCCTCTGGCACTAGATAAGTCTAACCACAAAATAAACAAGAAAGAAGTTAAGGAGGTGAATAGAACATTAGAAAAGTTAGGTATGATAGACCTCTGGAGAAAACTGAATGGGGATAGAAAGGAATATACTTTTTTCTCATCAGTACATGGCACATACACAAAAATTGACCATGTACTAGGGCATAAAAACCTCACAATCCAATGCAGAAAGGCAGAAATATTAAATGCATCCTTTTCAGATCATGATGCAATAAAAATTATATGTAATAAAGGGCCATGGAAAGATAGACTAAAAAATAATTGGAAACTAAATAATCTAATCCTAAAAAATGATTGGGTCAAACAACAAATCATAGAAACAATCAATAATTTCATTCAAGAGAATGACAATAATGAGACAACATACCAAAACCTATGGGATGCAGCAAAGCAGTTCTTAGGGGAAGTTTTATATCTCTAAATGCTTACATAAATAAAATAGAAAAAGAGGAGATTAATGAATTGGGCATACAACTAAAAAAACTAGAAAAAGAACAAATTAAAAATCCTCAACTAAACACCAAATTAGAAATATTGAAAACCAAAGGAAAAATTAATAAAATTGAAATTAAGAAAACTATTGAACTAATAAATAAAACTAAGAGCTGGTTTTATGAAAAAACCAATAAAATAGATAAGCCTTTGGTTAATTTAATTAAAAAAAAGAAAGAAGAAAACCAAATTACTAGTATCAAGAATGAAAAGGGCGAAGCTACCACCAAGGAAGAGGAAATTAAAACAATAATTAGGAATTATTTTGCCCAACTATATGCCAACAAATTTGACAATCTTAGTGAAATGGATACATATTTACAAAAATATAAATTGCCCAGATTAACCGAAGAGGAAGTAAAATACTTAAATAACCCCATCTCAGAAAAAGAAATTGAACAAGCCATTGATGAACTCCCTAGGAAAAAATCTCCAGGGCCAGATGGATTTACATGCGAATTCTATCAAACATTTAAAGAACAATTAATTCCAATACTATATAGACTATTTGGGAAAATAGGTGAAGAAGGAGTCTTACCAAATTCTTTTTATGATACAAATATGGTGTTGATACCTAAACCAGGAAGAGTCAAAATAGAGAAAGAAAATTATAGACCAATTTCTCTAATGAATATAGATGCAAAAATTTTAAACAAAATACTAGCAAGTAGATTGCAGCAACTTATCACAAGAATAATACACTATGACCAGGTAGGATTTATACCAGGAATGCAGGGTTGGTTCAATATTAGGAAAACTATCAGCATCATTGAGCATATCAACAACAAAACCAACAGAAACCACATGATCATCTCAATAGATGCAGAAAAAGCTTTTGATAAAATACAACACCCATTCCTATTAAAAACACTAGAAAGCATAGGTATAAATGGAGTCTTCCTTAAAATAATAAATAGCATATATCTAAAAACCTTCAGCAAGCATTATATGTAATGGGGACAGGCTAGAAGCATTTCCAATAAGATCGGGGGTGAAACAAGGATGTCCATTATCACCACTGTTATTCAATATTGTACTGGAAACCTTAGCTTTAGCAATAAGAGAAGAAAAAGAAATTGAAGGCATTAGAATAGGCAAAGAAGAAACAAAGCTATCACTCTTTGCAGATGACATGATGATATACTTAGAGAATCCTAGAGAATCAAGTAAAAAACTACTTGAAATAATAAACAACTTTAGCAAAGTTGCAGGCTATAAAATAAACCCACATAAATCATCAGCATTTCTATATATTACCAACAAAGCCCAACAGCAAGAGATAGAAAGAGAAATCCCATTTAAACTTACTGTAGACATTATAAAATATTTAGGAGTCTACCTCCGAAACAAACCCAGGAACTCTATGAACACAATTACAAAACACTTTTCACACAAATAAAATCAGATCTAAATAATTGGAAAAACATCAGTTGCTCATGGGTAGGCCGAGCTAATATAATAAAAATGACAATCCTACCTAAGCTAATTTACTTATTCAGTGCCATACCAAGCAAACTACCAAAAATTATTTTATAGAGTTAGAAAAAATAATAACAAGATTCATTTGGAAAAACAAAAGGTCCAGAATATCAAAGGAACTAATGAAAAGAAATGCAGGGGAAGGTGGCCTAGCAATTCCAGATCTTAAATTGTATTATAAAGCAGCAATCATCAAAACTGCTTGGTACTGGCTAAGAAATAGGGAGGTGGATCAGTGGAATAGGTTAAATATGCAAGACACAGTAGTCAATGACTATAGTAATCTATTATTTGATAAACCCAAAGACCCCAGCTTCTGGGATAAGAACCCACTCTTTGAAAAAAACTGCTGGGAAAACTGGAAAAGAGTATGGCAGAAACTAGGCATAGACCCAAATCTCACACCATATACCAAAATAAAGTCAAAATGGGTTCAGGACTTAGATATAAAGGCTGATACCATAAGTAAACTGGGAGAACAAGGAATAGTTTACCTATCAGATCTATGGAGAACAGAAGAATTCATGACCAAACAGGAGATAGAGAACATTATGAAAAGCAAAATGGATAATTTTGATTACATTAAATTGAAAAGTTTTTGCACAAACAAAGCCAATGCAACTAAGATTAGAAGGAAGGTAGAAAATTGGGAAAGAATTTTTACAACCAGTCTCTCTGATAAAGGCCTCATTTCTAAAATATATAGAGAATTAAGACAAATTTATAAGAACACAAGCCATTCCCCAATTGATAAATGGTCAAAGGATATGAACAGACAGTTCTCAGATGAAGAAATTAAAGCCATCTATAGTCATATGAAAAAATGCTCTAAATCATTATTGATTAGAGAAATGCAAATCAAAACAACTCTGAGGTACCACATCACACCTATCAGATTGGCCAACATGACAAAACAGGAAAATGATAAATGTTGGAGAAGATGTGGGAAAATTGGAACACTAATACATTGTTGGTGGAGTTGTGAAATGATCCAACCATTTTGGAGAACAATTTGGAACTATGCCCAAAGGGCTACAAAAATGTGCATACCCTTTGATCCAGCAATAGCACTTCTAGGGCTATATCCCAAAGAGATCAAACAAATGGGAAAAGGACCCACATGTACAAAAATATTCATAGCAGCTCTTTTTGTGGTGGCAAAGAATTGGAAATTGAGAGGATGCCCATCAATTGGGGAATGGCTGAGCAAGTTGTGGTATATGAATGTAATGGAATACTATTGTGCTATAAGAAATGATGAACAGGCTGACTTCAGAAAAACCTGGAAAGACTTATATGGTCTGATGCTGAGTGAAGTGAGCAGAACCAAGAGGACTTTGTACACAATAACAGCCACGTTATGCAATGACTAAGATTGTTAAACTGAACCCTTCTCAGCATTACGAGGATCTAAGACATCTCCAGAGGCCTCGGGATGGAAAATGCTGTCCACATCCAAAGAAAGAACTATGGAAGTCGAATCGCTATCACTTATTTTTACCTTCTGTTGAGTTTTGTTTCATCTTTCTGATGGTTCCTCCTATTGGTTTTTTTTTACTTACAACTTCACTAATGTGAAAATATGTTTAATGGGTATGTAAATGTAAAGCCTATATCAGATTGTGCCATCTTGGGGAGGGTGGGGGAGGAAGGGGAGAAAAATTTTCAACTCAAAAGCATATGGAAAAAAAATTAAAAAAAAAGAAAAATTTTCAACTCAAAAGCATAAGAAAAAAAAAAAAAAAAGAGGTCTTTAATAAATGCTTTCTGAGGGTTTTTGCCCTTTACCAAAAAAAAAAAAAAGGATGAATAGAAGAATTATGAGAACATGATGTCATGAGAAGCCAAAGGAGCAGAGAGTAGCAAGGAGGACAGCAATGGTTAATAGTACCCAATGTGCCAAGAAGAAGATAATTTGAAAGTGTTTGGATTGAACAGCTTTGATACACAAGCAGTATAGATCTGTAGTTCTTGGCTGAATTTGAATTGAAACTCATTTCTTCCCTACATTTAGGAAGAACGGAGGAAACAAAAAGGCTACAGCTGAGATACAACAATTCCCTAGGCTTCTTGAGGTAAATGGTATCTTTTTCCCACAAAAATCTAACCTACGGCTTACTCAAAAGATTTGTCAGATTTAAAAAAAAATAAAAATAACTTTCATCATTATGGCATAGTTCAGACTTAGGCCATTATGAGAGAATGTACAATGAGGCTACTCTAATGCCCAGCTGTTGACTTACAAATGCTTAATTTATTCATGAACTGCCCCACATCCTTTCCTGTTTTCAGATTGGACCTGTAGTTTTAATGGTACTTGGGACTTCCCAGTGGAAGAACTCCCTTTACCAATACAGATCAACATCCACCTTGTCATTTATAGTTTTTGAGAGGTACTTGGGCACTGAGAAGTTCAATGACTTTCCAGGGTCACTCATCCTGGATGTATCAAAAGCAAGACTTGAGCCCAGGTTTTTCTGATGCTATGCTGCCTCTCATGGAGTATATACGTGGGAGAAATCAAGGGACACCTACAATCTTGCCTTCTCAATCTGTCCTGGAGACACATATCTTTTGTTCCGTATTTCAAGCCACTGCAGTGACTTAGAGATGATATTCAGTCTCAAAGGCTGGCTTTTAGAAATAATTTAACTGTCTCTCCATCACCTGAACCAAAGAAATAAACAGGGAACTAAAAGTCAAGAGATGGTTATTGTGCTACTAAGTACTTGAGTGACTTAGGGGAATTCCCAGCCCATTTCTGAACCTCAGTTTGGTCATTTGCCCAATAAGGGGATTGGACTAGATGATATCTAAGGATCCTTCTAGCTCTAAATCCTATGATCCTATAAGATGAGGTCCTTATATTCATGGAATTTACAGTCAAGATAGACAGACTTTACTAGGGGATGTGAAATGATTAGGGTCCCATTGATTTTTAGTTTGATTTGCAGGGCATCCCAAAGGGCCAAATACATTTCATAAGACGCACCATCTTTTGTCATGGAGGCATCTCAAATTCAACATGTCCAAAAATAGAACTCATTCTCTTTCCCCCGAAACTATTCCTTCTTCCTAACACCTTTGTGGAGGAGGGCACTGCCATGCTCCCAGTCACCTAGCTTCAAAGTCATGGTGTCATTCTGTACTTTTCACTCTTACCTCATTTCATATACTCAAACTGCTGCCAAATCTAATCATTTCTACCTTTATAACATCTCTTGTATATATTCCTTATTCTCCACTCACATTCTGCGCCCCCATTCTTTATTCAGCTAACAAAGTGTTCATTTGAAAGTAGAGATTTTGAAAGTATATCCTTCTCTGATCTTAAGTAAACTTCGGTGATTACCTCTGGATTAAGTATAAAATCTTCCTGGTATTCAAAGGCTTCATAACCTGGTTACTTCCTACCTTTCCAGTATTTTGACCCCTTACTCTTCTCCATTCCTAGAATGCTCTACGTTTTCATCTCTGGCTCTGAGTTTCTCTCACTTGCTTCAAAATTTAGGTTGAATACCACTTATTCCAGCAGCTTTTCCCAGTTCCCCCAGCTGCTGATGACTTCCCTATGCTCTGTATATATATACTGTATCTTTCTATGTCTGTATGTGTTGTATCCCTGTTATGCTGTAAGCTACTTGAGAGAAAGGACCGGGTTTTTGCTTATCTTTGCACCCACAATTTTAATTGAGTGTCTGGCTCAGAAAAGTGCTTAACAAATGCTTGTTGACTGACAGTTGACTGATTTCGGTTTAGAAACTTGTGGGTTTAAAAACTTGGCATTATCTTTGAGTCTTCACTCTCCCTCTGCCTATATACCTAATTAGTTTTTAAATCCCAAAATGTCTAATTCCACTTCTCCCGAATGTTATCCCTTCTGTCTGTTTACATAGCTTTTACCTTAGTTCTGGCCTTCCTCAGATTTGTCTTTTGCCTAGATTATTACAATGGCCTCCTTATTGACCTTTCCGCTCCAAGTCTTCCATACCATAGTCTATCTTTTTCTCTGCTTCCAAAGGGCCCTTCTTTAAATGCAAATTTGACCATGTTCCTCCCCTTCTCAATAAACCTTATAAATTCTAGGACAAAATAGAAACTACTCTTCAGCTTTCAAAGGCCTTCACAACCTGGTCCCAACCTCTCATTATACATTACTCTCTTTTTCACACTTTACTTTTCAGTCAAACTGTCCTTTCTGTTTCTCACACAGTGAACTCTATGTCCCTTCTCCATATCTTTGCACTGGTCGTCCATCCCCCATGCACTCCTTTTTCACTTCCACCTGCAAAAACAACTTTCTTTCTTAATACTTCCAGTTGCTAGGGCCTCCCTAATGCCCATCGTGGAAATAATGACAGCTAACATTTATAAGGTTTGCAAAGTACTTCATATACGTTATCACATTTGATCCTCCCCCACCTGTGAGGTACATGTTATCATTATTGCCATTTTACAGATGAGGAAACTGAGACTTAGAGTCTGAGTCAACATTTTAACTCAGGTCTTTCTGTTTTCAAGTTCATTGTTCTATCACTAAACCTAAATTTCCTCAACTTCACCTACCTTACCACCTCTTCCCTTCTCCCAGGGATTGGGTAGTGGGAGTAGTTAGCTGCACTGTGGGGATACAGGATGGACTCTGGAGGGTAGGATGCCTCCCTCCGGAAAACTATATATATACCACCATACTCTGTGCTATCTATATACATACAGAGAAATAGAAAACATGTTTTTTCCCTTTTGAGAAAGGCAGCATGGTTTTGAAACAATTGCACCTGATGGTGAATGGGAGGAATACACACACACACACACACACACACACACACACACACACTTGTGTGTGTGTGTGTGTGTGTTTTACATGAAAGTCATCAATGACACAATGTAGGTGAAGTCCTGCTTAGAGGTAGGGCTCAGAGGTAAGATGCTAAGACCTTTCCATATTCCATATTTCAGGTGGCCTCACTCTGGTCTTTGCCCTGGTGGCAGCCTCTCCAGCAACAGTCTTGAAGCCCTTCCCTGAAGTTGCTTGATTTCTTGGCATCAGAATTCTGTGTTTGAGTTAGCTTTAAATGACAGTGCAGTTTCTTAGGGTATTGAGCCCCTTGCCAGCCAACAATGGTGGGGAAGTTAGTTAGGCTGGTGAATCTCTATTTAACAACAAACACAGTCGAGAAGTCGATAATAGCTACAATGCCGTAAAAAACATTTGAATGACCCTGTTGCCATCTGTCTTTATTTTGCTAACCCACTCCATCAGGATCCCCAGGAAAGCTATACATGAGAAGGCAATGGAAAAAAAAAAAAAAGGAAAATCACACTGCCACAATTCGCAAATGGGCACTTCTATTTTTACGATTTAATGAGGAACCCCTGCCTCCCACCCCCATAATCTTTTGATAATGCAGATCAGAGCCATGGCAGGGACCGATTTCCAAATTTATTTTTTTCCTCGGGCCCCCAAATCGGATTTATTTTAAAGAATATTACACAAGGATGCCAAAAAGCAACATGCTATTTACAGCATGGGTCTGGTAGCCGAGTATCCTACATCAGTTAATATGAAATTGAGGGGGGAAAAGCAGAGATTCATTTACATAAAGCCACAAGAAATTGCAAGTTAAGCCACACTTGTGGGGAGATGGAAATCAATCCCTCTGGAAGGGTCTAGCTTCTGATTAAGTAGTGTCTGTGTATACAGACAGAAAAGAGAAGATGAATTCACCAGCTATTGATCTCAAAGTCATTATCACCCATGTTCAGTGACAACAAAACAGCTTTCTGTTTCCATTAAACATTTGTTTGCATTAACAAAGCAACCCAGAATGCAAGCCACAGTGGTGGACCCCTTTGGAATCTCCTTTCAGAGACCTGGATTATGACTTTCACATCTATGCTTTCAAAAGATCTTTCCTCTTTTGTTGTGCTGAAACTGCAACACAGGGACTATACGAGAACATGCCCCCAGGGGAGTAGAGGTCATATTAGCCATCATGGTTAATGGAACATGGGGGTTTGGCCTCCTCTTGTGGGGGAGTTCAGTTTGCAAGTACTTGGGACTTGCAAGTGAATCTTTTTTTTTCTAAATCAGGACCTCTACATTGGGGGAGGGGAGAAAGCATTTGCATAGTGCCTAACCTATGCTAGGTAAAGTACTAAGCACTTTGCAAATATTACTTCATTTGATACTAACAATAACTCTGGGAAGAAGGGATTGTTATTATCTCCATTTTGTAGTTGAGGAAACTGAGGCAAACATAGGTTAAGTAACTTACCAAGGGGTACACAGGTAGTAAGTGTCTGAAGCCACATTTGAACTCAGCAATTCCTAAATCCAGGCCCAGCATTCTGCCCAATGTTGATTGATTTCCCTAGGACTTGTTCATTTGAAGTAATTATCTACTCTTCTGACTTTTTACATAACCATACTTAACAAGTTTCTGCCATGTGTATACCACCAAGCTGGGTGCTGTATGAATTGACAGAAGTAGATAATATAGTCATTGCCTATGGAGGAAGGCAGTGTATATTAGTCAGAGAAGGACGAGATTTGGAGTCAGAGGTTTTATCCCTTCTTTTTACTACTAATGGGACCTGAGCCAGTCACTTAACATCTCTGAATATATTTCCTCATTTATATAATGAGACAGTTGAACTCAATGATTTCTAAGGCACCTTCTAGTTCAAATTTATGATCTTATAGGCCCCTCAAGGAGCTTGCAATCTAGTTGAGGAAACAAACCACACTGATAGGAGAAGATAATTCTAGTTCACGCAAAAAAAAAAAAAGGTTATAGTGTTTTAGGTTTCATTTTGTTCTGATTGACCATAACCTCAAAAGATGAACACATGGCATCACAATATGTAGAAACTTAATTTATTTTTTATTTGTTTATTCTTTTTAATAAATTTATTTATTTTTAGATTTCAACATTCACTTCTACAAGTTTTTTAGTTCTAAATTTTCACTCCATCTCACCCTTCCCCCCACCCCAAGATGGCATGCAATCTGAATATCCCTTCCCCTAGTCTCTCCTCTCTTCTATCTCTCCCCTCTTCTTTTATCCCTTTCCCCTTCTATTTTCCTGTAGGGCAGGATAGACTTCTCTAACCCATTTCCTGTATTTCTTATTTCCCAGTAGCATGTGAAAACATTTTTTGAAACATATGTTTTTAAAATGTTAGGTTTCAAATTTTCTCTCTTCCTCCTTCCCCACCCACCCTCATTGAAAAGGCAAACAACTCAATATAGGTTGTACATGTGCAGTTATGCAAAACACGTTCACAGTAGACATGTTGTGAAAAACTTACTCTATTTCCCTTAATCCTATCCCGCCCTCCCATTTATTCTATTCTTTCTTTTGACCCTGTCCCTTCTCAGAAGTATTTACTTCTGATTACCCCCTTTCCCAATCTGCCCTCCTCTCTATCATCCCCCTGCTCTCTTGTCCCCTTTTCCCCCTATTTTCTTGTAGGGTGAGACAGATTTCCACATCCAATTGAATGTGTATGTTATTCCCTCCTTAAGCCAAATCCTATGAGAATAAGATTCACTCATTCCCTCTCACCTTCCCTTGTTTCCCCTCCACTGTAAGAGACATTTTTTTGTTTTTATTTTTGTGAGATAATTTACCCCATTCTACCTTTCCCTTTCTTCTTCTCTAAGTATAATCCTCTCTTATCCCTTAATTTTATTCTCCAGATATGACCCCTTAATCTTCAACTCATGCTGTACCCTCTATCTATCTATTTTATATATATATATACATAAATATAATTTTTTTCCTCCAACTACCCTAATACTGACAAAGGTCTCATGAGTTACAAATATCATCTTTCCATGCAAGAATGTAAACAATTCAATTTTAATAACTCACTTATGATTCCTCTTTCCTGTTTACATCTTCATGTTCCACTTGAGTCCTGTATTTGAAAGTCAAATTTTCTATTCAGCTCTGGTCTTTTCATCAGAAATACTTGAAATTCCTCTATTTCACTGAATGACCATTTTTTTCCCTGAAGGATTATACTCAGTTTGCTGGGTGGTGATTCTTGGTTGTAATCCTTTTGCCCTCCGGAATATTTAATTCCATGCCCGCAGTCCTTTGATGTAGAAGCTGCTAAATCTTGTGTTATCCTGATTGTGTTTCCACAGTACTTGAATTGTTTCCTTCTGGCAGCTTGTAATATTTTCTCCTTGACCTGGGAACTCTGGAATGTGGCTATAATATTCCTATAGGAATTTTCCTTTGGGAATATCTTCAGGGGGAGATCTGTGGATTTTTCATTTCTATTTTGCCCTCTGTTCTACTATATCAGGCAGTTTTTTGATAATTTCTTGAAAGAGGATGTCTAGGTCTCTTTTTTGATCATGGCTTTCAGATAGTCATAATTTTAAATTCTTTCTCCTGGATCTATTTTCCAGGTCAATTGTTTTTCCAATGAGATATTTCACATTGTTTTCTAATTTTTCTTTCTTTTGGATTTGTTTTACAGTATCTTGATTTCTCATAAAGTCAGTACCTTCCAATTGCTCTATTCTAATTTTTAAGGAAGTATTTTCTTCAGTAATCTTTTGGACTTCCTTTTCCATTTGGCCAATTTTTCTTTTTAGGGCATTTTTCTCCTCATTGGCTTTTTGGACCTCTTTTGCCATTTGGGTTATTCTGTTTTTTAAGGTACTTTTTTCTTCAGTATTTTTTTTGGGGGGTCTCCTTTAGCAAGCTGTTGGCTTGTTTTTCATGATTTTCTTGAATCACTCTCATTTCTCTTCCCAGTTTTTCCTCTACTTGCCTTACTTGCTTCTCAAAATCCCTTTTGAGCTCTTCCAAGGCCTGAGAATGATTCATATTTTTCTTGGAGGCTTTGGATGGAGGAGCTTTAACTTTGTTGTCTTCTTCTGGTTATCTATTTAGATCTTCTTTTTCACCAAAGTAAGATAATATAGTCTGACTCTTTGTGCACTGCTTGCTCATGATCCTGGCCAATTACTTGAGTTTTAAACTCTTTGTTAAGGTAAAAGTCTGCTTCCAGTATGGAGAATGTACTGTCCCAAGCTTCAGGGGTTTGTGTAGCTGTTTTCAGAGATACTTGTAGGGACCTGTAAATTTTCAGTTCTTCCAAGGCAGTATGATAAGGGGCGAGGTATTTACTCCTTTCCTGGACTGTGACCACAAGTACTCCTTTCTTTCCTGTAACTGTGAGGAGGGGTTCCTCTCTACAGCCACTACAAGCTCCACCACGCCAACCTTCCTCCTCACCTCAGCTCTACCACCCAGAACTGCGACCCACATCCAAACACAAGCAAAGCAAGAGATTCCTGCCTCAGCACTGGCAAAGAGATCCCTGCAGTCCCTCTCTGATCAGCCACTGGATTCCCCCTCAGTCTGTGGGCTGGAAGGTTGGGAAGAAGCTGCCCTGCCCAGGGCCACACTCTTGGGGAATGGAGCTGAAACCCCACCTTCCTGTCTCAGCACTGACAGCAACAGACTTTTCCCACTGACCTTCTAAGTTGTCTTTGGCATTAGTGGATTGAGGAGTCTGGAAACCTCCACAGCTGCCCATGGTTCAGTCCTCTGAAGCCCGCTCCAGTTTCACTGCAGCCTGTGCACCCACGCTGAGCTGCGCTCCGCTCCCAGCCTGGCGTGAAACAGCTTTCTGATCCATCATCCAGGTTGTCTTGGGCTGGAAATTTGTTTCACTCTGTCTTTTTGTGGGTTCTGCTGCTTCAGAATTTGTTTAGAGACATTTTTTATGAGTATTTGGGGGGGCTTTGGGGGAGAGCTCAAGCAAGTCACTGCTTTCACTCTGCCATCTTGGCTCCGCCTCCGTATATATATTTTTTTTATATGTAGAAACTTTAGCAGAGCTATTTAATCATCACGGGTACCTGTCTTACCTTCCACCAAGGTCGATCATAACTGCTCCTGGTCTTCTTAGCCCTGTTTTATTTTCCTTTCCCCTGAAAGCTTCATCCTAATGAAATCTATTACATTCCTTTCTGTTTTCTTTGGGTGAAAGAGAACAATTTGTTCCAGTGTCCATGAAGATGGCTGAAGCAGGCATTGTAGAGTGATTAGAGCTTGGTCACACATTGAAGATGCCAAGATCATCCACTGCATTCTGAACCATCACCAGTCATCCTGACTTTGGTCCTGCCCCTGGACTTTGATAACTCTGGAAGAAAGGAGTAAGGCTGATGACTTTATGTAACTCTGTCTCACTTAAATCTAATTTACTCCCAAGTCAAGACATCACCCATGATGCCATTGCTACTCAGAGAAGACAAAGGATGCACAACTTTAGCATGCCCTCCTTCTGTTTAAGCTTCTTTTCTTATAATTTTTTTTTCTGATGGTGTGCTTCTAATTCTATTCCTACTAAATCGATCAACAAGCATGCATTTATGATAGGCCACACACTGTGTGAGGTGCTGGGGATACAAATGATTTAAAAAATGAAGTAATCCTTATTCTCAAGGAGCTCATATTCTTGCAGGGGAGACTACATGTATATGTGTGTTTGTGCATATGCATACAAAAGCATGCATATAGATACATACAAATTAACTGTATGCTACACAAATACAAAATAAGCATAGATTGTTTTGCCTTTTCTATTCCTCTTTGGCATCTTTTCTTCCCCCCTAATGGCCATCACTGTGTAGTAGTGGCTCTTCAGGAACAACTCCCTCTATGATTCATCATTAATTGACTGGTTAACTGAATAAAGCCCAAGTCATGTCATGTTCTGCCTGACCAGGAGATACAGACTATGGGAGTATCTTGGGAAGTGCTAGCCTGAGATGAATGGGAAATATTCTAAATGTCTTTTGCAATGCTACAATGGGATTTTACCCTTCAGAGAGTAGAAGTGTGATGGGCTATAGTTTTCATATTTCTGGATTTGTTAATGTTTACTTAATGAATATTTTGGGCTATAAGTTTTTTTCTGGCGTGGAAGAAATAAACAGCTGTCCTATAGGCAATCTCTCTATTATGCATGGAGACGGCTAGGTGGTACAGTGGTTAGAGCACTCAACTTGGAGTCAGGAAGACCTGTGTTTTAACACCTTTCTTAGATACTGATGAGTTGTGTAACCCTCAGCAGATAACTTAAATTCTTTCAGTTTCCTCATTTGCAAAATAGGAAAATGATAGCATTTACCTTACAGGGTTGTTTTAATGGCCAAAAGAAATAATGTATGTAAAGTGCTTTGAAAACCTTAAAGTGCATACAAATGTCTGCGATGATGATGATTATGATGATGGTGATGATGGTGATGATGATCAAAGTACTTATTTTGGGGAGAGACCGTAGCTATGAGCCATACTGAAACTTTGTTTTAGTGATGTCCCCAGAATATCTCTGTGGTGAGTTAGGAGAAAATCTGATCTCTCTCATTTGGGCTTATCTGCCTCAGAATAAATTATTTCCATGTGATTCCAGAACCCAATCCTCTTGTGTGAATGGGGGCCACTAGACTATGGATCATAAAATAAACAAATATCCAGTAAAAACTTTTTTGTAAGGTTGATATATCAAGTTGCTCCCTAAAGAAAACTCGCATTAAGTCATGTGTGGCCCAGGGCGGATTATATCTGCTATGTTTCTGGGCATTATAATTACCTGACAGTTTTGTGAATGAACTGTGCGCCTTAATCATAAAAGCCACCCAACAAGCAGGCAAACAGATTCAATTGATCTGTGCCTCTTCTTAATGTCTGGGCTTTATTCTGCTGAAGGCTCAGCTGTTCTAGTTTCTTGCTAACAAGCCTTAACCAAACTGTTTTCATATGTAATACTTAGAGGAACAAAGTCTTGGTTATATTTAGAGCTGAGAGATTATGGAAATCTATGCAAATGCATAGGGCCATGGGAGGGGCATAGGAAGATGACAGTCTTTCTTAATAAGTGGGTCTTTCCCTTTTTCCTCAGGTCTCACTACTCCATTTGTCATTAAGCCAATTCTCTGAGTTGTACAACCGTGGGCATAGTGTTATCATCTGCCAGAACTGTATTGAAGTGAGTGTGTGATCAGGAGAGCTGATTGTTAAAATTTTAGTGTGAGTATTTACACCTTCTAGATCAGCAAATGCTACAAGCCAAGGTATTCTGGCTTGCTTTATTGTTTTGTTGATTTTCTATACTTAAGAAAGTGGAGAAAATGTTAATAGTGCAGCTTAAATAGAAAAGCATGTTATACATGTATATTCCCCCCAAAAAGCCAGTTGTTAAACATTTGTCAGCACATTACTGTCTTTGCCTTGTTAGATGGATGCCTCAGACTGGATATCAATAAATAAATAAACAAAACCAAACAAACGAATGAATAAATAAATAAATAAACAAACAAACCAACAAATAAATAAATAAAGAGTTACGATTTGGAAGTATTCATTAATTTATTCATTCATTTATTAGTCCATTCAACCAATATCTATTAAACCATTTTTATGTACTATACCTTATGCTAGAATCTAGCATAAGCACTGTTTTGCTTTTATTTTTGTGTTGCTAGAATCAACATAAAGATAAAAGCAAAAGGCTATACTCATCAATGTTTAACAACTGACTCTCCCCCCAGCCCCTCCAAAAAAGTCATGATACATTTTTAATGTTCCACACTGTGGACTCCCCACCTTTGCAGAGAAGGGGAGGTGTTCTGTCATCTCTCTCCTTTAGGATCAAACTTGGTCTTCATAATTTTGCAATATTCACTTTTAATTGCTTGTGTTTGCAGTCCTTTCCATTACACAGTCTTGTAGCCATTGTGCATATGGTTTTCTGAGCTCTGCTTACCGCATTTTGCACGGATTCATGTTGTCTTGACGTACTTCTCTGTATTGATCACATTCATCATTGACACTGCTTTATTTTCTTTCTTTTTCAATCTATCAGTATCTCCTCACTCATACGGTAACTCTCCTTTCACACCCCGCATAAAAGCCCTGCTTTTTTTGTAAGAAAAAGTTGTCAAGTAAAACACATCCACATATTAGTTGTATCTGCAAATATATGTCTCATTCTGCACTTCTACCATCACCTTTCTATCAAGAGACAGAAAGCATAATTCATCATTACTCTTTTGGAGCTGTGAATAGTTGATCATAGTTCTTCATATTTTCACAGTTGTGTTTTTCTACAATGTTGTAATCATTGAATAAATTATTCTCCTGGTTCTGTTCACTTTGCTTTGTATCAGTTTGCACAAGTCCTGTTAGGTTCCTCAAAACCACTCTTTTCATCATTCCTTATGGTACTATAATATTCCATTTTATTCATATAATATAATTTGTTCAGCCATGTCTGAATTGTTAAACATGCACTATTTCCAGTGCTTGGTATAAACATATTTGTACATATTGTTATTTGCCCTCTTAGACTGATCTCATTGGGTCTATATGCCAAGTAATAGTATTGCTGGGATGAAGGGTAAATAGAGTTTAGTGTCTTTTTGATTATAAACAGAAATTGCTTTCTGGATACTTGTCATACAGTGTCACAAACTACAAATTAATGTGCTTCTCCCCCCCCCCACAATTATTCCAACAGGTGTCACTGTTTCTTCTTTTGTCATCTTTTCTGATATGACAAGCATGAAATACAACCCCGGAGTTGTTAACATTTTTAGTTCTCTTTTCAATTAGTGATTTGGAGCATTTTTTTTTCATAACCTTATTGATAACTTGGATTTCTTCCCTTGAAAACTGTACATTTGTATCCTTTGTACCTTTTGGAAAATGGTTTTTGTTCAGATATATTTGTATCATTTCACTATATTGTATCAATTTGCTATATCAAATGTTTACCAGATGAATTTGTTGTAAAATTTTTACCAAGTTAACCCTTTCCTTTCTAGTAGTAACCACATTGATTTTGTTTGTGCAAGAACTTTTCATGTGCCCAGCATTACCTATATTATCTTCTCTAATCCTATCTCTCCTTTGGTCAAGAACTGTTCTCCTAATAATAGTTGTGAAACATTTTTCTTTCCCTGATCCTCTAATTTGATTAGGTCATGAATCCATGTGAAGCCTGTTATAGCATATTCTATGCAATATTGGTCTAAACCAAATTTCTACCAGACTACTTTGCATTTTACCCTATTTTATTGAATAGTGAGCTATTATGTTAATAGCATTTCAGTGGGTTCAAAACAAGAAAGTTTGGGCACAAACATCATCCCTGTAAATGCTTATAATTTAATAAACAAAACATCAAAAGAACCTTTTAAAAACTTTGTTTTTGATAATATTCTGACCATCAGCAAGTCATATAAATTTTGAGTCTCCATTTCCTCATCTATCTAATAAAGGGATTAGACCACTTGTCTAAGAGCCCTTATAGCTCTAAATCAACAATCCAGAAAGACAAATCTATCCTCTCTTTCATCAGTAGAATACAAATTCCTTGAGGGCAAGGGATTCTTTGTTTTTTCATTTCATCTTTGTTTCTCTAGTACCTAATACATAAAGTTTTGCACATACAAAGAGGGAAAGAGACATTGATATAGCACGTCTTGTGTGCCATACATTGTGCTAAGCAATTGTCACACATATTATCTCATTTGACCCTCACGACAACCCTGCAAGGTAAGTGCTATAAAGATTCCCACTTTTCATTTGGGAAAACTGAGAAAAACAGAGATGAAGTAACTAGGGTGATATAACTACTAAGTGAGGCCAGATTCAAACTTAGATCTTCCTGACTCAAGGCCCAGCACTCTCTACCTACTGTACCACTAGCTGCCTCTTCTGGTACAAGGTTAGGAAGTACTAGTTACATTGAACTGAATCTGTCATCATATATTCTTGGGTTCTCATTGAACAGAAAACTTGAGAGTTGTTGTTTTTTTTTTTTTTTAAGAGAAAGGTCTTCCCCACAAATAGGATATTTCTCGGTGTTATTTCCAGGCTGGAGTGGTTTAGCTGTTCACTGACTGTAACAGCTGACCCCTGGAGGGGGAAGGTTCAGCTACTGCTATATCTGGTGTATGTGTTGACTTCAATAAGGAGGAAGATTTTTTTTTATCAATAGGGTAATTTATACACTATAATATAACATTGTCCTGGTTGAATCTGATGTGACACACTGTTGTGTCACTATCACCCCTGGTTGGGTGAACATCTTGCCGGAGCTTAGACTACATTGAACCATGTTATCTCCAAGGTGTGGAGAGAAATACAGTGTCCCTGGGCAGGGAATTGAGCACCATTCAGTAACACTGAAGTCTTTTGGAAATCAGAGTTATGACATAGGCACTAAAACATGATAAATGGCCTAGAGAAGGCCAGTTGGCATTTTTATTTACCCTTCACCATAAAAACCCAACAACAATAGGACATTCATTCACTCTTGGAAACCAAGAAGCAACAAATTTAAAACAAATGAAATGAAACTTCAAACTTCATGGCCCATAATGAATCCTGGACACTCATATCTACTCAGTTAGCCTGCAAAAGCAATTAAGACATTGATGTCTGAATGAAGAAGACATCTAGAATGCTTAGGGGGCTAGGGGATAAATTGTGTCCCTTAGTAGAGTAGAAGTGTTTTTTGTGAAGGATTAGGTAGTTTCATTCCTAAGGACAGAAAAGAGATTGCAGAATGTTAGAGCTAGAAAACACCCTCACAAATTAACTAGTCCAACTCTTTTATTTTCAGAATGTAAATTTAAATCCACAGAGGTCAAAGTGTTTGAGATCAAATAGCCAGTTGATGGAAGAGCTAGAAATAGAACCTAGGTTTACCAGCCAGAGCCATAACTAACAATTCAAGATAGATGAGCAAACAACACAAAGTATATACTTTGGCAAGCTTGTTGCAGCTAGGTGGTGCAGTGCATAGAGTGTCGGGCTTATAGTGAGGAAGACCTGGGTTCAAATCTGGTTTTAGTCACTTACTAGCTGTGTGACCTTAGGCAATTCACTTAAGCCCGTTTTCCTCAGTTTCCTCATCAGTAAAATGAACTGGAGAAGGAAATGTCAAGCCACTCCACTATCTTTGCCAAGAAAAACCCCAAATTTGGTTACAAAGATTCAGATGCAACTGAAATGATTGAATAACAACCACACAGAAATCCATTTTATTATAGGCAGAGTGGTATAGTATAAGGAATATGAGATTTGGAATCAGAGGCACTAGCTTCAAATCCTGGCTCTGCTACTTACTAGGTATGTGACCCTGGACAATTTACTTAATATTTCTAGATCTCTATTTCTTCATGTGTAAATTAAAGGGTTGGCCTGCATCCTAGCTCTAAACCTACACTTCTATGATTGATGATTGCTTCAGGCAAATGCAGTTGGAGATAGGGTGGAGGGGAGCCTGTACACCTCAAGAACCAAGGCTTCATGGAGAGAGATTCTGGGATAATACCCTACTGGGTATTGACTGAGAAATTAGGTCTGTAGCCAAGAGAAACCACACCATGAGGCTTTTGCTGGGGAGGCTGTGATTTGAGGAGGGAGGAAGGCAGAGTAAGGTAAGAGTTCACTTGGAACATAGCAGTAGTGGGGGTGGAATATAGCAGTAGTGGGGGTGGGAGGATGTGTATCATCTGGTAACTTCTAATTTTAATAAATTATTCTTGCTAACCATGTGTGAAACTCAGTTGTTTCAACCTATTGAAGGGATATTAATGCTGACTATGTTCTCACAATTTTGTCACCTTGAGTCAAAGGCTCAATTTCTCTTCTCTAGTGATGGCCCTCATTCTGACTTTCAGAGTCCAGTAAGATAAAAACATGTAAAGTACTTAGCAAATCTTAAAGTGTTATATAAGTATGAGTTGTTGTTGTTATTTCGCAATATTATTTTGTCTCAGAGTTGTGATAAAGAAGGTTCTAGAAGAAATAAGTGTGTGGTGTGGTGTGGTGTGTGTGTGTGTGTGTGTGTGTGTGTGTGTGTGTGTGTGTGTGTGTGCTGGGGATGGTGGAGGAGAGGGTTGGACTTGTGCTAACCACCCATGAAAGCATCTGGTTCCAGTATCATGGAAGACATGGTCTTAACGACATTAACACCCAATCTATCCCAGAAGACTAATTCTTTTCTTGTTAGTGTTACAATGGGAAGGAAGACTTACCAAGTCATCTGTTAGTATATCACTTAACAATCTTGGGGAGATTTTGGTAAGATTATCTGGTCATTCCTACTAGGCAAAAACCTGAGTAACCTGATTAAGTCTCACATAAATAATCTGAAGATCACAGGACCTAGAGCTAGACCTCAGAGGCCACCTAATTCAACCTCTTCGTTTATGGATGAGGACATACTCGTGGAGATGAAATGACTTGACCTCGATCACTCACATGGTAAGTAGCTGAAGTGGGGTTTGAATCCAGATCCTGTGACCCTGCAGCCAAAGCTCTTTCTGCTATATGATTAATAACCTCTGAACTGGAAGGAATTAAAATTTCCAATAAATCAGGAGTGTTTTCATCTCTTTGTTGCATTCTTTTTCTAAAATTAATATATTTCTCAGCATGGTGCCTTTTAAGCCTTTCTTGAGATACTTCACAAAACATGGGAAAATAATTACCTTACAGATATCCAATTTCTGAGTAAACTCCAATTTCTTTAAGCTTTGAAGACTGATGGTATTTTCTGTATTTGAATGCACTTGGGAGGGGGTCAAGATGTGTTAATAAATTTACTTTTTTCTTCAAAGAATTAGATATCTGGCTTGATGCATGAATAAAGCTTCACTGAATATTTTTGAAATAGTCAGCTTTCCTCTTTACATTTGTATATGATTTGCTTTTCCTTTCTCTCTCCATAACCATCACCCTAATTCAGACCTAGTTACTTTTCACTTGGATAATTGCAGTTGCCTCCTAACCTGCCAGCTCTCCCTGCATCCATTATTGCCCTGTTCATAATTTTTAGGTGCTATAAAAATGCAGATAATGATGATGAAGTTGATGGCTATGATGGTCCTGCATATAGTCTAAGTAATCTCCTTCATGAAAGCTTTGCTTTGCATCTCTACTGCAACTCACAAGACTCCAATGATTACCTATTAGAGACTAAAAATATCATTCTACATCACCTGGCAAAGTTTTCCACAATATGGCCACAATTCTTAGTTCCCTTCAAAGCTCTAACCAAGTATCATTTCTACAGGAGGCCTTTCCTAATGTCCTCAGCTGCTTGATCCTCTACTTCCCCCAAATTCGATGTTTACTTTCCTTAGATTTTGTACTTACTCACATGTGTTTAGGTTGTGTGGTTGATAGAAGGTGAGTTCCTTGAGGGCAGGGACTGTTTCTTTTTTGTCTTTGTATACCCAGCCCCTTGCATAATGCCTTATAAATAAATAAATGTTTGACAAATGTTTGTTGATTAATTGATAGAAGACTTAATTTTATATACTTAAACTTACCACTGCAAACACAACACAATTACCAAGTGAACTATTATTGGGTTTTGGAATGTGCCTTGTACTTTCCTGCTGCTGGACTTTTATTCAAGTTATTCCTTCCCCGCGGTGTGCACTTCTCTCTTTTTTTTACCTGTTGAAATACCAATCTTCCTTCCATGTTTACTTCAAATGCTATGCTTCCCAGTAGTCACTTGTTGATTATTCAAGACAGAAATATTCTCTTCAGCCTTTGAACTCTGAGAGAATTTTGCTTTTTCCCATCATATGATACTTCTCATATATTCCTTCTATAACCCAGGTATTTGGGTTAAAGGACAAGGTCCATGTCCCATTATTTTTTGGTCTCTCTCACTATCTAGCACAGCTCCCTGAACATAGCAAACTTACATGTTTATTGAATGAGCAGTAACTTTTAACTTTAACAGTAGCCAAAGGAAACTACAATTTGAAAAATCCAATTGCTGTTAAAAAAAAATAAACACTCATACTTTGCAGAATAGCAGTGTTTAACAAAAAAAGTTGTGGTAGTATGAACAATATTTTCCTATTGACTTCATTAAAAAAAATTACTAGTTGGCTCGTAGAGAAAACTATAACAGATGACATCATTTAGTTCATATCTAATTCAGCCCGACCATTTTACAAATGAGGAAACTGAGGCCCAGATACCTTAGGTCACAGAGGTAATAAGTGGCAGATAGAAGATTCTGACCTAATTGATCCCAAATCCAAGTTCCTTTCAAAAATGTGTAAAGTTACTTGTAGCACTAAGTTCTGAGATGAGAGTCATTAGAATGGCGTTAAGAGCTTTGTATTTGCAAGCTCTTGCAATGTCAGCACCTTTCAGTATTTCTCTACATTTATTATTTGCCTTTTCTTCTGACTTTCTATCCCAGCTGCTCTGTAGATCACATGAGCTTTTATCAGTCCTGGGGGTTATTGTGCTATATAGTCACATTAGCTTTAATGCACCATTTCTTTCCCTCTCTCCTTTTGTTTTTCAAACTAAATCTGAAAATGCCTTATGTTTGAGGTTTCAGATTTATAAAACAATTTGTTCTCTGCTTTATTATTTAAATAAGCCCAACATTTTGTATACTGAGTACATTCAAAATGATGTATCCTTGTAATCACATAATGTACTAGGCAAATACATAGAAATGATTATTTGCCATATCCACTCTGTTGAATTATCTTTTTGTATCCCAACTTTTATCCATTTGTGTGACTCTACTAGTATTATTGCCACATGCAAGTAATATAGGTGATACAGCAATTTCCTATTTCTTGGCCTTGAAGGATACAAATTAATCAGACTTAGAGATAGCAGGCATGTTATACACACATGCACACACACATATACACATGTATGTATGTATGTACACACATACACACACACACACACACACACACACATACAATTTGAAGGGCCTATTTCTATATATAATTACCTCTGCTGAAATCCTATGAGTAGAGACTTTGTTCTTGGGGGTATTAAGATGTTTTCACTCTTGAAAGGCTTATTTATTAAGATTCTCTTGATTCATTCATTCATTCATCAGTTAAATCAGACCTCATTTCTACCAATACTAAAGAATTGAGTAGAATTAAGACATGGTGGGGGGGGCAGAGCCAAGATGCTGGAGTGAAAGCAGTGACTTGCTTGAGCTCTCTCCAAAACCCCTCCAAATACCTATAAAAATGGCTCTAAACAAATTCTAGAGCAGCAGAACCCACAAAAGACAGAATGAAACAAATTTCCAGCCTGACAACCTGGATGGTTGATTGGAAAGGTCTATTGCACTAGTCTGGGAAAGGAGTGCAGTTCAGCATTGGCCACGCAGGCAGTGCAGGCAAAGATGGGGCCTCAGTGAACCTGGTGCATGCCTCAGGGGATTGAATCAAGGAGAGCTTTGGTGGTTTCCAGACCTCTCAACCCACAAATACAAAAGACAACTTAAGAGGTCAGTAGCAAAAGTCTGTCTATCATGGTGAAAGAGAAGTGTGGTCTGGCCCAGTCCCGGGCAGCTGCAGGGCAATGGCTGCTTCTTTAGCTCTTGGCCCACAAACTGAGGGGGAATTGAGTGGCTAATCAGAGGGCGATTGCAGGGATCTCTTTGCTGGTGCTGAGGCAGGATTCTCTTGCTTTGTCCATGTTTAGATCTGGGTCGCAGTTATGGATGGCAGTCCTGGGGTAAGGAGGAACACTGGCGCGGTGGAGCTTGTGGCAGAGGTGAAGAGAGAATCCTCCTCACAGCTCCAAGGCAGAAAAAAGTGCTTGTGATCACTCATAGAACAGAGCACAGGCAAGAAAAGGAGTAAACACATTACTCTTGACCATAACACCTTGGAAGAACTGAAAATTTACAGGTCCCTAGAAGTATCTTTGAAAACAGCTGCGCGAAACCCCTGAAGCTTGGGACAGTACATTCTCCACACTGGAAGCAGACCCTTAACTTAGCAAAGACTTTATGAGTCAAATAACTGGCTGGAATCATGAGCAAACTGTGCAAAAAAAAATCAGACCATAAAATCTTTCTTCAGTGACAAAGAAGATCAAAACAAACAACCAGAAGAAGACAACAAAGTCAAAGCTCCTAGATCCAAAGCCTCCAAGAAAAATATGAAACAATCCCAGGTCATGGAAGAGCTCAAAAAGGATTTTGAGAAGCAAATAAGAAAAGTAGAGTAAAACCTGGGAAGAGAAATGAAAGCAATGCAAGAAAATTATGAAAAACAAGTCAACAGCTTGCTAAAGGAGACCCCAGAAATACTGAATAAAATACTTTATTAAAAATCAGAATGGAGAGGCAGCTAGGTGGCACAGTGGATAAAGCTCCAGCCTTGGAATCAGGAGGACCTATGTTCAAATCTGGTCTCAGACACTTGACACTTACTAGGAGTGTGACCCTGGGCAAGTCACTTAACCCCGATTGCCTCACACACAAAAAAAATTAGAATGGAACAAATGGAAGCTAATGACTATGAGAAATCAAGAAATTGTAAAACAAAACCAAAATAATGGGGAAAAAAAAGAAGACAATGTGAAATATCTCATTAGAAAAATAACTGACCTGGAAAATAGATCCAAGAGAAATAATTTAAAAAATAATTGGACTACCTGAAAGCCATGATCAAAAAAAGAGCCTAGATATAATTTCTCAAGAAATTATCAAGGAAAACTGCCCTGATATTCTAGATCCAGAGGGTAAAATAAAAATCAAAAGAATCTACTGATCATCTCCTGAAAGAGATCCCCAAGGAAAATTCCTAGGAATGTTATAGCCAAATCCAGAATTCCCAGATCAAAGAGAAAATATTGCAAGCAGCCAGAAAGAAACAATTCAAGTATTGTGGAAACACAATCAGTATAACACAAGATTTAGCAGCTTTTACATTAAGAGACCAGAGGACTTGGAATATAATATTCTGGAGTTCAAAGGAGACAGGATTACAACCAAGAATCACCTGCCCAGTAAAACTGAGTATAATCCTTCAGGGGAAAAAGTGTATATTCAGTGAAATAGAGGACTTTCAAGTGTTCTTGATGAAAAGACCAGAGCTGAATAGAAAATTTGACTTTCAAATACAAGACTCAAGAGAAGCATGAAAAGGTAAACAGGAAAGAGAAATCATAAGGGACTTATGAAAGGTGAACTGTTTACATTCCTACATGGAAAGATGGTATTTGTAAATCATGAGACCTTTATGAGTATTAGGGTAGCTGGAGGGAAAAAAACATATGTTTATAGATAGATAGATAGATAGACAGATAGATAGATAGATAGATAGATAGATAGATAGATAGATAGATGGCACAGAGTGAGTTGAAGATAAAGGGGTGATATCTGAAAAATAAAATTACAGGGTCAAAGAGGATTATACTTGGAGAAGGAGAAAGGGAGAGGTAGAATGGGGTAAATTTTCTCACATGAAACAAACAAGGAAAGGCTTTTATAGTGGAGGGGAAGTGGGGGAAGGTGAGAGGGAATGATTGAATCTTATTCTCATAGGATTTGGCTTAAGGGGGGAATAACATACACACTCAATTGGGTATGGAAATCTATCTTGCCTTACAGGAAAATATGGGGGAAAGGGATAAAAGAATGGAGGGATGATAGAAGGGAGGGACTGAGGGAGGAGGTAATCAGAAGTAAACACTTTTGAGGAGGGACAGGGTCAAAAGAGAGAATAGAATAAACGGAGGATGGGATAAGATGAAGGGAAATATAGTTAGTCTTTCACAACATGACTACTATGGAAGTCTTTTGCCTGACTACTTATGTATAACCTGTATCAAGTTGCTTGGCTTCTCAATGACGGTGGGTGGGGAGGGAGGAAGGGAGAAAATCTGGAACCTAAAGTTTTAAAAACACATGCTTAAAAAAAATGTTTTCACATGCAACTGGGAAATCAGAAATACAGGAAATGGGATACAGAAATCTATCCTGTCCTAAAGGAAAATAGAAGGGGAAGGGGATAAGAGAAAGGGGGGGTGATTGAAGGGAGGGCAGATTAGGGGAAGGGGTATTCACAATGCACACTGTTTTAGGGTGGGGGGAGGGACGAGATAGGTAGAAAATTTGGAACTCAAAATCTCATGGAAGTGAATATTGAAAACTGAAAATAAATTTAAAAATATATAAAAAAGAAAAATAAGAAGATTGGACAAAAAGAAAAGAAAAAAAGGAAAGAAAAGAAGAGAAAGGAAAAAGAAGAGAAGAGAAAACACATCATCCATAGAAGCTTTCAAGTTATAAAATCATGTTCCACTTTTGCATTTAGGTTGCCAAGAAAGACAGAGTAACATAAAATAATTTTTTTTTTGCATATTAAAAAAAAAGAAATAGATATGGTAGACTAGGAGAGATGTCTCTCTTTTGGAGCCTGTAATTTTGTTTGGGGAAGAGGAGGCCTGAGAGAGGTCTTGCACTGGCAGGTCTGGGCACCCAGAAGTTAATTTGAGGATATTGAGTTCTAGGAGATTGAGGAGAGGGGGTTTTGGGAATCAGGAAAGGGTTATAGAAAAAAAAGTTGGAAGATGTCAAAGTCAAACTATGTCAATTTCCCAAATCCTACAAATCCAAAGGTCTAGTTCTGGTGGGATTATGACCTGCAGTTCTAATATATCCCCTTAATGAAGTCTAAAGAGCTGTCCTTTCAGGTCGGTTCTTCAGACAAATATAGCCTATCCTTTCATAGCTGTATCTCAGTGAGGAGTTTAGGGATTTCTTTAACAATTTTTTTTATTCTAACTGTGATTTTGTGGGTATAAGGAAGACCTAGTCAGGAAATTTCTTCCATTAATGCAGATGATTGAGTATTCTGCAGTTTGGGATGTTGAGATCTGAAGTGACACATTCAACATCATATTAGGTTAGACTTCAACCTACATCTTCCTGAAGGAGGTCAGAATTTCTATCCACTAATCTTTTGCTGTCTCACTTCATTAAGATACATATATATATACACCAATGAGTGGGGGAGAAAGAGAGAGAGAAAGAGAGAGAGAGAGGAGAAAATAAAGAAGAGAGGGTTTTTAAGGGAAAAAAACTCAAAGAAGAAAACAGAAAGAAGATCAGAAAAAGGTACAAACAGAACAATTTTGAAAACTATAAGCTGAATGTCTTATAAAGGGTATCCCAAAAGTCTTAGTGCAACTTTAAAATATGACAGCTTTTGGGAAACCTGGAATACTTAAAAAGAAAAGAAACATATACAAAATAGAGATTTGGGGCCTCATGGACAGTCTTTTTTCTGTTCCACTATTGGAATGGGAATGACCATTTTATCTAGCATTTGTTAAGTTTAGAATAAAAAATAAATACAAATTTATATATACCATAAAATCTCAGGAAACACAACCACCACAGAGGTAGTTCTGGCACAATGAAAAGAGTATTTGATTTAGGATCAAATGAACAAGTTTGAGTCTTGGCCCTGCCACCTAATAGCTGTGTAACTTTGGGCTAATATTTTAATTTTATGGGCCTCAGTTTAATAAAAAACGATAATTGTTATCATAATAATAATGATTATTATTATATTGTGCTTATTGTGTGACAGGCAATATCCTAAGCACTTTACAATTATTATCTCATTTGGTCCTCACAATAATCCTGGGAGGTAGCTGCTATTATTATCCACATTTTATATATGAAGAGACTGAGGCAAATAGAAGTTAAGTGACTTGCCCCTAGTCATATTGTAAAAAGTGTCTGAAGCTGGATTTGAACTCATGTCTTCCTGACTCCAGGTCTGGTACTCTAACCACTGCCCCTTCATTTTATCACTAAAATCCCTTCCAATAAATATTTTATGATGCCATATACCAAGGATCTTATTAGTATACTGGACAAAAGGAAGTCTAAAATTAACTCCATGCTTCATTTCTATTTAGTACAGTATACTAGAAAGATCTTTGAGTGGGATATTAGGAGCTCTGGACCTATAGTTCTAGCTTTGCCATTATCTTGCTACCTCAAGGAATCATTTCAGTTCTTGAGGCCCATTTCTTTCCCTCCAAAATAAGGGGAAAGAGGTACGTGTATGGTAACTTTATTAAACTGACAGATCCTTCCAAGATCTCCAAATTTAATATGGACACATCCTTAATCAATGTCTTCATTTTTTGCCTTAATTTACTAATTCTATAGTCAAATTCTTCTGGCACATGATACTGTCCTAAAATATAAGTTCCTTGAGTTCAAAGGCCACACAATATTCATCTCTGTATCTTCTATAATGTCTCAGTTCTTGACATACTATTTTTATTCACTAAGCAACCGTTTACTAATCATATACTATATGTAAGTTACTTGTCAGACCCAGGGAGATATAATCTAGCAAAGAGTGACAAGAAGGGTACACAAGTACTTTTAATACAGAATAGACTACAATTAATACATCAAAAGAGGTGTTAAGAAATTACTATGAGAATCTTGCAGAAGGAAATATCACTTCTAGAACTATGATTATATTGAATACTCAAATATGTTTTGAATTGAATTTGTATCCCTGGAGTCAGGAAGACCCAAGTACAAATCCATGCAAGATCACAGAATTGGAGATCTGTGAAGCATCTGACAGATTAATACAGTTATCATACATGTAACCCTTTCCCCCTATTTTGGAGGGAAAGAAATGACCCTCAAAAAATGAAATGATTCCTTGAGGTAGCAAGATAACGGCAAAGCTAGAACCATAGGCCAGGGCTCCTAACATCCCATTCAAGGCTCTTTCTAGTATACTATACGAAATGTAAATGAAGCATGGAGTCTGTTTTAGGCTTCTTTTTGCCCAGTATACTCTAAATTTCACAAGATCCTTGGTATCTGGCATCATAAAATATTTATTGGAAGGGATTTTAGTGATAAACTGAAGGGCCAGTGGATAGAGTGTGAGACATGGAGTCAGGAAGACTAAGTTCAAATCCAGTCTCAGACACTAACTAGCTGTGGACTCTACTTAACCTCTCTCTGCCTATTTCTTAATCTGCAAAAAGGAGATAAAAATAGCACTTATCTCCTGGATTGGTATGAGGATCATTGGAATAATATTGTAAAGTTGTTTGCAAACCATAATGTGCTATAAAGATGACACCTTTCTACTGGCTGACATCTCTGGGACAAGAGTTTAGGAAAACTTCAAAGATTTCTTAATAGACCTTTACTTCAAGGGTACCCATGTTGGCTCTAATTTATGGAGAGAAAGAAGGAGAGGATAAGAGGACAGGTAAAGAAGGACAGAAGGTAGAGAAAGAAACTCAAAACCAGTTAGTTGAGGTGAAGGAGGAAGAGGCAAGGGCAAAAGGAAAGAGTTATAGGCTATCACACAGCAACAAACAATATCACCTAAGAACTGGCAGAGTACACACCTCATAGGAGTTTACTACAGCAGCTTGACAAGTGCATCAGCAACAGTAGCCAAAGCTATGATGTGAAGATATCCTTTATTTTTCCGTTTAGGAAAAAAATAGGTGGACACAAATCTATAAAATTAATAGCTATTCCCCAGGGGTCAGGGGAAAGGGTTCAAAGATAAGAACAGTTTTTGTAAGAAGTACAACATATTGATAATTACCTCAGGGGGAAGTACTAACCGGCTAATGATCAAGGAAATGCAACTTTAAAAATCCTTTGGTATCACCTCATGCCCCTCAAGTTAGGAAAATGTAGAACGTGGGATCAGGGAAAGGCTAATTTCATGGGGCATTTTCCTTCAATGAAAGGACAGTAATGAGAGTATGTTAAATATGTGAGGGAGCTTAACTTTGATTATTGGGAAAGTTTTGAAATAGATCACTAAAGCATTAGTTGGCAAACATCTAGAAACGGAAGCATTGAGTACAAAGAGTCAGCGTATTTTCATTTTTGAAAGGATTACTAAACTATTACATGAAAGAAATGCTGTGGATGTAACTTATACAAATTTTAGCAAAGCTTCTGATAAAGTATCTCATACTCTTTTGTATCCATATAATCTATTCTACATCTTGCCTCCTCGTTGAACCAGGTCAACTCTACTATCCTCTTCTCTTGAAACCTTTACTTCATGGAGATGAAGATGGAGAAACATGGATTAGGCAATAATGCAAGGATGCAGATGTGTTTGGATAGCAAGTTTAGGCTTTTCAGGATGTTAGGAAAAACTTCCTAATAATTTGAGCTGTCTGAAAGTGAAATGGACTGCCTAGAGAGGTTATGCTTCCTTCTCCTTAGGGGTATTCAAGCAGAGGCAGATTTATTAGTTCTGTTATAGGAGGGTTTCCTTTTGAGAGTAGATTAGGCTAGATGGTTACTGAGATACCTCCCAACTCTAAATTTGAAGATTCTATGAAAATAGTAGATAATAGGGGCAGCTAGATGGTGTAATGGATAAGGCACTGGCCCTGGAGTCAGGAAGATCTGAGTTCAACTCCAGTCTCAGACCAGACACTTGACACTTACTAGCTGTGTGATCCTGGGCAAATTTAAAAATCCAATTGCCTCACTAAAAAACAAACAGAAAAAAATAGTAGATAATGAAGAGACTCAGTAGTGGAGGAGTTGTGAGAAGACAAACGTAATGAAGAAAAACAATTAGGGCATACATCTGACACAGTGATGGCACCTAGATATGAGAGAGTAATTCATCTTTACCTTCTCTTATTTGTGGGGTAGCTTGGGAGCACAGTGGATAGAATGCTGGGCCTAGAGTCAGGAAAATTTGAGTTCAAATTGTATTCAGACACTTAGCTGTGCAACCCTGGCTAAGTTTCTTAACCTCTGTTTGCCTCAGTTTCTTCATCTGTTAAAGGAGGATAATAGTAGCTTCTACCTTCTAGAGTTATTGTGAGGATCACAGGAGTTAATGTCGGTAAAACATTTGGCACAATTTTTGGCATGTAGTAGGTGCTATATAAATATTAGTTTATTATTATTGTATTTTTGTTATTATTTTTTCTCTTTATTTTCCATTCAATGACCTTCAAAGAAGCCTCATATTTTTACCTGTCAATGTGTGAGAATCCTACACAATATGGATAAATTGAAAGACATATTAGCACATGTTCCTTTAGGGTAGATTGCTTATCGTCTTCCTCTTCAGAATGTGCTAACCCTCAGCATCAGAGCTATTTCTTCACTCCATATAACAATTATGAATTAAATGCAGACCAGAAACCAAGGGGCTAGTTTCAAGCTCCTCTATTTCCAATTGAGGCTATTGTCCTTTACCACTCTGACATATCTTTCTCCTATCCAATTAGGTGACTGGATGATTGAGTGGGAGCTGTCCATGGTTCTACCTCAATCAGAAGAACAATGAAGGGTGGGGTAAGCCCTCTAAATTCTACTAAAAACAACAACAAATAAACAACCATCTCACTAGAAGAGGTATTGTGAAAAATCATTTGTTCAAGCTTGCAACTTTTCATGTATCTAATACCTAACTTTTTTTTTAAACCCTCTTCAAGCCTTAAACTACTGGATTTGCCTTCTGCCTCAGATCTTGCCAATTCACTGTTTCCCTGACTCTATATTGGAAAGTCTAATGACTGCTTTCTTCCTACCTGTTTAACCTATAATCTTTTTATGTCCTTTGATTGTATGACTGCCCACATCCATACACCATGAACTCAACTAGTGCAATGGAACATGCCCAGTTTTCACCTAGCCAGCCAATTTAATCATGTTTGAATCCAAAGAAGACAGTTATTGGAATGAATCAACTGTGGCATGAATGCAATACATACATACACAAATATATGTTACTTTAAAGTTTTCAAAATGTTTTAAATACATAATAATTATTATTTTATCTGCATTTTACAGATGACCAGCTAATGAAGTCCAGAAAGTTGAAATAACTCATAGATAGCTACAGTTAGAAAGTAAAGAAGTTGAACCCAGGTCTTTTTTTTTAACTTTAAGCCTCACATACTGTTTACTGTATCACTCATCTCTCCTCTTACCTAGAGGTGATGAACCACCATTCTGCATATTAACAACTCTTTAGGCAAGCTGGAGATCATATCAACCTTGGACATAAAAGGAGAAAAAAAATTAGAATTTAGTTATTTAGAAAACAATCAACTTGGACTTCACTGATTCAGTAATCCAGCAGATGTTTTTAGTCAATTATGGGTTGTAGAACCCTTTGTGAGGTGCTGAGATAAATGTGAAATATTTGCAAAAATCATGGTTTATGCCTCCAAGGAGTTTACAATTTAGCAAGGCAAAAATATATCTTCATAAATAACTATAATAAAAATCAGCATTTTTGCTTCACCATGAATGGCTTACTAGAGAAAATCAAAATGCTATATAGAATGGAACACAAATTTGGGAATTAATGGACCTAAGTTTAGGAACTGGTTCATAGTTTTATTATGTGACTGAGGTCAGCTCACTTAAACTCTATGAACTTCACTCTTTTTTTAATCTATACTATTGTGACAATGATATTTTCCCTAGTTGTCTTACCAAGTTGTGGTTCAGAACATACCTTATAAATCAAAAAGTGCTTCAGCACTATTGTGAGCTATATAGCAATTTATTAGTTGTAATATGCTAATTATATCATAATGTATTAATTTATGTTATTATGGCATATATGATATGCCATATTCACATCATACTTATATTATTATGGCATATTATTTGTTATATGATTCAATAATAAGCATATTAATTTTACATGCATTAGATAATTATGCTATTTATAAAATGATACAAAAATATAACATAAATATATCATAGTAATATAATTCATAAGGCAGCATGATTATAGTGGATAGAGAGCTAGCTTTTGAATCAAAAAGACTTGGGTTCAAGTCCTGCATTTGACTCATATTTGCCCTGCGATGCTGGTCAAGTTATGCATCTTGCTTTCTTCCCTTCTCTAAATTAGTCTAACTAGCTCCAGCCTTCTTTTTAACCTAGGGTCTGAGAGCTTTAAAAAAAATACACACCCACACCCACCCACCCACACACCCACCACACACACACACACATATATATATATGTATATATATATATATATATATACACACACACATATGTAATATATGTTGATAATAGTGTTCTTCAATATAATTGATTTCATTATCCAATGTATTTAATTTAATTTTTTTTTGCTTTTTGGTGAGGCTATTGGGGTTAAGTGACTTGCCCAGGGTCACACAGCTAGTGTATGTGTTAAGAATGGATTTGAACTCAGGTCCTCCTGACTCCAAGGCAAGAGAGCTCTATTCTTTAATAAAAATCTTACTTTGAGAAGGGGTCCATGGGCTTCACCAGACTGGTAAAATGGTGCATACCACAAAAAGATTAAGACCCCTTGATCCAGGTATTCAGTCAAATTAACACTGAGGTAGCTCAGTGATGAAGATCTCATTTGGTGTGGCTTCCATCACTACGTAAGTAATAAAAAATTTCATAATGTCAAAGTCAGAAAGAAATACAATGGTCAGCTAATTTCCCATATTTGAATATAAATCTCTTCCACAACATACCTTAGAAGTGGTAGCCCATTCCCATTCCAGATAGCTCTAATTGTAGGGCAGTTTTTTCTAAACATCAAATCTCAATTTGTATTTGCAATTTAGACTTGTAGAATCATAGATTTGGAACCAGTAAGAATCTCTGAAGTCATTCAGTACAAACCTCTCATTTTCTAGTTAAGGAAACTGAGGCCTAGAGAGGTTCTTGCTATCTCCAAGGTCATATATGTAGTAAGTGGCAGTGCTAGCACCTGAACCCAGGACTCCTAATTTCAGATGCACTCTTTCCATTGTACCTTCCACCTATCGCTTTTCATTCTTTCCTCTGGGACCAAAAGCAGGGTACACCAGCAGCACTCCCAGTACAGTTCTGCCTGCACTCTCAGTACAGCTGCCAAAGCTGCTCCAATGAGGCTGCTAAGGTCTATGAAGTAAACAAGGTACGCTTTGCCATTGTTCTAAATTTGCTTGAGCTGGCTTGACAAATGGGTGGAGGTGCCAGGTGAGTGAATAACAACTCTGTATTAAAGAACTGCAAGTCTGCTTTCCTCAGAGGCAGAAATGTATTTCAGATAAATCACCACTTCACATTTTAAAGTGCTTATCATAAAGATTTCTTTTTAAGTTATCAGGACATTTTCAAAACAGCCACTTGAAGTTTAATAATTTCCCAAATGACTTTAGAATATTTTGTCAGGGGAAGAGGAGACTTGTGGCTCAGAGATGCAATTTATTTCATTTTCTCCAATATCTTGTTTTTCCTTTTTTCAAATATTGATCAGATTTTCCCTAACTTTTGTTATTTTGTAAAAAGACTATTCACCATGCAGAAAGAACTGGGTTGGGAAGTGAATGAGTATACACTAATCAAGGTGATGAAAGGTAATGGGAAAGATTCAGGTGGTATTTGTGTATTAATTTAATTATGCCTTACAAATCTCCAAGATAAAACTGAAGTCTGGAAGCTCAAAAGATCCAGATGCAACTGTTATCACTTGTGGGAAGTGTGTCTGCTTCAATGTAAAGTGAGTAGACAGTTTTTTTTAAATTTTTTTTTTAAGCATATAGTGGCTATTGTAAACTATGCATCTCTTCATGCTGGAAAGATTTATTTGATTTTGTAAAACTTGCCTTTGTCTCTCCACATCATTTGTCCAGTGCTTCATTTGTAGTAGCTGTGTCTTAGATGAGATCTTTCTCAGCCTGGTATCATTGTGCCAAGTGGCACTGCACCCTGCCCCCTCCCCCCCAGGCTCTGAAAAAGTCTTACAGAGTTGTAAAATCTTTGTTTTCTCCCTGGCCTAAGGGTTGATAGTAGTGGAGTAGGCAATCTCCCTCACTTGGCCTTCTGTCCCAAGGTCCAAGTTCTCCCTGTTCAACTGAATTCATCTTTAAATGTTCATTTACATGGACTTTTTTGCACTGCTCACCCAGGGCACTAGAATTCTCAGTTATAGCTCTGAGCATGAATTACCTGTCAGTAAAAATACAAAAAAGACCTTACCTATTCAAACCAGCCCAGAAGGATTGAGTCTGATAATATACCCAACAGAGGTATTTATTAACAGCTCTAAGTCAAAACACACATAAGTTAAATTGTTGGCTGTTTATGCTAAATCCTAATTGTGTTGTTAGCAGCCTTTGTCAACTAGTCAACCAGAGCCATCAGATTAATTTCCCATGCAAAAATGTATATGCAGGCGTGATTGTAAACAGCCTGGCTGACTACAAAAGATTGGTTTAAGAATTTTAATGATGGTCATGATTTATTAATGTACTTGTCTACATCTGTTGTGGAGAACATCATGCATGCCTCAGTGGGACTCTCGCTGATTTGTTGAATATAAGCCAAGTAGACAACATGCATGTAAAATATTATAGGCCTGGATTCCATTTCTAGAGTATCTTGGGGACCGTGCTTCTGTCAGCCTCAAGTGAATTTGGTTTTTCCATGTAACTTCATTAGCAGTGAAGCCAAAGGCTTCTGCTGTGATTTAGGAGGGGCTAGGCCAAGCTCAGACTCTGTAGCTTATAACTGGAGTAGTACAACTAAATTTATGTGAATGCTTATTTTACAGCATAATCACAAGTGGCAGGATACCAGGTTTTTTTCCCCTATAATTCCCCATGGGATACAGAACCAACACAGGCTATGGCCCAAGGCTATGACATGACTAATTAGGCTCCCAGACTTGCTGGCTTTCTCAGTTCTCTTTTCTGCTCTACCTGAAAATAAATAAACAAAAGCGCTCTGATGAGATTACCTTGAACAATGATGTTGTCTAATGATATTCAGCAAAGGAATTATCAAATTGCATTTTGAAACATTATACATCCAGAAAAGAATATTCTCCCTAAATGACAATGAATCTCTAAAGTAGGTTGGGCAAAATCTCTTATCTATGTGATGCATACAATATGGTAGAATGGAAAGAGTTTTGGATTTGGATTCAGAATTTTTAGATTACTAGCCCTGTGTTGTACTCAGAAGCCATGCATCATACTCTCTTCTTTTTCTGGGTCTACCTGCTGGTAGATACTCCAACCTCTGGGCCTCTGCCATGCCCCCCCCCCAAATTGAAGTATTTGGATGAGATATTCTCTACGGTTCTTTCCAGCTGTGGCATCCTATGATTCAGTGAATTTCAAACCTTATTGAAATCATTTAGAAAAAACAAAAACAAACAAAACCCTCCTTATTTAGCATTTTTTGCATGAAAAGAATAAGAACCAGTTGATCCTTTTAATTTCAGGGAAAAAAAGTTAAGGGCTATGCATTAGATTTTTTTTTTTTGAGGGAAGGGGAAAGAAGGGAAGAGAATGGTTACTTTACAGAGTAAATTTTCAAATAAATAACTATTTCAGAGCCAATTTGAAAATGCTTTAATAATGGGCTAGACCTTTAGCAGATTACAGAAAATTTGGCTAAGAAGTCACCAATAGCCATTTCTGTATTTATTCCTTAAAAATGATGGCAAATCCAGACTTGGGTGGAAGCAGCATTCATTATTCTCAGAGTGACAAATCAGAAAACAAACAAAAACAAACCCTCTAGGAAATGTTTCTCTTCATCAGATGTGAATTATTCAGGGCAAAAACATGACAGCATTGATTTCATCTTATCACACTACAAAAATTTCTGATAGATAGTTAACCCTCCAACCCATTTCAATATTTTCCTTCCAACAATTCTATTATAGGAGCATACTGGAGTGCTCGACTCCAATGCTTGTGCTGAAAAGATGAGCCTTGCTCGGCAGGAACAGCTAGGACATGCCAAACATTCAATCAGATTCATATGGTCTTTTCTCTCAGCAACCAGCTTCTGTTCTATTTTTATACTGCCTTTAACAGTTTTGTGGTTGTAAGCAATTGGATGATTCTTGTAAGATGAATTTCATTAACAGACCAAAAGAAAGTGACTTTGTTTCTCTTGAACAGTTAAAGTTTTAGGATTTTGCCCTTTTAAATCACATTAAAACTTCACCCTGTGTATTCAGTTTCCCTCTCCTCTGCTCTTTTCCCTTCCCTCTTCCTCTCTCCCTTCTCCTCCCCTCCTCTCTCATCTGTCCTCCTTCCTCCCCTCTCCCTCCCTTCTCTCCTCTCCTCTCCTCTTTTGTCCTCTCATCTCTTCTCCTCTCCTTTCTTCTCTCCTGATCATCACAAAAGTTTAACCTGCTACATTTTTCCCTCCAGAGTTAGGCTGCCCTTCCTTAAGCTTCATAACAGTTTTCTGTTCCCAGGGTTTTACTGTATTGATGCTGGATTTAGTGTGTATCCCAGATAAGCTTTAGCCCTACTGCAGCCCAGAACTACTGAACCCAAGAGATCCACCAGCCTCATCCTCCTCAAAAGCTAGGACTTTAGGCAGCTATCACCATGCATGGCTAGAAATTCTTCTCCAGCATATTAGGGCTGCTTCTCCGTATATGTTGTAAGTCTGGTTAAGACCACCATGCTTCCACCCCCAATCCCAGACGCTGTCAAAATGTGGCTCAGAAAACATCTTCTGTTTCTTTGCTTTTCCCCAAAAGATAGCATATGTAAAGTGAATGGGAAAAAAGTGGGAGAAGATTAAATTCGATGTGTGAAGACAGTATACAGAGGGACTCAAGATGGAGCACAAGTTGCTGAAGGCCTTTGCCACATGTTATGAACATAATCCCAAGTTGTAAATGCTAGAGGGGCCAGCAATCATTGTCAGTGTGTTACTGACACACAAGAGTTGTGCTAAGTAGGACATTTTGATTGGTAAGATTATCTCAGTTGTATGGCCTTTGCATCTTCTTATGTCCTTTTACTCTGAGAGGTAGTTATACACTGAATAGTCTATGCTTGTTGGATTTCAGTAGAAGAGGTTTGGGACAGGGAACACCTCCCTCCCACACACACCCACACATACACATGTTTCTAAAGAAAGTGAAAGAAAGTGGGTAAACTGGAGATAGGAGAGACTAAGAGACTCATTGGCACCTCTTTTTTTTTAACTTCCTGAGTAATAGTGGAGAGGAAAAAAATGTGGATATCTCAGTCAACAGACATTTATTAACCACCTGCTGTATGCCAGGCACTGTACCAAGTACAACAATCTCAACAATGAGGTGATTATACTGGGATTGGCATGTTACAAAGGACTAGAACTTTTACATATTTGGAGGGGTGTTATGATGTATTTTTGAAGGAATACAAGGAACTCTAATAATATATGCTCTCATTTCCTCAAATCTACATGATTTTTGGCAGAAGAGAAGGAGAAGGTATTGAACAATTGAGGAATGGCTGAACATATTATGGTATGTGAATTTAATGCAACCAAGGAACAGTTTCAAAGGTATAACAGAAGACTCGTATGAACTGATAGAGAGTAAAGTGAGTATAACTAGGAGGACAATTTACATAATAACAATATCATAAAGGCAAAGAAAATTTGAAGACTTAATATAATATCTAACCACAATTCTAAAGGCCTGATGATGAAGAATAGTACCCACCTCCTGACAGAGAGACGATGCCCTCAAGATATAGAATGAAATACTCAGTTTTAGACATGGTCAATGTGGGCCATGGATGTTTTGCTTAGCTTCATTATGTATATTTGTTATAAGAGGTTTTTTTTCCCCCAAGGGAAGATAAAATTGAGAAAAAATAAATTCTCATTAATTGAAAAAAAAGAGTTAAATGATAATATTTAAATATTTATAGAAGCAGCTTGGTTAGTAGGTCAAATGTTAGACCTTTAATTAGAAAGCCATGGTTTTGAATCCATCAGTGATACTTATTAGCAGTGCGATCCTAGGAAAGTCACTTAAATAACTCCGTCAGCTTTCTAAGGCTTATTCATTAAGTCATAGAAAGATTGCAACTACCTTTGCCCTCCTGATACAGACCTTTCCTACATTCCTATACAGGTACATCATCAGAAGCCTACTATGTAAACAGAAGGCTTCCTGTCTGGTTGGGAGTAAACCTAGGATTGTGGAACATACCAAAAAATTCATTCCAAAGAATTCAGGTGAACCAGTTTGAGATCAATGTTGGGTGTTCTGAAGCAAAAGATGGCATTCTTTTCTGGAACCATGAGAGCAGAAGACAATGGCATGTGGCTCCTGGGTTACGAACCATGGTAGGCCTGGTGAACATTAGTTAAAAGTTAGATTAGACAGCTTAAGCTCCCTCTCATATTTCTAATTACCCTACCTTATTCATATATATACATATATATATATATATATATATACATATATATACATATATATATATACATACATATATTCATATACACATATATTCATATATATATACACACATATATGAATATATGTGTATATATACATATACACATATATTCATATATATACACACATATATGAATATATGTATATATATACATATACACATATATTCATATATATATACACACATATATGAATATATGTATATATATACATATACACATATATTCATATATATATACACACATATATGAATATATGTATATATACATATATACACGCACATATATACACACACACATGAATATATACACGCACACACACATATTATATATATATATATATATTCTTTTAAAATCAATCGGAAAATAATAGGTATAATGGCTAAGATAAGAAGGGGGAGAAGGATCATGTACCAGGGTAGGCAATAAAGATGGTAGCATCAGAAAATGGTGAAAGGGATTAATTAGGGATATGCTGCAGTGGCTCTATGCACCCTTGAAGTCAAGCAGTTTCATGGATCAGAAAAGTCAGGAAGCTTGGTATCTCCACTTGGAGATTCAGTGATCAGCAAATGATCCAAGAAGGAGATAGTGCCCTGATGAAGTTAGTAGGGATCAGTAAGACCTAAGTCCTAGGATTAAATCTGTCTGAAGAAGCAATAACCTGCTCCTAGTGTCATCTCGGCTTTTCTTTGACTCCTGTGAGTTTGCTTGTTTTAAAGATAAGATTGGAACCTTATTCTAGATGTCAATAATGGTTTCTACCAATCACAGAGAAGAGCAAAGCTTTTGGAAGGGGTTTTAGCACAAGTTAGAAAATATCAGCAGCATTTCAGCCTTCTTGTTATACAGTTCTGGGAAAGTGGCCAAATTCATCTGGCCATCCTTGACACTAGTGAAAACCAAGGCTGCAAAATGTTTGTTGAGAAAAAGTGAATTTATGGTGAACCATGGTGTGATAGCTTATAGACTTAGACCAAGAGTAGAAAGGACCTTCAAAATCATCAGACCTGAGTATCTTATTTTACATGACATGCTTGTCATGTGGGACTGCTGAAGGCCCACCCATGCTTAGTACTTTCCCTCTAAGGAGTATGGCTAGGAGCACCTGCAACTGTGTAAGCCATTAAGTGGTGATGAAGGTTTGAACTGTGCCAACTTGCTGCAAATTGAGCATGCCCAGATGCAACTCCAAACTTTTGGCTTCTCTAGCCACATGGGTTACAAGTGAAACGTAAAAGTTGTGAATTAATTCCCTCAAAAATCATAATTTTTCAAGAGACTCCACCCTCACTACCTTTGCAGTTGAGTTTCCTGATTTTGCTTTTTCTCTTCAGGATAGCTTCCCAAAAGTATCTCACTTAGCAGAATAAATTGAATTTACTAAAAAGGAATTGAGGATAAAAGGTAATGGCATTGCAAGCCAAACCAACGTGAGTAAGCCACAACTGACTGTAGTAGAGTATAAATTTCCATTTTCTTCTCTCTCTTGATTCTCTCCACACTCCCATTGGAGACTAGAACTCCCAAAAGCCTTTTAATGGGTGAGTGTCAACAGATGATCCTAGGTCTCAGGAATCAAAAAAGGGAAGGCAGATAAATCAAAGGGAACCCCTTCCTTCCCCCCTCCCTTTTTCCTCTAAGTCTCCTCAAACCGTTCTTTAATTGCCAGTTAGAGCTCTAATATACCATATATGACTATTTTTAAAAAGTCTTGAAGACCGACTTCTGAAATTTTTTTATGATATTTGGAACAGAAGTCAGAGAAGGACGTGGAAAAACATATTATATTGTTAGACAATTTCGAATTAGGAAGGCCTGCCTACCTACTTATAACTGCTGTTTCTGTGAAACCTACCAACTGTAGTGACTGATTCATTACAAAGTTGTTCTCTATTCCAGCTGTCATGCTTTTATTAATAGCCTGGGTGGCAATCTTCTCTTCTGATCATCTATCTTTTCATTTAGGAAGAGCTGGCCTATCCAACTGGCATCCCCTTCTACTCAGGGATCAACTCCAATCACCTTTTCGTCAACATGGTGAAGGTAGACATTTTACTTAATGTAAAGCAGAAGTGTCAAACACAGCCACCAGAGGAGTTGGTAGAGTGAAACCAAAGCTGGTTTATATGTAATTGGGAAATAATTAACAAAATAAGTTAAAAATACAGTAGAACATAAAAATGTTAATATGTCATTTTCTAAGTCAAAATGTGGCCCACAGGGATCTTTATGTATGGTTTAGTGGCCCCATTACTATTTGAATTTGAAAACCCTGGTATAAATGACTTCACAGGTACTTGCATTTCAAACTATAATATTGTGCTCTGTGCACATGTGAACAGTCTGCTTCTGATACCCTACAAATAGCTAGATGTGGTTAAGCTGTGTCTTCAGTAGTGGGCACATTGTGCTAATGTAGGGTTGCACTGATTCAGCCATATTTTCTCATTCTAGTCTACTTCCAGAAGAGCGGCAGACATTTGTAATGCATACGGCCAGTAATTGTGCACAGCCTGTTGCCATAGATAAAAATGAATCTAAATGGACCACACAGAGATTAAATGTAGTATCTCATCACCAAGTTCTTTTAAAGAATAAACTCATTTCAGATGAGATATTTTAGTCTGTTTAAATCTTTCTTTCTTTTTAAAAACTCAAATATGCAACTGAATTGGTAATTTCATTGCTCCATCAAAGGAGACAGATCACAACTCATTCATGCCTGCCCATTCTTTGTAATTCTTGTCCAAATCAGGAGGTCCACACAACATACTGGAGGCCTTCCTTGATTTCTCCTAACATCTCCAGTATTCCATGGAGCACACAGGTTCTTCAGTCTATCACCTTTTCCCATTTTCTCTCACTACCATCCAAAATTCTAATGACATCTTTTACCCCTGCTCTTCTTCAAAGTCCTCCAATTACTATATTTGCAGGTTATTCGTATCTGCCATGTGTCTTTCCATTTCCCTAGGTGTAACATGACTTTTAAATTCTTCAGAGACTTATTTTTCATGTCTCACAGTCATAATCAACATTGGTAGGATTGATATAAGTAGCGTGTGTCTCTCTTTCAGGAGAAAGCTTTTGCTCATTAAAGAATTTATGAAATTTCTTGAAGGCAACCCAGCTGGTTTTCCTCCTCCCAGTTAATTCTGGGTCCAATATGTTCATTTTTACCTCTATAGTAAATGAGAAGTAAGATTATTAGGGAGTTCAAACATCTGCCCCTTTAATGTCTCTCTATATGTAACATATTAGTCACTGCCCACTTTCTCTCCACCTTCCTTATGATAGGTAATGACACCTACAACCAAGAAGTTTGAATCAAAAGTTTATCTTAAATTGGCTGGCTTTTGGCACTAACTAAAACAGCAAGCAAATAACTTTGAAAGACAGAAAACTCTACATTATATATCTGTCCTCTCAGACAGAATGGAAGTGAAGGAGATAGAGGCACTTTACCATCTTCACGAAGTCTTAGGGGAAAGTTCATTGTTGATCAGACATGCCTCATGCTTCCAGCCTCAGCTGTCTACTCTGACTCAGTGGATAAAGACTTCTACAGGGGAGCCTCATTGTGCTCGAAAGCAGACATGAGCAGCTTCCTTTTCTTACTCTTTCCCTCCAGCATCCATTTTGTTTTCCCTTTGCTCTCACCCCACCAACTCCATCTAAATTCCTCAATCAGACTTTCTCTTCTCAACTTAATTAGTTTGTACTGTTGGGGATACCATATCAGCTTCAGTGCTCTAAGTGAACTAGACTACCACCTTTGGAGTTACTCTCTTTTACTTATTCTCCCAACTCCTTGTTATTGTTATGTATATGTCCTTAGAAAAGGCTCTTAGGGGCAGCTAGGTGGCATAGTGGATAGAGCACCAGCCCTGGAGTCAGGAGGACCTGAGTTCAAATGTGACCTCAAACCAAACACTTGACACTTAAAACCTGTGTGATCCTGGGCAAGTCACATAACGCTAACTGCCTAAAGAAAAAGAAAAGAAAAGAAAAGGCTCTTAGTCTGTCTATTAATGGAAAGAAAGGTACATTTACCAAAAACTTGAATGACCAATCTCTGAAAACCATTCTCCCCCATTTCCCCCTAACCTCTATCTACCTTACATAATCGTCTATGATCTTTCTTTATAATATTTTATGAAATCGCTTATATTCTAAATTGCTTATGTTCTAAATCTTTGGCTGCCATCTCTCTCCACCTGGCAACTAAGTCACCAACTAAGTAAATCTTCTGACTAAGGTTTCATCTTATTTTTTTTTGTTCTCCTTGTTGGAGCAATTGATTTCTGTCAGTTAAACTTTTGTAAAATTATTGCAATTGGTATAGACCTGTCTATTTTCATTACCAGTTACTTCTTTAAATATTTCACAGTTGTGAGTTGTTTCAGTTCCATGTCATGGCCCTTTTTAATTGTTATTCTTTCTTCCAGTTTTTACCGGTTTTGATCTTTGCTCTAACAAATTAGTGATCTGACTATACACAGTGAATGGATTCAGGGAGGAATCCCACACCAACAGAGAGTAGTTTCCTGTTTCTTTGAATGTAATAAATATTATTTTATTGTGATGTTATTCAATGCTTGCCATGCCCAATACCTACTGATTTTTTTTTCCTCAGAGACAGTATTCATGATATGGAGACATGAGATATCATTATACTCTACATGTCTTTGGCTTCTTTCATTTCTTCTTCCCAAACAATATTTTCCAATGTATTTCTAACCATTGTTATCTATTTTTACTTTTGCATTGAAGTCACTGAATATCAGAGTATATGTTGATTTAACTTGGAGGACCTTATCAAGTTCTTTATAAAATCCATTTTCCTCCTTATACCCTGCAACTGATATTGGTACACAAGCTGCAATTATTCTCAGGGAGTTCATTTTGTAAATACTTATCATGCACACTGCAATGCATGATGATTACATATCCCACGAAATAATAGTTTTTGCTGCCTTTGAATAGCAATGAATCTAACTCTCATAACTGCTTTCTTTGCCCATCCAAGTTATACTTGCAGACATCATTCCATTTAGCTGTCATTTCTTTTATTCTAGTTTCATTTATAATGAGAATATCAACAATGTTCAAATTCAGTTCGTATAACTGTACCTAAACTTATATTTGAAAGTACCAATAGTCAATTTAAGATTTCATAGACAGCGACAAACTGTGCCCTCTGCCCTTTTTCAAACACTTTGCTGCCATCATAGGAGGATACTGCATAGGACTCTTTTAAAAATAATAAGTCTCTTTATTACTTCTTGGTGATATGTTATAATTATTTTTGGAAATAGCTTCCTCTCAATTCCCACCCCATCTCACCCCACTGAATCCTCCTTTTTAACTTCTTATAAGAGTTAAGAAAAATAAAATGACAATGATTATATCTGCTGGTGTATTCAATATTCCACACTACTTGTTCCCTCTCTACTGAGATGGAGATACACTAAGAGCTATACTAGGGGCAGCTAGGTGGCACAGTGGATAGAGCACTGACCCTGGATTCAGGAGGAACTGAGTTCAAATCTGGCTTCAGACACATAACACTAGCTGTGTGACCCTGGGCAAGTCAGTTAACCCCATTGCCTAGCCCCACTCCAAAAAAAAAAAAAAGAGCTACATCAGACATTTTAACGCTAGTAGCACAAACTACACTCTAGGGCAATCATTGCAAAATGGACTCTCAGTTGTTAGAGATAAGAGATACAGAGGGTGAAGGATGAGGGAGGTGCTCATTCCTGCCTACCAGTTAGGGGATTCTTATTTTTATTAATTATTCTATATAGCCATGTTTCAAATTATTTTCCTGGAAAATTGAGAATATTGACATCACCCTTTGACTTAAGCTCACTAAGGCAAAGTCCCAGTTGCTCTGCAGTAGCATTGCTTTTGCCTTTGTTTTTTCATTGTCTGTTCTGTGAGAAAAATTCCGGTCATTGAAATTACTCAGAATTTCGATTCCTTTCGGTATTTTCTTTTTCGTTTCTACCACTGTACTAATTGAATACAGTGTTTCCCTTACTCTACTTATCTCATATTGCATCTGTTCATGTAAGTTTTGTCAAATTTCTCTGAATCCCTGATAGCCACCATTTCTTATGGCACAATAATATCCAATTACATGAATTTATCATAATTTTATTTAGCCATTTCCCAAACACTGAATACCCACTTTGTTTGAAGGGTTTTTTCTCCCTATTTTAAGTAGTATTGTTATGCATGTTAATTACATATGACACCTTTCAGTTTTGGACCTCCTTAGGGTATTTGTTCTATTAGAGGATTATTGAGTAAAAGGGCACAACTAGCTTAGCACCTTTTCTCACATCTTTCCAAACTATTTCCAGAATGATTGGACTAATCCACAGTTCTATCAAGACTGTATAAGTATGTGGGTAGTGCCAAGATGGTGGAGTAACACAGGAACTTACCTAAGCTGTCTTAAATACCCATCTACACAACTTTAAAATAATGACTCAAAAATTATTATAGAGTGGCAGAAGCAACAAAAGGATGAGGTGAAAAAATTTTCCAGCTCAAAACAACTTAGAAAGTCAGCAGCAAAGGACTGTCACTTGGACTAGGAGTGAAGTATAGCACAGCACAGGCCACATATTGACAATCCAGCAGCAGGCTTTGGGAGTGACTCAATCAGCTACAGCAGAAGCTTCTGGAGATCTCAGCCCATAGAAGGTAAGGGAATCAGACAACAGGTCAGAAGATTGCAGAGGACTCTATGCTGGCACTAGGTTCAGGACTCTGTTGCATTGCCCATACACAGTTTTGGGTTACACTCTCAGGTTAAGGAGGAGCAATAGCACACTAAAGGTCAATCACCATAGGGAAGTGGGGATGCTCATAACAGTTCCAGGGCAGAAAAGAATACTTGTGGTTGCTCACACATCAGAGGATAGGCCAGGAGAGCAGTGAACACACCTCTCCTTAGATCATATCACCTTGGAAGAACTAAACCTTACAGATCCCCAGAACTAGCTCTGAAAAAAGATGCACAGAAAACCTAAAGCTTGGGACAGAGCCTCTCTACCCTAGGAGCAGAGCCCAAATTTAACATAAAGTTAAACGTCAAGAACTTAGTTGGAAAATTGAGCAAACAACAACATCAAAAAGAACCTAACCATAAAAAAGTTACTATGGTGACAGAGAATATCAAAATACAGACTCATAAGAAGACAATAAAATCAAAAGAGCTGCATTCAAAGCCTCAAATAAAAAAAATATGAATTTGTCTCAGGCTCAAAAAAAGAATTCCTGGAAGATCTCAAAAATGATTTCAAAGATCAAATAAGAGCGGTAGAGGAAAAATTGAGAAAGAAAATAACAGCAGTGCAAGAAAATAATGGAAAAAAAGAGTCAATAGCTTAATAAGGTAGGCACAAAAAAAAAATTAAGAGAATAACACCTTAAAAAACAAAACAGGCCAAATGGTAAAAGTGCCACAAAAAATCCAATGGAGAGAAGAACTTCTCCTTCTTCTTCTTTTTTTTTTTTACAAGCAATCATTTATTTATTTATTTATTTATTTATTTATTTATTTATTTATTTTTGATTTTTGAGAAGAACACTTAAAAAGCAGAATTGGCCAAATGGAAAAAGAGGTACAAAAGCCCAATGAAGAAAATAATTCCTTAAAGATTAGAATTGGGCAAGTGGGAGCTAATGATTCTGTGAGACATCAAGAAACAATAAAACAAAATCAAAAGAATGGAAAAAGAAAGGAAAAAAGGTAAAATAAAATGTGAAATAATAGGGGAAAAAAAGCTGGAAAATATATCTAGGAGAGATAATTTAAGAATTATTGAAGTACCTAGACATCACATTTCAAGAAATTATCAAGGAAAACAGCCCTGATATCCTTGAAACAAAGGGTAAAATATACATTGAAAGAATCCACTAATCACTTCCTGAAAGAGATCCCAAAATGAAAACTGCCATGAATATTATAGCAAATTCCAGAGTTTCCAATTCAAGGAGAACAAATCACAAGCAGAAAGAAACAATTCAAATATCATAGAGCCATGGTCAGGATGACACAAGATTTAGCAGTTTCTACATTAAAGGATTAGAAGGCTTGGTATATGGTATTCTGGAGGGCAATGTAACTAGAATTATAACCAAGAATCACCTTCCCAGCAAAACTTAATATATATTTTTCCAGGGGGAAAATGGACATTCAATGAAACAGAAGACTTTAAAGTGTTCCTGATGAAAATATCAGAGCTGAATAGAAAACTTGACATTTGAACAGAAGACTAAAAAGAAATATAAAAAGATAAATATCAAAGTAACCCTAAGGAATTCAATAATGTTAAAATATTTACATTCCTACATGGGAAGATGATACTTGTAACTCCTAAGAACTTTCTCATTATTATGGCAGTTAGGAAAAGTATACATAGAGGTCATAGGTGTAAGTTGACTATACAAAAAAAACCCCAACAAATTAAGGGGTGAGGAAGAGGGATAATAACTACAATGGGATGATATCTCAAAATAAAATTAAAAAGTAAGAAAGAAGGATGCACTGTGAGAATAGCATAGGGAGAGGTAGAATGGGGGTAATTATATTACATAAAAAAGGCATGAAAGAGCTTTTACAGTAGAAGGGAAGATGGGGGTGGTGGTGAACAGGGATTAAACCTTACTTTCATCAGAATTGGCTTAAAGAGGGAAAACACACACTCAATTCTTTATAGAAATCAATCTTACCCTAAAGGGAAGTAGGAAAGGAAGGGTCTAAGAGAAAGGAGCAGGGAGCTGATAGAAGGAATAGCAGATTGGAGCAGGCAATGGTCAGAAGCAAAACTCTTTTGGAAAGGGACAGGGTGAAAGGAGAAAAAGATAAGCATAGACAGAAGAAAGATAAGATGGAGGGAAATATACAGCTAGTAATCATCATTGTGAAAAAAATGTAGCAAGTTTCTCTGATAAAGGCCTTATTTTTGAAAAATATAGAGAACCGAGTCAAATTTATAAGGTTACAGATCATTCCCCAATTGATAAATGGTCAAAGGACATGAAGAGGCACTTTTCAAAGAAAGAAATCAAAGCTATCTATAGTTATATGAAAAAGTACTCTAAATCACTATTATTTAGACAAATGCAAGTTAAAACAACTCTGAGAAGACTTCCGTGAGCCAGGATGGTGGAGTAAGCAGTAAATTGCTATTGCTCTCCAATATTCATGACCAAACAACCCAACAACCCATAAAATAGCACCCAAAACAAATCCTGGACAGCAGAGCCAGTGCAAAGATGGAGTGGAGCAGTCTCTTAATCTGGGAGATTTGGCGGATTGGCAAGAAAGATCCATCTCACTCAGGCAAAAGGGGAGCACAGTCCAGGACAGGAAGCATCCCAGAAAGCCAGTAGCAAGTTCCATCTCAGCAAACTAGTGGGAAAGCCTAAGCCTCTGTTTGGTGGAACAGGCAAATGTCAACACTAGGATCCTGTTTCCTTAGCATGGCCAGGGGAACCGGCAAACTCCAGCTCTGATAATCACCACATGCTTTGGTACAGCCCTGGGTTGGCAGGTGTTGTATGGTGGTCAGACCTCCAAGTGCTTCAGCACTGCCCTGGCAGGGCTCCTGTGGCATCTGGACCATGCAACCCAGGGCAAACCATCTTTGTCCAGGGGCCAGACCTCCCTGAGCTTTAATGTTGCCCCAGGGAAATGTAGGAAATCCCCACTGGGCCTCAGCGCACACCATATACAACCACTAGGACTCCACCTCATCACCAGGAAAGCAGCTAGACCCCTACAGCCTCCAGCAGTACCAGCCAACCCCCACTCCACCCCCACAGTGCAGCACCAGAAAAAAGGGTCATCTATGGGCCTCAGGGTAACATCAGTACAGTGGCCTGCAGCCACTAGCACAAGAAGCCAGGGACAGTGCCCCTTCCACCCTGGGAGCAGAGCTCAAATTTAAAAGAAAGGAAAAAGGCCTGACAAAGTGGGGGAGGTGGCAAAGGATGAGTAGAAAACACCAAAAAAAAAAAATCTGACCACAGAAAGTAACAAAAACTCAGGAAAAAAATGTCATAACATCTATGGCCAAAACCCCAAAGAAAAATGGGAAGTCATCTCAAGCTCAGAAAGAACTCATGGAAGAGCTCAAAAGGGAGCTTAAAAATCATATGAAAGGTAGAAGAAAAATGGGGAAAAGAAATGAGTGATGCAAGAGAACTATGAAAATAAAAGACTTAACATCTAGGGAAACTGCTTAAAAAGAAGAAGTGGCCAAATAGAAAAGGAGGTACAAAAATCCATAGAAGAAAACAACTCCTTAAAGAGTACAATTGGCTAAATGGAAAAGAAAATATAAAAGCTAATTGAGGAAAACAATACCTTAAAAGTTAGGGTTGGTCAAGTGGAAGCAATGACTCTATGAGACAGCATGAATCAATCAAACAAATTAAAAAGATTGAAAAAATGGAAGAAAATGTAAAATACCTCATGGGAAAAAGAACAACTGATCAGGCAAATAGATCCAGGAGAGACAATATCAGAATCATTGGACTACCTGACAGCCATGACTAAAAGGAGGACCTGGACAGCATCGTTTAAGAAATTATCAAGGAAAACTTCTCTGATGTTCTGGAACTAGAGGGCAAGATAGGTATTGAAAAAATCCACCAATCACTTCAGGAAAAGATCTCAAAATTAAAACCTCAAAGAACATTATAGCCTAATTTAGAACTATTAGATTAAGGAAAAAATACTGCACATGGCAGGAAAGAAACAATCCAAATATTGGGAAGTCATAATCAGGATCACACAGGAATTGGCAGCTGTAAGGTTAAAGGATCAGATGTCATGTAACATGCTATTCTGGAAGGCAAAGGAGCTAGGACTCCAATCAAGAATCAGCTACTCAGCAAAATTAAGCATAATACATCAGACGGTAAAATGGTCATTGAAGAAAAAAGAAGGATTTCAATCCTTCACAAGGAGAAGACCAGAACTAAATTTTAAAAAATGACCTCCAATGTTGAGACCCAAGAGAAGCATAAACAGGTAAAATAAAAGACAGAAGGTATTCAATGGAGCTAAACTGTTTACATACCTTCCTGGGAAGATGATACTTGTAACTCTTAAAAGTCATATCACCAACAGTACAAATAGAAGGAATAAGTATAGACAGAGAGTATATGTATAAGGTGTATTTTAGGGAATGAAATTTAAAAAAATAAGGAATGAGAAAGGTGAGTAAAATAGATGCAGAAGGAAGGGAAAGGTAGAATGGGGTAAATTATCTCACATGAAGAGATGAGAAAGACCCATTACAGTGTAGGGGAAGATGGAGAGGGGGCAATGGGCACTTCTTGAACCTTGCTTTCATTGGTGTTGGCTCAAAGAGGGAATAACATAAGCAATCAGCTGAATATAGAAATCTATTTTACCTGAAAGGGAAGTAAAAGGGGAGGAGATTAAATAAAAGGGGGTGAGGACTGACAGAAGAGAGGGCAGAACAGGGAAAGTGGTAGAGAAAAGCAAAACATTGATGATATTGGAAAGGTGAAAGGAGAGAGAGTACAAACAGGAGGATGAATAGGATGGAGGGAAATACAGGGTCAGTAATCATAACAGTGAATGTGAATGGGATGAACTCTCCCAAAAATGGGAAGTGGATAGCAAAGTGGATCAAAAACCAGTCTCCTACAATATGTTGCTTAGAGGAAATACACTTGAAGCAAAGAGACACACAGAATAAAGAAAAACCTGGAAAGACTTGTATGAACTGATGCAAAGTGAAATGAGCAGAATCAGGAAAATACAGTACACAGTATCAGCAACATCATGTGATGATCAACTATGAATGACTCAGCTCTTCTCAGCAACACAATGATCACTGTACACGAGTACCAAGGGCCTATGAAAGCAAATGCTACCTATGTCCAGATAAAGAACGGATGGACTCTGAATGTGGATCAAAATTCATTTCTTCACTTACTTTATTCTTTCTTGTGTTGTTTTTTAGTTTTTTATTTATTTTTTCTTCCACAACTGTGATGGATGTGGAAGATGTGTTTTACATGATGACATATATATATATATATATATATATATATTATATATATATTATATATATATATATATATATATATATATATATATATTATATATATATATATATATATATATAAACTCTATTAAACAGCCAACTATTTTCAAAAGAAGGGAGGGAAGAGAGGAAAGAGAGGAAGGGGAAAATTTTTTGAAACTCAAGATCTTGTAAAAATGAACACAAATTTTTTTTCCCCTTGATATGTAATTGTGGGGAAAAATAAAATACAATTTAAAGCAAAACCAAAAACAAACAAAAGAACAAAAAAACCCCCCAAACTCTGAGGTATCACTTTGCACTTAGCAGATTGGCTAATATGACAGGAAGGAAAATGACATGTTGAAGGGGATGTGGGAAAACTGGGATACTTAAAGCACTGTTAGTGGAGCTGTGAATTAATACAACCATTTTGGAGAATAATTTGGAGCTATGCTTAAAGGGCTATAAAACTATATGTACTACTACTACTAATAATAATACTCAGTAATACTACTACTAGGTCTATATCCCAAAGAAATTAAAAACAAAAAGAAAAAAAAAGACTTTTATGCATAAAACCACAACAGCTTTTTTTGTGATGGCAAAGAATTAGAAGTTGAGAGAATGCTCATCAATTGGGGAATAGCTGAATGAATTATGGCACATGATTGTGATGGAATACTATTGTGTTATAAGAAATAATGAGCAGTATGATTTCAGAAAAACCTGGGAAGACTTATATGAATTCATGTAAAGTAAAGTGAGCAGAACCAGGAGAACAATGTTCACAGCAACAGTAATATGGTGCAATGATCAAATGTGAATGATTTAGCTATCCTCAGCATTATAATTTTTGAAGATAATTCTGAAGGACTTATGAAACAAACAAACAAACAAACAAGCAACCCTCCAAACCCCCCAAAACAAAAAAAAAATCCACATCCAGAGAGAGAACTGATGAAATCTGAATGCAGATTGAAGCATACATTTTAAAACTTTCTTTATTTTCTTTTATTTTTGTCTATTTTCTTTCACAACATGACTAACATGGAAATATATTTTCCTGACTGCACATGTATAATCTATATCAAATTGCTTGCCTTGTCAATGAGGGGAAATGAGAGGGAGAGAATTTGGAACATAAAGTTTAAAAAAAAGTTGAAATTTGTGTTTATATATAATTGGAAAAGCATTTTTTAAAAATGAATGTATTACTGTGATTTTTTTTTTCACTTTTTCTCTCAATGCTGAACACTGTCACAGTATCTCTGTGTTATATATTCGAGTGTATGAGCAAGGAAAAATCTAGCATGAAGACAAGCTATTTTTATACTGTAGTTGTTCATCTCAGACTAGTTATCACAGGAACATTTCCTGGGCTGGTTTTCTGCAATACTATGTTAAGAAGAGGGTCCTAATAATTAGAAGAGGCACCCTGAAGATTCCCAAAGCTCAAACATCATCATTTTTGAACTCTGAAGCATCTCATCTAATGAAGATGTTTCTAAAACCGATGACCAAATACATATTATTTCTTCAGCCCTTTGATAAATGTGCAGAAAGATAAGAAACAAAAAAATTCTAAATCCAACATGGTCCCTCAATAAATGCATGAAACACACTGCTCTTTCCATAAACATTAAAAGTATATCAGAGTTGAGGAGGTAAGGTAGTCAGTAACAGGGAAGTACCTCTGATTCCCTGACAGCTCAGAATGACTGGAAGAGGACTCAGAGAAGAAAGGAGGAAAGTTCCATTTCTTTGCTGGTGTTACTTACTCCATTTTATTGCAACAATCCAAACATGGAGGGCAAAAGGCTTTTTATTGTCATATCAGATTTACATGGTAAAATTTAATGCACTGCTTGTCAGCTTTAAACACTGGAAATATCAATATAATGTCAAATTATATTTGACTTCAAACCCAAGTGGTTATAAAAATGCAGTACAAATTTACAATCATTTTGTCGTCCCCCTTTCCCACAATAAAACCCCTGTTATATTCTTTATGTGGAGCTAAACTTATTTTGCTCATAGCTAGTAATTTATTATGCCTTATATCGGATCTGAAGTATGTTTCTCTTAGAAATCAATGGAAGGCCTGGAACAGCAACCAACCTTTGTAATTATGGCTTTGAAGTAATGTAATTGTGGTTATTAATGCCTCATACATCTGCTGGAAAGGTTCTATGAGTTTGTACAAAGTTCTGAAAGCAATAAAATTAATTTTGGGGCAGTCAGCTAGCAAAGAGAAGATCACCAATGCTAATTGGAGTGCATGGCACACTTTCTGCTAATGCATTTTGTGATCCATCTTCCACAATGGAGATCTTGGCCAGGAGAGTAGTAAAGTGCTGTATTAAAGGAACTTTCAGCAGACTTCAGTTCCAAAATAGCTCTTTTCTGGGTATTCAGACAATTCAATATCATTTGGATCAAAGGCTTGGTGGTACAGCCACTAAAGGCTTTTCACTACCAAGCATCGGAATCTGAGTTCAAACCTGCATTCAGCAGCACGCTTCTTGGTGACCTCCCTGCCACTAGTCTTTAATGGCAGCTTGTGTTGCCTTTGAGGCAATCACTAGAGTATACTGGCTCATAGCAATGTGAAATCCAATTGTATGGGTGACTTACTAGAGAAACAAAAAGGGAGTGTGACGATAATTTTAGGAAAGGACATAGAAGTCAATAATAATAAGATCTGTAAAGTTATATATGTATATATGTATATATATATGTATGGTTTTATTTCTATACATATATACAGACACATACATATACATGTGGTTTGATCATTTACAAGTCACTCATCAGGTAAATGTGACAGAGAATGAATAATTGCACAGTGCCTGGAGGATATATGGAATTTAATAAATGATTATTGATTTATTGATTCACCCATGGTCACAAAGATAGTAAGAAACACAAAAAGGATTCCAATTCAGGTCTTCTGGACTCCAAATTTAGTAACTTTCAACTATGCCGTGATTCCTCTTAACAGCATCATTAACCAAAGAGCAAAGTGGATAAGTAAGACGAATAACAACTAAAATAATAACAATATCTCATACTTATGTAGTACTCTAAAGTAGAAAAAAAGTTCTTTGCTTTTAACAACTTCATAAGCTACATAGTATGACAATTATTGCCTTTAACAGAAAAGGTTCTGAGGTTCCAAGAGGTTAAATGATTTGTCCATGAAATGTCAGAATTCATATTAGAATCCAAGACTAAAATCCCCCAATTCTCTCATTCTAATTCTCGAGGTAAATTTATTCACATCATGTAGGTTATAGGCTTTTTAAGAAAGGCATCCTTTCAAAGGCATTAAAAAAAAAAAGAGTTCACCATATTTTGAGGGACAGGTAGCTCTTGTTCCCTGATATTTCATGACAACATGTCCCTTCAGCTTATTATATAGAATCAGTTTCCAGTATATAAGTATATAGATGACTCTAGCTAGGTGTTTCCCTCCCTATTGTTTCTGTGAACATCTGGGATTGACCCTATTCTCTGTCTTTTCATTATAAGATTCAGAATCAAGATAACTTCAGAATAGTGGAAGATAAATCCAGAAAATTAAGTTGCAGTCAGACCCTAAAAGACCTTTGATGTCTAACCCAGAAATGTTCACTTTATTCTGTAGGCAAGGGGAAGCAACTGAAAGCTTTTGAGTAAAGCAGTGATGTGATAAAAATTATTTCCAGTGGGTATCTGTAGCCATAAGTTATTTCCTTGACTACTGCTTCTAAAAGTAGACTTGAATTCTAGATCCCCCGGCCTCTGGCTCCAAACTTTAGAGACTGCCAGAGATCTAGAGCCTCAAAGTGTGCTCAGAAGGAGCTGAATTGTGACTCCAATCACTCATCAGGTCTAAAGGGATTTATTAGGAATCCTGAAGAAAAAACTTCCCTTCTCCACCTGTCACCAAAGTGAGATTTAAGCGGCTTAAGTGCACATAAGTCAAGCAGAAATTATGGTAATTGGACTTAAACTTGCCTCCCTCTCTGCATACTGTAAATAAGAGAAGACAGTTTAAACAAAGGAGCAAGATGTAAACTCACTGTGGAGATCAAAGCAAATCTGGAATTTAATTCTGCTAAAAGAAAACAGAATCTACGATGTATGACCAGTGTTTTGTAATACATTTTACATCGCTGGAAGCTGGCAGCACAAAACATGATTTGCACAACATGTCTATATAGGTAAGGGATAAGAAATGATTTTAAATGCCCCCTATTGTGGATAGACTGCTTAATTATTTAGAATTCAAGTAGTAATTTACCTATTCTTTTCTGCAAACTGCATAGTGAGTGATTTATGGTTATTTGAGTATCCCCTCCTCCCCAAATGAAAGCTCTGTCTACACCCCTGAACTTTTCTGTATCACAGCAAACCGCCCATAGAAACAACAACAAAATGTACTTAATTTTTATACCTACACTGTGGTTTCTTTTCACTAATTGACTCCTTATTGAATCTGTTCAATTGTTTGGGTTTAGATGGAAAGTTGGGTTGGTAGTAGGAGGTGGCCTAAGATTGATGATTGAAAGCCTGCCCCATTTTGATTTGTTCCTCTAAAGCTCTCTGAGCTGTTCTTGTCTAAACACCTTTCTGATGTATTATGCATCACCCTGTTGGGGGATTTGATCTACCCCTAGGCAGACTATGTGATTGAATGTGCATTGTGATTTGAGAAATGATTGCAAAGCACTACCTGCCCTCAATCCCTCCCTTTTGACCTGCTTTAGTCCTGGGTATCCTTTCTATGAGATTTGTAATTCTTAGCAATGGAAAATCTATGTTTGGTTAATCAATCAATTAATCAACCAATAATCATAAAGTATATACTATGCTAGGCATTAGGTATACAAAGAGAAAAGTGCAAGAGTTTCTGCTCTTAAAGAACTTATACTCTATAGGGAGAAAACATGAACAGATATCTATATACAGACACAAGGTGATGGGGATAGGGGAAGGGCCATTTTTGTTTTTTCAGTCCTGTCTAACTCTCTGTAATCCCATTTGGGGTTTCCTTGGCAGAGACACTGGAGTGGTTTGCCATTGCCTTCTCCAGCTCATTTTACTGGTGAGAAAACTGAGGCAAACAGGGTTGAGTGACTTGCCCAGGATCAGTCTTCCTGACTCCAGGTCTAGCACTCTAAACCATTGGGTCACCTAGTTGTTAAAAAGTATTAAAAGAGACTTTATACAGAAGGCTGCACTTAAGCTGATCCTTGAAGGAAAATAGGATTCTAAAAATCAATGTCAAGTTTAAGGTATTATTTCATGAGACCTGAGGAGAAAAAAACAGATGTGTTAGACCTACCATCAGCTTGTTAGTACTAATGAATGAATCTGCCTTAGGGATAATAGCATCAGCAAACAAATACTTTTTAAAACATACGCTTTTGCCTTCTATTTCTCCCCTTCTCCAAATCCACCCTTCAAAGAATAGTTTGAAAGACCTTTTCCCACCTTAGCTACAAAGCTGCATAGTAATTTCTTCCTCTAGTCACAACCAGTCCAGACCTCAGTTTCCCCATCTGTAAAAAAGGATTGTATTAGAGTAGATTACCACTGTAGTTCCTTCTACCTTTACCTTCATGATCCCATGATTCTTAGAACTTTTTGTCTACCCTGATCACTCAGTAAATAGCTATAGAATGGCTCATATTCCTATGTCATTCTCCTTGCAACAACTCCATAAAGTGAGTGTGTCAAGTATTATTACCACAGTCGCATCGATGAAGAGACAGAAGCATAGAAGGGTTAGGGTGTTTTCCTAAGGTCACACAACTGAAAGTATCTAAGATTTTATCTCAGGTTTTGTGAATCTTAGACACATATTCTACCTACTGCAATAGGCTGTCTTACGACATTTTGTGAGGGGCCATTTAACATCTTATGCTGTAGTCAGAATATATGCTCAAGCATATTTGACTTTAGAAATAATCTAGTCCAAACCCATCATTTTACAAATGAAACTGAGGCCCAAAGATATGATAGGATTTTAAGAACAGGTACACAGCAAGCAGCAGGGTCAGCATTCAAACTAAGTTTCCCTCACTACAAATCCAGTGTTCCAACAGCTAACCACCATTCTCTTATATCCCCAAGAAATGGACTGAGGGCAAGGGACCTTGCCTTATACTTCTCAGTCTTCTACCATGCCCAGCACAGAGGCTTAAATACAACAGATTCTCAATGAATATCTACTGATTTAACTGAAAGTAGAAAGTGGATGGGTACCTGAGCCATATGAATAACAAAGGTCAGATCAATGTTGTTGAAGGAGATGGGGGAGGGATATATGCCATGGGGTACTGAGATAAGCCTATCTAGTCAACTAAGAGGCAGTATAAGGGTACAGCCATACTAAAATATTGTTAGACTAGGTTTTGAAGATAAAGGACACATTAATTACCTTTCTAATGTCTTTCCAAATGATTTCCCATTGAACAGGCCACTGAGTTGTAGTGTTGTTTTGAACCCCAAATGAAATAATGGATGTAAAGGTCTCTCTCTCAATCTTAAAGCATCATGTAAATGACTGTAACAATGGTGATGGTGACTCGAAGTATGATACTGAACAAGCCAACCAGGGTATATAGCAACTTAGCAGCTACCAAAAATGAATCAAAATACAGCCAGTCAGGCAAGACAGCTGGAATGTTTTGATCTATGCATCTACATCATAGCTGCCTTCCCTGTTGCTTTAGCCGTCTGACCACTCCAGGCCTTGTACGAAATTCAACTGCTTTCATCCACATGCACCAATCCATTATTCTGGTATTACTTGTCAGGGTTGTCACAAGAGCATGAATTGTACAAGAATTCAAGTATCAGAATTCCAAATGGAGATATAAGAACACAACCACCTTCAGGGGAAAACAACCACAACAACACTCCCATAACTTCTCAACCTCCTTCTCGATCTGAGCCTTATGCCACAGAGATCCTACTTAGGCACTGGATAGAATCAAACAATATGTATTTATTGAGGAGCTATGTGCCGTCGCCCTCTACCTTTGCCAATATCATTCCAAATGCCAGCTCATTCATGAAGCCTTTCTTGATCCCTTCTGGTTGGAAAGGACCATTCCTTCAGTTTTCACATATACTTTGCTTGCGTTTATTTTTTAATATACTTATTATGTTGTAGCTTGTGACATAATTGGTATAAAGATGGCTTGGAGTCAGGAAGATCTGACTTCAAATTTCATCTCTGGCATTTACTAGTTCTGGGACCCTGAATCTCATTTCCTTCATTTTAAGAGGATAATAACACTTTTAGCAAAAGTGAGAGTGGGGTTATGAAACTCATATATATGTAAAGTGCTTGTAAACTATAAGGGAGTTATAAATTCAATTGTTATTGCTATTTAGTATATAATACTTCTCCAACTAGATTGAAAGCTCCTTGAGGGCAGATACTGTTTCCTTTTTATCTTTGCATCTTCCCTAGCACCTAGCATAGCATTCTCTGTATAATAGCTATTCAGCATGTATCTGTTGGATTGAAATGATTTCCTATAAGTTATCTTGATTATTTTTAATGTAGGTGGTCTCTGCATACACAAGACCTAAGTTATAATGCTATGCACCAAAGAGCAGAATTTAGTGTGAGACCTTCTTGGACCTTGTTCAAGAGGATTTAGTATTTTGGGACCTGACCTGAGATTTCATCAGTCAGTTAGTCGATAGAAAATTTAATGGCCTACTATGGGCTGAGCACTATTCTAAATTCTGGGTATCATCAGTGTAGGGAAGTTCTAATATGAAAACTTCCTTCTCTGCCCCCCAACACAAACTGGCAACCCATCTTTAAATTGCAGTCTTAGAAATTTGCAAGGGGTCCTGAGGTTTGAAGTGATTTGCCCACAGTAACACAGGTAATGTGTGTCAAAGGCAGGACTATCCTGACCTCATAACTTGTTCTCTACCCACTGAGACAATAATACCATGATGGTAGGTATTAGTTGCTGAGGATTAAAGGGAACTAATAATTCTTACAGAGTGGTCCTATTGTCTTGACTTTGACACCTGAGAGTGTCAGTGTATTTTGAAACCACCAGACAATGTGACAGAAGAGAAAGAGACTTCATTCTTGCCCTCCTGGAGGTTAAGGTCCAGTGGGGAAAACAGTATACATATACACATTAAAACAATTAAGAATCCGAATAGGAGTATATACTTAAGTGATGATTTTTGTGGGACCCATCCTAAGTTCAGTTTAATATCAGAGAAGAGTCAATAAACACTGTACTAATTGGTAGGGTTTTCTGGGCTTTGAGGGATAGAGATTTGGAAGATGGGAGGTGAGGATTCATTTGTGTCTCTATCAGAATGAGCAAAAGCACAATAACTATTGTTAATTCCACAGAGTTGGTAGAATATATCATATCTCACAACAACTTTGGGAGGTGACTATTATAAGTTGACAACCTATGTGAAGCACTTTGTCAACTTGCAAGAGAGGTAGCATGTTATGGAGGAGAGAAAGTCAGTGGAGGAGGGGATAGGGAGGGAATACACATTGATTAAGTGCCCACTATCTACCTGGTGCAGGGCTGAGCATTTAAAAGTATCTCATTTGATTCTCACAAATCAAGGAAATAGGTGCTACTATTGTCCCCCCTTTACAGTTAAGGAAATTGAGGCATACAGAAGTTAAGAGTCACAGTGTCTGAGGCTGGATTTGAACTCAAGTCTTCCTGAATCCAGAATGAATTCACCTATATTAATAGGTGCCACTTAACTGCTTCAGAGTCAAGAAGAAGGTCCGATTTCTGACATGGAGTACTCGCTGTGTGACTCTGGGAGTCTCACTCATCCTCTCAGTGCTCCCAGACAGCCTTTTAGTGCTAGAATTTTCAGAAGAGTTGATCATTTATCTGCAGTGGATGAGGGAATTTTCTCACTGGTAGTTGTCTACACTGTTTAAGGTGCACTGAATTAGTGGTCAGAAGTCCTAGGTTCAAATCCTATCTTTATTGCTTACTATTTGTGTAATCTCACTGGGCCTCAGTTTCCTCATCTGTAATGGGGTAATAGTGGGATAGTAAGGAGATAATAGCCTTTGTGGTCCCATCCAGCTCTAAATATATGAAGGAGTTTGTTTTTTACCAGAAGCTTCCAACACTAGTGTATCATAGATACAAAAACCAACAAACAACAAAATGACACTATAAAAGTGTTCGTTATTAATCTTCATTTTACTGATAAGGAAACTTAGGCTTAAAGATGCAGGGCTGTGATTTAGTCTCGGTCATACAGCTAATGTGGTGGAATTCCTACCTGGGTCTTCCTAAGTGCAGCATTGTATCTACAACTTAACAAGCATGAATGAAGAGTCATTTAGAAGATAATCATTCCACATCTTTATCTTGATGCACCCACAAAGTACTCCTAAAGGGCATAGAGCTTCTGATCCAGTGTCTTTGATGGAAACCCTTTGAAAAGTATGACTCCAAATAAAACCATCCTGAGCTTCTCCAACCTCAAGGAGAATTGATTCAGAAACTTTCTGAACTAGTTCCTAAGTTAATGTGAGCATCTGAGTTCTTCACCATCAGTCACCACACACTTCGAGAAACAGGAGCCTGGGAGGGGTTTAAGGATGTGCATCTGAGATGCACTCCTCCATCTGCTCCTGCTGTCACTCAGAAACTTTCTGACATCAGATCCATGGCATAGTAGCTTTTTGATGTTGGATCGATGGTATAAACAACAATTCTGAGTGACAGCTTAATCAAGAAAAAAACCTCCAACATCCATACTTCAGAGGCACAGAAACATCTGCTGTATATCTACTGAGGATCAAAGGATGGACCTGAGAGAACTTAATCACATTTGTAGAAAGTTATTTTCCAAGGTCCAACTTTTCAAAAGTATTGCTTCTATGTCACAGAAGATGCATGAAACTTAGTAAGAAAAAAAAAAGACTTATTCCTCGACTCAGGCAACTAGCCTTATATTCAGTTCTGATGAGATCAAGAAGTTTGGAAAATCCAGGAGGGGTGAGGTCACGTCTTCATTGAGTTTCAGATTTCCCTCAATGCCTGGCAAAGTGCTGAGGACACACAATAGGGACTTAATAATTATTTTTTAATTGGAATGGATTTAATCTCTCACTTGTTGGCTAGTACTAACTACTGTTTGCATCCTATCACAACAAGTGATATGGGGATCCTGCCAAATCAGAGTTCTAGGACTGGAAAACAACCTTATATAGTCATGCTAAATGTTCACAAAGTGGGTCTGGAAATGAGTTCCCCATTCTACGACATATATAATGAGAGCATATACAACACTAACTTCTCCTTGGGAAAACTTAACGAGACAAGAGTGAAGACGGACAGAGGTGATGGAAATGGGCACCAAGTACAGACAAACTACAGTGTCAATAATGCCAGGAGAGAGGATATGGCTTATCCTCAAGAGATCTGGGGGCTTTGCTGCCACTGGGGTGGTGGCAGTAGGACTCTGAGCCATAGGGCCTTGACCCAGGGAAGTCAGTCTGGTGACAGTAGTACAACGTATCACATGAAGACTGAAAGGTATACTACAAACACAGCTTTCACTATGTGGAAAGATACCCTTTCAGAGCAGAAGTACCTCCTCCCAAGATGCTGGCTTCCTAAAACATTGATTTGGCTGACCAACACTAGTTAAGGAGTTATGGATAATAACTTTATTTAGGATTATAGATCTACAGAAAAAAGAGTCCTCCAAAGCTTTGTAGGCAAATGCCTTTATTTTATAAGTAAATTGAGATGGAGAGAGTCTAAGTGACTTGCCCAAAGAAATACAGTATTTTGAGGTCCATGAATTAAAATAAAACTCATTCAAAGGGAAAAGACAAGACATTGATTTGTTGTTGTTGTTCAGTTCATTTCTTTTTCATGTTGTTCAATTGCACCCAACTCTTAGCGACCCCATTTAGGGTTTTCTTGGCAAAGATACTAGAGTGATTTGCCATTTCTCCAACTCATTTTACAGAATAGGAAACTGAGGCAAACAGGGTTAAATGACTTATAGAAGGTTACACAGCAGTGTAGTGTCTGAGGCCAGATCTGAACTCAGGAAGATAAGTCTTCCTGCCCTCAGGCCCCGCATTCTTCTCAGTTGTGCCACCTAGTTGCTGATAGGTATATTTTAATCCTGAGGTCTTCAGACTTTACCATATTAATACAAGCATCCTTCCTCTCCCTCCTTGCACTTAATTAGGCTTTCTTTTTGGCTAGGCAATGGGGTTAAGTGACTTGCCCAAGGTCACACAGCTAGTAAGCGTTATGTATCTGAGGCCAGATTTGAACTCAGGTCCTCCTGAATTCAGGGCTGGTGCCCTATCCACTGTACCACTTAACTGCCCCACCTTTCATTTATTTAACAAGCTTTTATTAAGTCTCTACTATGTGTTAGGTACTATAGTAGCTAGGTTGTAGGAATAGAAACATATAAATAAGAAAGAGTTCCTATCTTTTAGGGACTTATATTCCATGGGAGGGAAGAAATAGACACACAGTTAAATATGAAATTTCTTCTAAATAAATTTAGGATAAAGCAATCAAGATAGATGTACTATAATAGATGGCATTTGGGCTCAGCCTTGAAGGAAAGTAGGGATGCTGCAAGGTTGAGGTGAAGAAGAAGTAATTTCTAGGCATGGGGGACAACATGCACCAAGAAATTTAGAAGAAGGAGTATGATGTAGGGGGAATGAAAAGTAGACCTCTTTGGCTACCACATAAAGTATGAAAAGCAGAGTAATATACAACATTCTGTTAAGGTAACCCGTAACTACATAGTGAAGGACTTTAAATGCCGGACAGAGGAGATTGTCTGGATACTGGGTATTAGGGCATCTCTGTGGCTTTTTGAACGGGACAGTGGCATGGTCAGATCTATGCTTAAGGCATATCATTTCAGTAGCTCTGTGGAGGATATGCTGGAGGAGTTAGAGGCCGGATTAGGGAGATGGCCATATGGATGGAGAGAAGAAAAGAGAGAGAGAGAGCTGATGTCAGGGTAGCATATACTTGACAACTGGTGAGCAATGAGGAAAGAAGGACAGGAATGTGTCCACTCTGACTCTGAGGTTGCAAATATGAATAACTAGAAGGGTGGTGGCAGTGCCTTCTTGTGACATCAAATGAAATAATATTTGTAATATACTTTGTAAACCTAAAGTGTTATATAAATGCTAGCTCTTAGAGCACAAGTTAGCAGAATATTGTTCCATCAGAGTGCAATAGCAAAGATTTTCCCATAAACTAAGTGTCACTACATGACAATGTTAGCCAAATTGAGACAACAAAGTTAATGGGATCTAGATTACTAGGTCACAGACCTGAGATTATCTAGAAGTATAGATACAGCTATGGTCCTGGCTGGGTCAGAGAAGATCTCAAAGGATGGGTGGTAAAGGTTTTAGGGGAATTAGGATATTAAAGAGGACCCTTCTGAAAAATTTGCTTTGAGGAATTCCCTGGTCTATGAGTTATTCTCTAACTGGCCACAAGACCAGATGGACCACATGAACATGAGCTGAAATTTCAATAAAAGATCAAATAACAACAGCTATTGATAATTATGGCTAGCATTTATTATATATTATATATTGTATATATTGTACATATATATTATATTATATTATATTATATTATATTATATTATATTATATTATATTATATTATATTATATTATATTATATTATATTATATTATATTATATTATACTATACTATGTCACGCCACGCCACGCCACGTCACGTCACGCCACGCCACGCCACGTCACGTCACGTCACGTCACGTCACGTCACGTCACGTCACATATATATATATATATATATATATATATATATATATATATATATCATATCATATTATATTATATTATATTATATAATATATATTATATTATATTATATTATATATTATATTATATTCTTCTCAGTTTTGGAAAACACTTCACCTTGGTTATTTGTTTTGATCTTCCACAACATCCCTGCGTGGCAAATAGTATTATTACCTCCATTTTACATGTGGGGAAAGTGAGGTTGAAAGAGATTAAGTGACTACCACAGAGTTATGGAACTAGTTAAGTATCTGAGGCAGAATTTGAACTCAGGTCTTCCTGACTCCAAGACCAGCACTCTATGCACTATATCACCCAGGTGATACATAAATTTTCACAATATCTCTGGTCATTATTCCCCAACAGGGAAAAGTTAACAAATGTGAATAGACTCATGCAATCAAAGCACTATAATAACATTGGGCTTATATAGGGGAGGGGGATAATAATTAAAAAAAAGTGTTTGTTAGATTTAGAACTATTTAGATTCCTAAGGACAGTATTGTGAAGTTTGACAATCAGAAGATTTATTTTCTACACCAAGCTCTATAACTTGCCAGCTGTAATTCAAGACAAATCACATACTTTCTCTACATATTTCTTTATCTGTAAAATGGGTATAATAACACTTAGAGAGTACTACTCTACCTCCCCACAGAGTTGTTTTCAGGATTGGATATAACAGAATCCAAGTATAGCAGTTGGAAAGTTGTAAAGCACTTTATAAGTGTAAGCTATTATTATTTCCCCTGAGTTAGTCATTCTGTCTTCCTCTTAATACTTATCTGTAATTTTTGTTGACATTAATAGCTTATATTTATATACATTTAGGGGCAGATTATTAAAATGAAAGATGATGTAATGAGTCCTTTTTTTAAAATTAGAACTCAGTCTTCTAACTCAGAGTATTCAAGGACTAGTGGCTTATGTTTAGAGCAGAGGTAGGTAACAAGGCTTCTGGAACCAGTAAGTCTGGATGTGCTTAAAGATCCAAGAGTGGGAGCCACTTCAATTGTAGAATCATTGCAACTCTGATTTACAGTGAAGAGATTAACCTTGTTAATTCTGACTCTACTAATTGGGAATTTGTGATCATTTGACCTAGACTGGGCTCCTGTTTACCTCTGCACTCTCCTAGAAGAGAGGGCTGGCTAAGCAAATTAATGTAAATGAGATTATAGGGGAATATACTAAACCTACTTTTTAAGGACTCAGGCACATTCCTTTGTTGAATATAAATAGATGCTAATTATGATGAGTTATCTATTTGTTAGGGTTGGACAGGAATTTTACTTAAGACCATTTATAGTGTCCTTGAACTAGCAGTACTTCATGTCCTTAAAATTAATTTTAGAAAAACATAAAAATTCAGATTTATTACTAATTCTGATAGACTTTCCCCTAACTACTAGTTTAACATTACCAACTCAAGGATAAGAAGGCTCACTTTCAGAATATCACTGATGTGCACTTAATCATGGGCATACTATAATATATAAATGTGGATTATAAATCATAATAAATACAAAAATATATGACATGTAATATACAATAAATTCACATATTATAATATAAAGTATAATAAATATAAATCTATAAAATAAAATCCCTAACATTCTATTATGAAGTCACTGAAGACCCCTCTCAGTAACTTTCATCCTCTACTTTTTCTTAACTGTCCTCTCATAATTGACCCTTTGACCTCTCTTAGAAGTCAATGTGAATAAAGAGGTTTTGTGATCCAAAATCAATAAATGATGATTTTTTTTCAAGAACTATATGGGTGATGTTTTACCCTAATAGAAGCAACCATACAAATGTAGGCTATTGGTCATTCTTCTACTTCCAGTCTGGTTGAGAAGGCCCAGAATGAAGCACAGAAAACTCTCAAGTCATGATTAAAATTTGATATAATCTTAAAATAGTTGATACTTACAATGTTATTTATAGTTTAAAAAACACTATATCCATTATCTCATTTATTTTTTATAATAACTCTCTGAAATCTTACTCAAGAAGCTCCATGGCTCCCTATCACTCTGAGAAAAAAAAAAAAAGAAGAATCTCCTCCGTTGGCATTTTCTCCCTACCTTTCTGGGATTAGTATTCTTTATCTTTTTTGTATACTCTGTTCCATTTCAGATGACCCACTTGTTTCTCATATACAATATTCTATTTACCATCTCCATGCCTATTCATAGGCTGCCTTCCCTCCGCACCTCTCTGTTTTGTAGAAGCCTTGGTTTCTTTTAAGTATAGATACTGATATAGCTAAGGATGGCATGAATGCCTATATAAGGTTTTTTCTGATATATCCAGTTGTTAGTTCACTTCTTCCCTCCAAAAACATTACTTAATGAATATACTTTATAATTTTTATTTCTGTACATGTTTTCTCTCCTGAAATCTACTAAATAAACCCTATCCTTGAGGTCAGGGGCTGACTCATTTTTCTCCTTATATTCCCAGTATGTAGCACAGTATCTAGCATATAGTTGGCATTTAATAAAAGTGTGAATGAAGGAAGCACTCTCTATAAGTATTAGTATGGCAGCATGACATGATTCGTAGAGGCTTAGCCTTGGAGTCGGAAAGACCTGAATTAAAATCCTGCTTCTGTTGCATCATATTATTTGTTTGATCATGTGCAAATAATTTAAATTCAATATCTCAAGAAAGAATATCAATTAAAGATAAGTTTCCAGTCTTCATCAGGGAACAGAGTTAAGCTATTAGAAATTACTCACTCAAAACAAAGTACTGGTCTGGACCCAAAAAAAAAAAAAGAATAAAACAAAACTATCAATGGGTGGTACATGCCAGTGTAAATGGACTTAAAGAAAATAAACAGAGAGCTAGGTGTGCTCTATAGAAGAACTAGATGACTTTATTGGTTATAGATTCTGGATAAGAAATTTAGTTTTCCCAAATGATCTGGCTATTTTTTATGGTTTGGGAATTACAAGCTGAAATCCAAGAATCCTCCTTCCAAAACACATCATTTTTCCTGCCTTGTTGAGGTAAAAATCCAAATATGTTAAGTTTTGCCACTTTTCCATTTTTTGGTTAAAAAAAGGCAAAGTATAGTTGTAGTCAAATTAAAAAAACATACCATATTTGTTGTCTACCTGAGAGACAGAAATGTTTGCTGTGAGATAATTTCCTTTATGTCCAAGGTCAGTGCAACAGGATTGGGAGAGCTTCTAGTATATACAATGCCTTGTACATAACAGGTGTTTGGTCAATACTTGATTCTTCAAGGATATATAGTACAGAAGCATAAATCCTATCATTTAGCATGGCCAAGGGAAATTCACCAGCAGCTTAGGGAGTGCATCAATGGTAGTCTAAATCTAGTTCCTTTGGGAGCTCATCAAAAGCTGGCTCTAGAAACAGAACTTTGGAACTGGAAAAGACCCAGAGATTAGCTAGTGCAACGTTTCCTTTATATGGACTAAGAAAATAAGACTCAAGAGAGTAAATTGGGTGACAAATGCCAGTCCCTTCAACTGCTTAATTTCAGAAGGCACTATAGAAATCATCTAGTTAAGGCTTCTTATAGCTAAGGTATCCCCTCTGCCATACCACTGACATTTAGTCAATCATCATTCCTTGATAATAAAACTCTCTCAGACCAATTTCAGATTGTTTCAGTTGTTTAAAAAGTCTCCCTTAAATTGATTCAAGACCTTACTCCTATTCATTGGTTCGCGTTTTACATTCTGGAATCAAGTAGAATACTATATAATCAAAGCTAGGTTTAGGAAAATGGACTATTCATCAAAGGTATATTTAATATCCAAGGAGATATAATTGTGGTTTTGTGATGAAAAATTAAAAAACATGTCAAAAATCTTGTAGCCCCAATGGTAAATTATGTGAAGCAAAGAATTTAATGAAATATATTAAACATATTTTAAGAAGTAAAAAGAGTTGCAAGGGTATTATATAAGTCAACAAATATAATTACATTCACTTGTTCCTGTTAATTTGTAACTTACTCTAAGTCTCAATGTCTCTTCATTGAGTCCTTCAGATGTTTGAAGATGATTTTATCTTCTCCCACTGAAACATCCTTAGTTCATCTAATGCTTCCCTGAATGACATCACTCTATTCTAAATTGGCACATATCCCAGAATTTGCTCTCTTTCTGTCTTTTCCTGAGAAGGGAAAACAAATCTGCTCACTTTTTTTCTTTTGGCAAATCAGTTGAGGAAAGTCAAATTTTGGAATAACCAAGGGGAACAGCATTTGTAGAGAAACTGTTCCTCATCAAATGTCCCTTACTCTTGTCTTGACAGGAACTTTCCCAGAGGAAGGTTCTAGCAAAGCAGTCAGTGAGAAAAACAATGAAAAACCTCCAGGGGCTTCATCTGACAGCTAGTTAAATGTTTTTGCTTGTTTTCAGTAAATATTTTGAATTGCCACTAGAACTGCCCCTATAGGGCAGTGAAAACGCCAGTGGCTTCAACCTTGAAACAGGTGAGGTTAATCCAACTCTTGCTGAAAGAGTACAATTTAGAACTTGTACTTAGAAAAGGGTCATTGATACTTGAAGTGTACCAAGAGACCTTATCTACCCTAATGAGATCTCCTTCCTACCTGCCTGCCACACCTGGCTGGAAGGTACTTATTGACGACCTAGAGCCTCTCTAAAGAAATTAGACTAGGATGATTAGAAGACTAAATGCCACGCCATATAAAGAACAGTTGAAGCAATTGGGGATATTTAACATAAAGGAGAGAAGATTCAAAGGAGGCATTATGCTAATCTTCAAAAATACAAACTACTGTCATGTAAAAAAGAATTTGCATTCTTTGTCTTCAGAAGATAGAATTAGACAAATGGGTAAAAGCTGAAGAGAGGAAGAGTGCATCTCAATGTAAGAATTAACTTCTCAATGATTAGGGTTGTTCAACAACACAACAGGCTGCCTCTTGTGCTTGTGACTTCCTTTTCATTGGAGATTTTCAGCCAGAGGTGACATAACCATATGTCAAGGATTTTGTAGAAGGGTTATATCCTTCAGAGTTTAATTAAATGGTTCTATGAAATTCCCAATATTAGCATTATACTTTATTGATAATAATAACTAGCATTTATATAATGTTTCATGGTTTACAAAGTACTTCACATTATGGCCAAGGCAACATCTCCAGAAGACTACAATTAAAATGCACATGATTTTGTCTATAGCAAGAATGGAAGGAAATTAATTTTGTCCTTTAATCCAATATAATACATTAGCATTTTTAATGAATCTGTTACCATATGAACTACTAATTATTTTGGAAAGCATAGCACAAGACCCAGTGAAGATGGATTCTAATAAGGGTAGATTTTTTGCTGAACCAATAGGAAGAAGATCAACATCCTAGTTCTCTAATACCCACTGACTTAACTGTGTGACTACCTTGGACAAACCACTTCTCCTCCTGTTCTTGATATTATTTTTCTAGGATTATATCTTTAAGGCCCCTTCTGACATTAATATTCTGTGATTTGTATCTCTGAAATTTTCTAGCAAAACATTTTAAAGTATCCAAAGTATTGCCAACATCCCTCAACGTTTAAGCATAAAAGTTTTTTATCAATAAAAATTTGGTGAACTTTTCTACTTTTTAAGGGCAAGAGAATTATATTCTCTACCTTCCTTCCAAAGCATAGTGAACTCTAGGTGTGCACATGCACACACAAATACACACAGACACACAGACACATACATATTACTCCTATCCTTTTCCTCTTTTTTTTTTCCTAACACCATCTTCTTCACATAATACAATAAGTTGTTTGTTATACATAGCTCCGTGGTAACTCAGAAGCAGTATGGAAACCACCATGGAGATTCATACTTCTCCCCCCAACCATGCCCCAAACCCATTAATTTGATGTTCCTTATTTATCAAAATATGTTTTTATTTATTTAAATTAAATTCATTATTTATTTAAATTAAATTCATTAATTCTAACTGCAACATAAGGCCATCATTCTTACAATGGAAAGATCTGTTGTATCTTGCATTGGAAATTTTCTTTTACTCCTCAACATGGAGTAGACTGATTATCCTTTCCCCAAATGGTGGTCACCGAATGGTGTAATGGATGCTAACATAGACATATAAAGTGGTCACCTCTATTACATGAAGTATTTAGCAATGAACCAAAAATCAGTATTGCTTAAAGATAGAAGCAGGTTACTGACCCTCATTCTAACTTGCCTATCCTTTCCAAAGGTAGTCCTATAAAACCCCCAACACTTCTCATTGCTTTGCTGTGAGAATCACTTTGAAATTCTTGATCAGAGAACATTCTTCTCCATTCTTTGTGAACAAAACTATAACACAAAAATAAATGTTTCTTTGATGGAAAGGGCCTAGTTTGGTTTTGGCTGGGAAATTGGAGTCTAAGCCCATAGAGAAGGAGATAAAAAATTGACCCCCCCCAATTGAAAGGCTAACTGATAAAATGACACATCTATAATATTGAAAAGTATAACCTAATATGTACATGTGTATGTACACACATATGTACATGCACGCACAGTCTTAATCCTTGATATGTGGGAGAAAGAAGAAGCTATCTTCCATCTGTATATTAAAATAAAAAAGTGCATATTTCAAGCATCCCTAAATTTACTTAATTGTGGTACAGATGAATTCAAAATGATCCAACATGCAGAGCTATTTTATTTATACCTTTTAAAAGTTTCTGCTGATTAAACCTTTGAGTTTTTAAGAGAGGCATGGCATATTTCGCTAATTAAAAGTTATATGACCTTGTATTCTTTCTTCTTTCATTGTTATTGGCACTAAAGAATCCTTTGCTTAATTGAATCTGTGTTACATGAGTCAAGTTGGTTATTTATTTTAAGTCCTGGAGGACAGTTTAAGTAGGGTTTGAAATATTTTAAATGAGCCTGCCCAGCTGTATTAACTCTCCATGTTCTTTCCTAACCTCTCTTGAAGCTTGATGCCTCTGAACACTTGAAGATTTCAGTACCTCTGTCCAAACAACTTGGCCCAGTCATTGAATGAATAGCTCTTGAACCTGTTATAGCCACTTGATAAAATTGTAGGAAAATCCCTTTTAAGTAGAAACCCATCCCCCCACCCTCACACCCTTTTAGGAGCTGATGATGGAGGGCAAATTATAGCTTCAGGTGCTCCAATAGAGTTATCATGCCTTTTTCCTTCAGAACGTTTTCTTCCACGAAGAATCAATTCACTGTAATTGTCAAATTGTTCCCTGTTCCCTCCTGTCATTTTCTACCTCCTGTTCCTTTCCTATTTCAGTACTCTGTGCTGCTGTATTTATGGAATCCATTATGAAAAGAAGCTTCAAGGACATCTTCTTTTGTGAGATTTATATATAAATTCGTTTTTCAAAAAAAAAAAAAGCAAACCCCCCCTAAAATAAGCATCAGACTATTCCAAGGATGGTTGTCCCTCTGAAAAGAAGCCCTAATAAACCATCTTTATTGTCCTGTAAAATGTGATTCACTCTAGGGGTTTCAACTTTGCACCAATCATTCTTCTGGGGTTCTATGGCAATAGCGTCTTTCCTGCCATTTCAACAATCAGAAATAAACAACCCTCACTAGTAACTATGCCAACCTAGATCCTGAGTAGTCTTCTCTGCTCTACCGAATTCTGCATTTTCATTGAATTTGGCAGAGTTCATTATGGCATAGAGCACCTCAAGGGAACGGATTACCTACTGCCTGTGATTACTTGTAACATGGTGCCCTGAAATGGAAAAATGCAATAAATGGTAGGGGTAATAATAACAACAATAACAGTAATTATATGTATGTATATGTAGGCAAGCATGCATATATATTATATTCTGTGTATACATATATAAATGTGACTGAGTGAATGAATATATGCAAGAATGTACTTTTTAAGTTCCTGTTTAAATAAAACCTCTGGTTTGCTTGTCAAGTTCCACCCCATGAAAACAGTGAGGGAAACTGATGGTAGGTATTTGACTGGTTCGAGCCCCAACTAATTCACAAGAAGCAGATTCTAGCAAGCAAGCCATTAAGACGCATCAGCTCTGACAGCTGTACAGCTGCCTGGAGGGTGTCACTCCAGAAACCAAACTTTAATGCGCCTGCCTTCCATGTTGGGGAATTGGCTATGTTTTTAAACTAGATTGCAGGTTCATTTAATGATGGCAGGAGAGGTATGGTAGTAGAGGAGAATGTAGAAGGGAGAGCGAAAGGGAGAAACTTAAAACCCTAAGGTGATGTGATGATGATCTTGAAGTGATAATCTGAGAAATTGCATATATCTCAATTTAAATGACTCTGTCTTACAGTTTTTAGAGCCAAGTCATCCCTTGTAAGTATTAACTAAAAAATCTATACTTATATGCCATCTTAAATGAGAACTCTGGAGTTACTAGACTGTTACCAAGACTGCAATTATTTTACTGGGCCTAGTTTTGCAAGAGATTTATGTATTTGGAAATAAGATTCCTTGGCACTCCTCCCTTTCTGCACCTCCCCTCTTACTAAGAAAAGGAGAGCTCCATTTTCAATAGTGGAAGTTTTCAAAAAGGTCTCCAGATTTGGCCCATAATAAATATTGCCTGAACCCAGGCTCTCTCAGACTCTAATTATCAAAACCTGTTCATAGGCCTTGACTCTAAGAGGGAGTGAGAGGCAAGATCCAGACCATAGGCTCACCAGAGAGATCCTAGCAGCCCTAGATTGGAGATGAAGGAAAATAGTGAGCCTGTTGACGGATATATCTATTGGGTGAAAATCACAGGTGGAAGCCCACCTGGGTGACTCAGGGAAAACTATTTTACCTCCATGGTCTCAGAATCACATATTTATAACTTAATGAAAGTCTTAAGATCTATTCTAGTCTACTCCTCTCATTTTAGAGATCATTAATGTAGCTTGAGGAATTGAGAAGGAAAGTGACTTGCCCAAGATCACATAAAAAGTAAGAGGCACAGCCATGAGTACAGTAGAAAGAACATTGGCTCTAGAGTCAGGGGATCTGGGTTCAAAACCCACTTTTGAAACTTAATACCTGTGTGACTCTGGGCAAGTCACTGAACCTTTTGAAGGCCTTAATTTCCTCAAAGGAAAGAATTGGGCTACATCATGAGTCAGTTACCTCCCAGCTCTAGGTCTATGACTCTATTAACTCAGGTCACCTGATTCTAAATCCAATGAACTTTCAATGGCACTACAACAGAGGAAGAAGACTTCACTATCCTGCTGCAAAAATGTTGTTAATGATGATAATGTCATTTTCCTTATTTTCCTCAGAAGGTTATTTGTTGTGAAGTTGAAATTAGATCATGTATTTGTGCATTAAAAAAATTCTTGTCATTCTTTGAAAAGTATAAATTACTGTCCAAATGTCAGGTATCTGGGGTGCCTGGAGCTTGGTGTGAACACTGCAATCTGGAGTGACATTGGGGAAAAAGGTGTTAGAATGAAACTCTCAGATATTTTAAGAAAGAATCTGACATCCTAGGCAAGAGCCTCATGGCCTGACAAGTTCAAATACATATCACTCCCTTCATTGTCCTAATGTTTGATTGAACACCTCTGTGCATTGCAGCTCACACTGGACCTATTTACTTGCTCCCAGCTCTCCTGAGCCAGACACCCAGTACTTGACGTTCTGAAGGCCACACACAGATACTCTATTACTGACACAACTGGGAAGGTATGAAGATGAGGAATGATCTCTCTGGGTGAACTCGAAGAAGATCTAGCTCTCCCCTTAGGAGTTTCCTTTGTTTCTAAAAAAGGTCTCTCATTATATACAGCCAAGCAAAGCAGAATTTTATAAAACTCTCTCCTCTTTTCTCCTCCCCTTCCCTTTTCTTCTCCTCCCCACCTCCTCTCCTCTTCTCTCCAGCACTTAGCACTTCTCTCTCTCTCTCTCTCTCTCTCTCTCTCTCTCTCTCTCTCTCTCTCTCTCTCTCTCTGTCTCTGTCTCTCTCTGTCTCTCTCTTTTTTCTTTTTCTCTCCTTTCTTACTTTCTCTCCTTTCATACTGTTTTCCCCTTTCATTCTCTCATCATTCTTTCTATTTATTCAATCTTTCTTTCCTCATTATTTCTCTTTCCTCCCCTTATAAATGAGAACCATGGTTAGAGAAAGGAGGGGACATGATGGGAGTAAAGGGCCATTTATGAACTTCAACCTCAAGCAGCAATGATAGCTTCTCTCTCTCTCTCTCTCTCTCTCTCTCTCTCTCTCTCTCTCTCTCTTTTTCAATATAAGGAGGAAGAGGGCAAGGGTGTTTCAAAAGGACAACAGTGTGGTAGAGTGCAGAGTTCTAGATACAGAGCCAGAAGAATTGAATTCAAATTAGGCCTCTATCAGTTGCTAATTGTGTTAGTGAAATTCACCTTTCCCTTTAAGTCTTCATTTCCTCATTTATTTTAAAATCAGTGGGTTGGACTAAGTAGCCTCAATAGCCTTTTCCAACACAAAATGTAAGATTCTGTGATAATTCTCAACACAGAACATATCTTCATCTTGAAAATTTTGTAGGAGCAAAGGGCAATTTGTAGGTATATCAACCATTCAATAAGCATTTATTGAGTGCCTACTATGTACCAGGCACCGTGCTAAATACTGGAGATACAAAAACGGACAAAAGATAGTTCCTGTATTCAAGCAGCTTACAAGCTAATGGGGGAGACAACACGTAAACAGATATGTACAAAGTGACCTATATGCAGGATAAAGAGGAAGCCAAGACTAAGAGGGTTATGGAAGACTTCTAGTAAAAGAAAGGATTTTAGTTAGGACTTTAAAAAGGTAGAAAGGTCAGCAGGAAGAGTGGAAAAGAGAAAGTGTTCTAGGCATTGGAGGGACATCCAGAGAAAATGCCCGGAGTCAAGAGACAGAGTGTCTTATTCCCAGAACAGTCAGGAGGCCCATATCACTGCATTAAAGAGTACATGGAGTGAGGAGTAAGAAGACTGGAAAGATAGGAGGGTGGTTAGATTGTGAAGGGCTTTAAATGCCAAATAAAGCATTTTGTATTTGATCCTGGATATTATAGGGGAGCCACTGGAGGTTTTTTTTAGTAGCTTTTGTGTACCATGACATGGTCAAGCGTACATTTTAGGAAAATCACTTTAGTAGCTGAATGGCAAATGAACTGGAGTGGGAGAGGCTTGAAGCAGGCAGACCCAACAGGAGCTATTACAATAGTCAAAACATGAGGTGATGAACTACAGTAGAGTGGTGGTAGTGTCAGAGGAGAGAAGGGTGAATATTAGATAGATGTTGCAAAGGTGAAATGGAAAGGCCTTGGAAACAGATTGGATATGGGGAAAGTAGGAGGGTGGTGAAAGACAATGGTGAATCCAGGATGACTCCTAGATTGAAAGAGTAGAGAAGGTAGGAGTGGGGCAGAGTTTAGGCGGAAAGTTAATGAGTTGTGTTTTGGAACAGATTAAGTTTAAGATGTCTCCTGGACTTCCAGTTTTAGATATCTGAAAAGTAGTTGGAGATGTGAAACTGGAGGTCAGCAGAGAGTTTTGAGCAGGTAGACTTAAGAGTCATCAGCAAAGAGATGAAAATTAATTCCATGGGAGCTGATTAGATCTCCAAATGAAGTAATAAAAAGAGAGAGGAGAAGAGGACCCAGTACAAGCCCTTAGGGACACTTACATTTAGAAAGCATAATTCTAGAAGAGGATCCAGTGAAGGAAACAGAGGTGTAACAGTCAGATAGGTAGAATGAGAATCAGGAAAGAAGAGTATCCTGAAAAACTAGACAGAAGAGAGTATCAAGGAGAAGAGAGTGATCAACAGTGTCACAGGTTCAGAGAGGTCAAGGAGAATAAGAATAGAGAAAAGGCCAACAGATTTGGCAAATAAGAGATCATTAATAACTTTGAAAATAGCAATTTCAGTGGAATATAAGGTTGGAAACAAGATTTTAAAGGAGAAAGAAGTGAGTGGGAGGAAAGTGGAGGCACCCAATCTAGATAGCCTGTTTTGAAGAGTTAACAAAGGGCAGAAGAGATATAGTTTGATAGAGAAGATGGAAGGATCAAGTGATACTTCTTTCATGACTTGAGAGACAAAAGCATGTTTACACATAGAGAAGAATAAATCAATAAACAATAGACAGGTAGAAATGGAAAATAAATGAAAGAATAGGGATGACAGAGGGGCAATCAGTTGGAGGGGAGAGGACTTGAACAATTAGAGAGGTTAGTGTTGGTAAGGAGAAAGACCACTTTCCACTTGAAGAAGGTAAAAGAAGAAGCTCACAGCAAATGGCTTCATTTTTTTTCCTGTAAAATACGAAGCAAGGTTTTCAGAGGACAGAGTGAGGTCAGTGGAAGCCATGGAAGGTTTGAGGGCTGATGAAAAGTTTTGGAAAAGTGGCTGTGGAGAGAAGGATAGTAAGTTGACATTTGCTGTTGGGAAGGGAAAAACTTCAAGTACTTACAATGTAAGAGTGTGAAGTACTTTCACACCTTTTAAAAACAAATTCTATTGATAGCTTTTGTTTTCAATTCTCCCCTTTATATCTCTACCCTCTATGAGAATCATCCCTTAAAACAAAGACTGTTTTTTAAAGAAAAAAAAAGGAGAGAAAAAAATTAGCAAAACTGATCCATACAGTGAAAACTATCTGACATATTCAATGTTCCTCATCCTTGAGTCCTCCTCCCCAATACCTCCGCAAAGGAGGGGGAAGTAAGTATAAGAAGAGTTTCTAAAATGTAAGGCCGGATATAGACGAGCGCCTTATAAGGGGGATTTGAATAGATACCTCTTCTAGTTAAACATGGCTTTCAATTTCTCTTGTGACTGAGACTAGGCAAGGATCTCAGTGCTTTACCCACCTCTCTGCTATGGAGAGAGAGACTGAAGCAGCTTCATCTTAACATATCATGTTCTTCCTAATCTAGCTCCAGTGGACATTCCCAGACTTAATTCACATTACTCTGCTTCATGCACTCTAGACCACAACCCAACTAGCCAGCTTGCTCTTCCTTCAACTAGGCATTCCGCTCTTCTCTCCATTCCTTTGTCTAGGTAGCCATGTATTCCTGAAATGTATTCCTTTTCTCCTCACTTTTGTTTCTTAGGATGATTAATATTCTTTTAAGGCTCACCACAGGTGAGCTTTTCTTTGGGAAATGTTTCCTCATCTCCCTAGTTACTAAGGATCTCTCCCTCTTCAAGTGATGTTTCACATTTCTTTTTTAAAATTATTTTATTTTGTTAAATATTTCCCAATTACATGTAAAAAAATTAAATTTTTTTTGAATTCCAAATTTTCTCCCTCCTTCCTACCCTTATCCGCTCCTTTAGAAGGCATGCAGTTTGATTTTGATTATACATGTGTTCATGCAAAACATATTTCCATATTAGTCATGTTGCAAAAGAAAATACAACATAATACAATAATAATAAGTGAAGTTGGAATTAGAGTTTGATCTGGAATTAGAATTCATCATTTCTTTATTTCCTTATTCACTGATCTGACAGGTTCCCACAATGTACTCATGACATTGCCTTTACGTCTAAATCATATATCCATTTTGACCTCATCTTGGTATATTGTGTGAGATGTTGGTCTATGCCTAGTTTCTTCCGAACTGTTTTCCAGTTCTCCTAGCAATTTTTGTAAAATGGTCAGTTCTTACTCCCAAAGCTTGGATCTTTACATTTATCAAACAGTAGATTCCTATGGTCATTTATTACTATATATTATATACTTAATCTATTTCATTGATATAACACTCTATCTCTTACCCGGTACTAGATTGTTTTAATGATTACCTGTAATCTTTGTAATACGGTTTGAAATCTGGAACTTCTAGGCCATCTTCTTTAACTTTGTTTTTTTTTTTCATTGATTCCCTTGATATTCTTGACCATTTTCTCCTTCCAGGTGAATTCTGTTATTATTTTTTTCTAGCTCTATAAAATAATTCTTTGATAGTCTGATTGATATGGCACTGATGAACTAAATTAACTTGGGTAGAATTGTCACTTTTATAATTTTGTTTCAGCCTGCCCATGAGCAATAGTATGTCTCTAATTATTTAGATCTATATTTGTATGAAAAAAATATTTGTAATTACTGAATTCATCTTGGCAGACAGACTCCCAAGTATTTTATATCACCTGCAGTTTTTTTTTAATGGAATTTCTCTTTCTGTCTCTTCCTGCTGGATTTTGTTAGTATATAGAAATACTGAGTACTTACGCATTTTTATTTTATATCCTACAACTTTTCTGAAGTTGTTAATTACTTCAACTAGTTTTTTAATCGATTCTCTAACGTTCTATAATAAACCATCATATTATCTGCAAAGAGTGATAGTTTTATTTCCTTATTGCTTATTCTAATGTCTCAATTTCTTTTTCTTTTTTATTTCTGTAGCTAGCATTTCCAGCACAGTACAATATTGAATAATAGTAGTGATAACTGGCTTTTTGTACACACCTGTAATATATTTTAATAGCCCTTCCTGATAAGGAAACTCCCTTTACCAATTCAGATCATTAACTATTCTGCAATTTAGTCTTTGATACTTGCCTTGGCATTAAGAGGTTAAGTGATTTGCTCCTGGTCACACAGTCTGTATATGTCTGTCAGAATTTGAATGAACATAGTGCTAACTCTGAGGCTCTCTATCCATTACACCTTCATACTTACTTTACTTCATAAATGTTATAGCACTTTGATCCTACCCCTGGTATGTATGCTTTTTAAGGACAGGGACCATTCTTTAATTTTATCATTGTACACCCAAAACTTGGCACAGTACCTTGAGCATAGCTGTTTGTTGAATTGAAATACTATATGCAGAATATAGTTAACCTTAACCAAACATCTCCACAACTGACTCCAGACTAAACAACTTCACTTTACTCATCAGAATTCAATTTGTTTAATGGACTTTGAGAAGCATGGAAAGGACATCCCTAAAGTCATTGATTATGACAAAACCTTAAAAATAAAAATGGTAACAAGAAATTCTGTAAAGCCTTTAACTTCCCTTATTGCCTACAATATTTTGGCTGAATGGTACTTTCCTGGAGTAGGTTGTACTCTTAAATATTTTATTAGATTTTTGACAAACCATCCATCTTATCTCAGAGTGGAATTCCATCCTTAATCAGTCTGGACAGTTTTGCTTCTTAATTAGTAAGTCACTACTCTACCAGTTGGGAAATCTGGGTTACATGTGGTTTCTGTGATTTTGAGATGACTAAAATTATTGAGGAACTGACCCAAGACTAATTCTCAAGAGAGTTTGCCATCTTTTAGGCTAGGCCAACCTTTAATTTCTGACCCATCATGCTGACATTAATTTTGAATAGCAAGCAACAAGACATAATTGAAACAGCACAGGCAGTTTGCTGCCTGCTTGATCTAAGGATTTGATGTCAGAGTATATTCTATGTGAATATCTATAAACTCTGTGGCCAGGGTCCATTATTAAAACTAAAGTTTATCTATTGCTGCCTGATGCGTCTGTATTTTAGTTTTGTCAGAATGATTATTTATTACTATGTGCTTCATAGGCCTTTTCCTGAAAATTAAATTTGAGGTATCTTCTTATTTTTTTTAAGTAGCTAAATACTACTTTTATGTTAGTTGATACAGAACAACTAGTTCATAATGAGTCACAATTAAAAATTCAATATCTTATCTTTTCTAGCCTGTGATTTAGCTGGAACAAGACTTTCACTCTCCCTGAAACATTTGAGTCAATAAGCACTGCAAGTAGTCACTCTAATTTCCAGATATCTCTCCATTTTATTTTATTTTTCTTTAGAAAAAAAGAAATGTGGAAGTGAGGATGTGGAGTGTTAAGTTCCAAATGTACAAAACCCTATAGCTGTAATCAAACACTTATCTACTCTAGCAGCTAATGACAGACATAACACTCAGCCATTTGCAGTCTAAGTGAAGTAGCAAGACAGAAGTAAAGGAGGAAGAAAATGGCTAAAGATTATGCTGTGCTCTATGGTGTTATTCACAAGGGAAGCTCTTTTCAAGACAACAAAGAGAGATTGTTGATTGCAGGAGGAGACTTCATTATGACTACAAATATGTACTTTCTTTTATGTATTTATTTTTTAGCTTAGTGTTCTAATTTTTGTCTGTTTGAAGGCATTCAAAAGGCACTGAAAGGTACAATGGAATCTATTAGAGCCTGAGATAACACAGGGGGATAGGGATACAATGATGCTATTCTTCCTATGTAGTCACCATTATCTTATAACAGAGGCAACACTCCCACCCCTTGTAAACACTGCCCCCCCCCACTATCACACATCAGTTTTGTCTCATTCATTTGATCTTTCTGCATAATGGGAACTTTTCCTTCATAGTGGTATGAAAGTGAAGGACTGAGGACTGGCTTTCAAAATAGTGGAGACCTTTAGAAAAACCTTTTGGGAGGGATCAACTCATCACCCTCTGTTAATCACTATGAAGAAACAGAATGTATTGTCTAATAGGAAACCTCTTACAGAAAACCTATCTATACTTGCAGATATTCTTCAAAGGGCCATATACTCTGTAATACCATATCTCAGCAATACTCCTTTCATAATGATGCAGTGAAGCCTCATTAAGTGCAAATTCTCATTAATTCTGAACCTCCCTGGTTCAGAGGCAAGCAAAGAAACCTCATTAGAACTGAATTCACTATTTGTCTTTGTGAGATGATCATTTGATCAAGATAGGACTTAAGCATACTTTTACTTCAGTCAGGCCACTTCAAAGACAATAATTAAAATAATAACAGTTAGAATTATAAACAAGAACAATCTACCCAACAAAACTGAATACAATCCTGTAGCAGGAAAATGGATATTTAATGAAATAGAGAACTTTCAGGCATTTTTGATGAAAAGGCTAGAGCTAAATAGAAAATCTATAAACATGAGTGAGAAATCATAAGGGGCTCAATAAGGTTAAATTGTTTACGTTCCTATTTGGCAAAGTCATACATGTAAGCCCTAAGAATGATATCAGTATTAGGACAATTAGAAGGAATCTACTTAGAGGGTATGGGTGTGAGTCTATTAAGTTGAGATGATCTCAAAAGATGAATGGAAGGGTGAAAAAGAGAGAGGCACTAGAAGAAGGGGGAAGGGAAAAGAAGGGGAAATTTATCTCATATAATAGAGGTGAAGAAGGGAGAATTTTTATAATGGAGGGGAAAATGGCAGGGGGAAGGTAACACTTGAACCTCACTCTCATAAGAACTGGTTCAAGGAGGGAAGGAAGAAGATACACACAAATACGCATACACAAGTAGGTAGAGAAATTCATCTTACCCAAGAGAAAAGCAGGAGGGGAAAGGGAAAAAGCTAAGAGAAAGAAGGGGGATAATAAGAGGAGAATAGATTAAGGAAGGCAGAAGTAAAACAGACTTTTGAGGAAGAACAGGGCAAAAACAAAAAAAAGATGAGAAGAGAAGAGAAGAGAAGAGAAGAGAAGAGAAGAGAAGAGAAGAGAAGAGAAGAGAAGAGAAGAGAAGAGAAGAGAAGAGAAGAGAATATAGGAAAATACACAGTTAACAATCATAACTGTGAATTTGAATGGGATGAACTCATCCATAAAACAGAAGCAGAACAGATTAGAAACCAGAATCCAAAAATACATCGTTTACAAGAGATACACTCAAAACAGAAAGATGCACACAGAGTAAAAATAAAGGGCTAGAGCAAAATCTGTCATGCTGAAGCTGAAATTAAAAAATGCAGACATAATAATCATGTTCTCTGACAAAGCAAAAGTAAAAATAGATCTAATTAAAAGAGGTAATCAGGGAAACTACATTTTGATAAAAGGTATCATTGACAATGAATTATTATTATGTTCTAAAGAAATTAGAACCAAATAGTACAACATCCAAATTCTTGAAGGAAACTTGAAATGAGTTACAGGAGGAAATAGTAACACTAAACTAGTGGGGGAAATTCAATTTGTCCCTCTCAGTCCTAGACAAATCTAACCATAAAATAAACAAGAAAGAAGTTGAGGAGATAGATAGAATTTTAGAAAAGTTAGATACCATAGACCTCTGGAGAATATGTGGGAATAGAAAGTAGTACCTCTTTTCCTCAACTGCATATGGAAACTTCATAAAAATTGTTCATGTATTAGGGGATGAAAAACTCACAAACAAATGCATAAAAACAAATGTTAAATAAATACTTGTTATACGATAGTACAATAAACATTACTTTCAATAAAGGGGCTTAGAGGCATAGATTAAAAATTCATTGGAATCTAAATAATTTAATCATAAAGAATGAGATAAAAGCATAAATCATCAAAACAATGATTTCATTAAATATAATGACAATAATGAGACAACATGCCAAAATTTGTGGGATGAAGCAAAAGTGTAACCTAAGGGAAATTTTACATCTCTCACCATTTATCTCAGTAAAAGAAAGAAAGCAGAATGAATTGAGCATATGACAAAAAAAAAAAAAACCTAGGAAAAAAGAACAAATTAAAAATCTTCAATTAAACACCAAAATACAAATTCTGAAAATTAAAGGAGAGATTAATAAAATTGAAAGTAAAAACTTAAAATAATAAATAAAAGTAGGAGCTGGTTTTATGGGGAAAATAAAATAGATAAATCATTGCCTAATTTGATTTTAAAAAAGAAACACAAAATTACCAATAACAAAATGAAAAGGGTGAATGCACAGTAGATGAAGATGAAAGTAAAGCAAATATTCGAAGCTGTTTTGTTCAACAAACTTGGTAATCTAAGTGAAATGTATGAATATTTATTAAAATACAAGTTGTTCAGATTAATAAAAGAAGTAGAATGCTTAAATAATGATATCTTTTTAAAATATATTGAAAAAGTGATAAGTGAGTTGCTTTAGGGTGAAAAAAACAGGATTTACAAGCACAATTCTTTCAAACATTTAAAGAAAAAATAATTCCAAGGTTATATAAGCCATTTGAGAAAAAAAAGTAAATAAGGAGTCCTACCAAATTTCTTCTGTGAGACAAATATGGTTTTGATGCCTAAAAGTGAGAGCAAAAACAGAAAAAGAAAACTATAGGACGATTTCTTTAATGAATATTAATGCAAACATTTTAAATACACTACTAATGAGGAGATGACAGCAATTTATCACAAAGATCATTCACTATAACCAGACTAGATTTATACCAGAACCACACAGCTGATCTAATATTAGGAAAACTATAAGCAGAATTGACTATATCAATAACAAAAACAACCATCACATAATTTTATTGAGGAAGAAAAAGTTTTTAACAAAATATAATACCAATTCCTATTAAAAACACTAGAAAGCATAAGAACAAGTAGAAAATTTCTTAAAATCATAAGTAGCATCTATCTAAAACCAAGAGCAAGCATTATTTGTAATGTGGATAAACTCAGAGCCTTTCCAATGAGATCAGGGTTGAAGCAAAGATGTCCATTGTGACCATTATTATTCAATACTGAGCTAGAAATGCTAGCTATAACAATAAGACAAGATAAAAAATTGAAGGAATAAAAATAAGCAATGAGGAAACAAAATTGTTGATTCATTTAATGTTTAATTTTTTTTGCAGATGATATGATGGCATAATGAGATTAACCAGAGAATCAACTAAAAAACTAATTTAAACAATAAATTTAATTAATAATCAAAACAATTAATAAATTTTGCAAAGTTGCAGGATAGAAAATAAACCCACACAAATCACAAGCACTTTTATATATTACCAACACAACTCAGCAGATGAAATAAAAAGAGAAATTCCATTTAAAAATAACTGCTGACAATATGAAACACTGGAGAGTATAATTGCCAGCACAAACTCATTGACTCAATTACAAAACGTTTTTCCCATAAAAATAAAGATAAATCTAAACAATTGGAGCAATACTGATTGCTCAGGGGTAAGCAGAGCCAATATAATAAAAATGACAATTCTGCTTAAGTTAATTTGTTTATTCAGTACTGTACTAAACAAACTACCAAAGAATTATTTTATAAAGCTAGAAAAAAATAAAAAAATTCTTCTTGAAGTATAAAACATCAAGAATATAAAGGGAATCAATAAAAAAAAAAGACACCTTAAGGAAGGTAGCCTAGCAATACCATATCTCAAACTATATTACTAAGTGGTAATCATCAAAACAAACTGGTAATGGCTAAGAAATGGAGCAGTGGATCAGTGGAATAGATTAGGTACACAATACACAGTAGTAAATGACCATAGTAAGCTACTCTTTGATAAACCTCAAAATGCAAGCTTTGTGGGAGATACAAATCCACTATTTTATAAAAATTGCTGGAAAAACTGGAAAACAGTTTGGAAGAAACTAGGCCTAGACCAACATCTAACACCATATACCAAGATAAGGACAAAATGGATAAATAATTTACACATAAAGGGTGATATCATAAGTTAATTAAGGAAGCAAGAAAATCAGATTTGTGGATAAGAGTTTTATAACCACACAAGAGACAAAGAAGATCATGGTAAGTAAAATAGATAATTTTGATTATATGAAATTAAAAAAAAATTTGTATAAAAAAACCTGATGTAGTCAAAATTATAAGGAAAACAGAAAACCGGGGGTAAAATTTACAGCAGGTTTTTCTGATAAAGGCCTCATCTCCCGTGTGTGTGTGTGTGTGTGTGTGTGTGTGTGTGTGTGTGTGTGTATATGCATATATATATATATATATATATATATATTTATATATATATATATATATATATATACATATGTATATATATATATATATATATGTTTTTGGAACTGAGCAAAATTTATAAATATGAGCCATTTCTTAGTTGGTAAGTCCTCAAAAGATATGAAAAGGAACTTTTCAGAAGAAGAAATCAAAGTTATCCATAGTCACCTTAAAATGTCCTAAATCACTACTAATTATAGAAATGCAAGTTCAAACAACTCTGAAATACCATCTCATACTTATTGGATTGGCTAACGTGATAGAAAATGAAAATGATGAATGCTCAAACATTTCAGAGAACCATTTGAAACTATATCCAAAGGCCTACAAAATTATGCAAACCTTTGACCCAGTAATATCACTACTAAGTCTATATCCCAAAGAGATCAAAGAAAATGGAAAAGGAACTACTTATACAAAAATATTTATAACAACTCATTTTATGGGGGCAAAGAATTGGAAATTGAAATGCTGTCCATTAATTGAAAAATGGCTGAATAGGTTGTGGTATATAATTATGATGGAATATTATTTTGGTATATTTGATATAAATGATGAGCTAATGAACAGGATGGTTTCAGAAAAACCTAGGAAGGTTTATATAAATGCATGCAAAATGAAGTGAACAGAACCAGGAAGACATTGTACATAGCAACCGTTATATCTATTGTGATCGAGACAATGAACCGAGACAATTCCAAAAGACCCATGACGAAAAAATGTTATCTACCTTCAGAGAGACAGAACTGATGAACTCTGAATGCAGATTGAATCACACCTTTTAACTTTGTTTTTCTTTTAATTTTTTTATCTGAAATTTATTTTGCAACATGGTTGATATGGAAATTTTTTTGCATGACTTCACATGTAAAAATCAAAACAAAATTGCTTGCCTTCTCCAGGAGGGAAGGACGGAGGAGATAGAAGGAGAGAATTTGGAACTCAAAAGTAAAAAAAAAAATTATTAATTAAAAAAATAATTGGGAAGTATTTAATGAAGTAAATGTTATAAATATATATATTTGTGCAGGTATATATATATATATATATATATATATATATATGTATACATATATGTATATACACACACACATACTCACATATGTGTGTGTGTTCCAAAAATTATCTGGGGTGAAAAACAAAGGTGCTATTGCTTCAATAATTATTGAATGAGCTTGCTTAAATGGATTGTAACATTTATACTGTCTTTGTGCATTAATGAACCTTTGACTCAGTTCCACACTCATGGCTGACTCACATAGCGTAGATATGGGAAATAAATCCTAATTTAGTGAGAATACTAGATTATTTATTTTCATATCGAAAATTGTTATTTAAAATGTTCTACCAACACATTTATACAAAGAACAATGATATAAAATGTGGCATTTTTTTTAGACCATTTAAGTTCACTATGATTCTGCCTATCCTGAAACCTATTATCTTCTCTTAAATCCTAAGTATGTCTTTCAAATTGAGGAGAGCATCAAAACAAGATAACTTCATCATTTGTATGTGGATGACATCAAACTATATGACTTAACTGAAAAACGTATTAAATAACTCCTTCATCCCTTGGACTCTTTCTTAAGTCTTTATACAAAAGTTATTTGGATTCAGTAAATACAAAATTTCAATGTGTATCAAGGAAATATAGAGACATAGGCTTTGACTTTCAATCTAGAGGTCACAGCGATGTCTACACATATATAGGTCTACTTCAATCAAGATATATAAAGGATAAAAATATCAAAGAGACAGCTGTCCCTAAATATGTTAAGAGATTGATATCTTGTGACCAAAGCTTGTTGGGAACAGCTAATTTATATCAATTACTATCTACTCAGTACCATTCTTAATATATAACTTCAAAACTGTAAAATGGATCAAAATGTTTTTGTAATATACAAAAAACAGTTCAGTATTAACCAAACAAAAGGACTGCCACCCTAAGCTAGCTTTAGAAAAATAATAAGACTTCCTTGCAAAAAACAAAATGAATGTTGATAGACATTTATAGAACACAGGATGAGTAAAAACCAAAACAAAACCAAAAACCCTGCTTTGTAAATAATAATAGCGCACTAAGTTTTGCAAAGCACTTTACACATATTATTTCATTTGATGCTCAAAACAATCTACAAGGTAGAAAGTGTTATTATCCCCATTTTAGAGGTGAGGAAACTGAGGCAGACAGAGGTCAGGTGATATGCTCATGGCTACACAGCTAGCAAATATCTGAGGCAGGATTTGAACTCCTGTTCTCCTGACTTGGGTCCAATGCTCTATCTACTGTGCAACTTAGCTACCCCCGGAAGTTAAACATGTCTATGACCAACAGAATTCACTTCACTAAACAATAATAAAGGTAGATAACAGGTAGATGCCATTGGATTTATTGAATATAATCAGAAGTGGCTTACTTCCAGATGGAGCCTATGAAACAACTCAGATGCAAGGATAGCATCAAGAGATCATCCATGGATGACATCTATGTGAACTTAGCCAACTATCTGTTGACAAACAAATGTTAAGTAAATGTTATGTGGATTTGTTTGTGGAAACAGATGGGTTTATGATGGCATTTCAGGAAGAGGCCATTGCCACTAGAAATCTATTTTTCAACTGATTTTTAAGGAGCGTGGATTTTATGACCAAGGTCAATTATGCATGGGCAAGGTTACAACTATACAACATGACACAGCAAGTTCTAAAAATTTAGCACCTACCAAATGCCTAGGAATGTGGTGTAGCCAGAATGACATCTTAGAAGCCTTACATCTCTCATGGCCTGGCAAATAACAAGTCCCCATAATGGAAGTCCAGATTTCAAAATGTCTTGGAGAACTCAATGAATTATCTGTACTGGGACCCAGTCATCATCGTAGGCTGAGCTCCTGCTAATAATCTCACAGATATAAGATTAATCTCTTAACAATTTAAGAAGAGTCTTTACAATAGTATGTCAGCAGTCAGTCAATAGTAGGCAAATAAATATTTATTAAGCACCTCCTACATTCCAGTCACTGTGCTAATACCATACCAAATATTCACAATCAGAAATCTACTTGGCACAAAAGGCTTCCTGAACAGAGACTTGGCAGACATCAAAATCGTGTGGAAATAGAACAAGGAGGAATATATTACCTCTGTCGTTTTATTTGCCTCTGGAGTCCTACTGAGGGTGCTTTCAGGAAATGAACAGTGGATGATCAACTTACATCCTAGTACTTTTCTTCAACTTCAAAAAGCACTCATTCTATCTACCATTGTAATAATCTATAGAATATCAAATACATGGCTTTCTAGGGCAGAGCAGGGTAGGTACTCATCCTATGACTTTTCCTGTCTGGGACCCATTATAAAAGGTTGAGAGCAACAAAGATGCAAGCAGGATGGTAATAACAATGGAAAAGTAATAATAAATGGAATACTCAGGATTCTGAAGTTTTCAAAGCCTTTATATTATTTCACTTGCTCGTCACAATGAGCCAGTGAGATAGGTGCTATTACCATATCCATTTTATAGATGAATGAAAACTGAAAAAAATATTTACGGAGGTTCCCATGGTCCCTCAGGTAGTAAATGTAACAGATTTCATTTGAACCTAGGACTTGCTGACTGCAAGTCTAGAACTGTAAGGATTTTATCATAATCTCTTTCAACATTATATTGGGAATCAAGACCCCAGATTCCTAGTCTTAGCTCTGCCACTAGAGTACAGGAGCCTTTCAGAAAGTCCCTCCCCTAATCTAAGCCTCAGAATTCTGTATAAAATGAGGGAGTTGGAATAAAAGGTCTCCAAGGTCCCTTCCACCTCTGAGATTCAGTGATGCTAGGATTTAATTGAATTTGGAATATTTGCCTTTTTTCTTGGGAAAATGATTAGCCCACAATTTTTCATTTTTACAGGCAGACTTCATCTACCATCATTAATGCATAAAACCATGAAATCTAGGGAAATAACATTATAGAGGGAAGTTAACTTACTATGAAATAAAAGAGGTGAGATGGCCTACTAAGGGTAGTCCATGGAGCACAGTCAGATATTTCCTGCTTGTTTCTAGTACAAAGTAAGGGCTTAATAAGTGCTGGTAAGGCCAAAAGATGACAGTGAAGCTAGGATTTAGCCTTCCAGCTATAACTCAAGAGTTTGTACTGTGTGAATGCACAGTTCTCTAATTGTCTGCTGAGGCTAGAACAACTGATGATTTGCGGGTGGATGAGGTGGAATTTAAATGTACATACAATCTCTCCCTCTTTGTCCTTTGACTTTTGAGCATGAGATCAGCTGTGTAGATGTCTCCCTGAGAACCAGCTGGGGAAAGGGAGGGCGCACTGTCTCTCATCTGGCTATGGCAGTTGTAAACATGCCTGCCTTTATCTCTTAATGTTTATTGCTTCCTGATCTGAGGTTAATGAATCCCCTGAATTGGAAGTATCTGAACTGTTCTACATAGCCCAAGTCATCATGACCAGGCTCATTCCTAAATTCAATATGCCTTTTGGCCTGGAACCACTCAAGGGATATCCGAATATACTCCAAGAACTAGTCTCAACAGGTCAGTCCACCTGTGCCACAGAAATAATGCTGTAGGTGGGTAAGGCAGGAAACAAAAACAATCTGATAATAGTATTTAATAATTTTATGGTGCTGTTTTGTATTGATGTATTTTCAAAATTATTTCAAATTATAATAGTTGGTCAACCTTAATGTGAACTGTTGAGCAAGCCAACGAGGATGCACCTCAGGGGCAGAATTAACAGGTGCAGCAGAAGAGGCATAGGGAAGCATAAAGGTGTTTTTATTTCGGAGGTGTTTGCCATTAGCTCAATATTTTTTGCCCATGGGAAGCAAAAGATGTTGCCAGGTTTTGTTTTTAAAATTATTATTTTGACCATTTATTTTGTCATCTGAGGGTAAGCAAGCACAAAAAAGAATCTTTGTAGAAATAACAGCATGGTTGAAATGGTCTGAGTCTGCAGAGGCCCTTTCTACATGTGTGCATGCATATGCTGATAGGAAACCCTCAAGGAAGGAAACTAACTGAGGGCATCTTGTCCCTGCCTAATAGAGTATTTCTCTTCTTTTGGTACACTGGCAGCTTGCCAGAAGGACCTAGCACATGGAGCCCAGGAAGAGCAAGATGATCTAATATTCCAGATTCAAAATTTGAAAAACTGAATGTTTAAGTTCCTTTTACTTTAAATTGGAAAAAAAAATATTTAATTTTTTTTAAAGTCTAATACGTTCTTATTTATTTTGTTATGAAATCACCACAGTTCAACTTGGGGGCCTAACTTTGTACAAACCTTTATTTACTTGACTGTGATTTCTGGTTTTGACTCTATGTTTCAGACACTTAGGTCTCTAGTAGAAGGGAAGTTAAGAATAGGGAACCCTCCTGCCCCCCCCCAAAAAAAAAGGAAGAAAGAAAAAGAGAATCACTGAAGCATTGTTTAATGCAGAGAACAAGAGGAAAACCAGAAGGAAACATAGACAGGTAGGACAACTTTGAAAGTCATATATCAAATTTATTACATATTTTTAAAAGAGCAAAAGAATTTGGGAATGAACCTGGTCATGATGACTTGGGATATGTACAACGGTTCAGATACTTACAGTCCAGGGGATTCATTAACCTCAAATCAGGAAGCAATAAACATGAGAGACAAAGGCAGTCATGTTCACAACTGTCAGAGCCGGATGAGAGAGTACCTATTAGAAATTTGGAGTTTCATGCGCAATCCTCTTTTTCTGGTCATATATGTATGTAGAAATTCTCATTTTATTTTCTCTTTGTTAAATTCAAAACTTTTTGCCTTAAAAGTCTCTTAAAGGAGATGATAGCACTAGTTCTGAGTCTTACATGAAATAGCCTTGAAATGACAGCTTGTACAGAGTAGAAAGGCAAGATATGAATTGTTGCATATGAAGAGCAGCAAATAGGTCAGTTTGGCCAGAGGACAGAGTCTCTGAAGGGGAGTGATGTGTGATTGTCATTTAAAATCTAGGTTGAAACATGTGAAACCTGAAGCCAAGTCTGGCTTCTGAAATATTTGTAAAATGTATCTACATATTATGTTCTTCTCTATTAGTACTAGGAGTATAGAAACCTTGTCATCCTAAATTTAACAGCAGCTCCATTTGATACACCATCTCTATGGGAGTACATTTGGTCTCTGGTAGAATATGAGCTCCTTCAAGTCAGGGAGTGTGTTTTTACCTTTATTTGTATCTTCAACACTTTAAAGCATGATTAGCACATAAAAATTGTTTAATGAATTTTTGTAAACCTTTAACGCCACATAAATGGTTGCCATTACTATTGTTCATTAGTTGTGTGATAGGGGCAAGTCCCTTGATCTCTTAGTGTCCCAAAGCAAATTGCTTAGACTTTAAGTTTTAGAAAAACTGTTAATCAGACCCCATAGAGGGAACTTTTTTCCTCCTGTGGAGTTCCCTGGACCAGTGAACTTCCAGGTCTGCTTTCATCCCCCTAAAAAGACTATGTCAAGATTACTGAACCTTCAACTCCATTATCACCTGAAGATGAACTATTTCCCTCTTTATTTGATTCCCAACTGGGTGAAACAGTTGCATTCCACAGACCTTTATAATATAATTTGTTGGTGGCAGTGAAGAAATGAGTCTTTGTTAATAGTGTGGGGAAAAAAAAACCTATTTACGTTGTTCAGGCTAAAGAGAATGGTAAAGTAGAAGACTGTCAAAGGCATTTTAAATATAGACAGACCACAGGACCTGTGCAAAGCACTTGTGATTCTTTGGCACTTCATAAACTTAGGTTTTCAGGACTAAATGGGAGAAAGGAAAACCAAACAGTTAGGAGAAGGCAATTGTTAATTTGATTTCCATATAGGAATCAACAATACCTCAACTTCCTAATCAATTAATCAATCCACTAGGATATGAAGTTGGGGAAGCAAGAAGAGCTCGAATTCATGGAGTGTGTGTGTGTGTGTGTGTGTGTGTGTGTGTGTGTGTGTGTGTATCCCAAAGCTATTTTATATGTATATAAATATGTATATACATATTTTATATGTGTATAAAATAGCTGTGGGAGGGGAAGGTTTATAGCTCTCAAAAAGTTAAAGTTATTTTGCAATGCTGAATATTTAATGTTGTTAGGATTATTTAACCCTTATAGAGTTTTGTTTTGATCCTTTGTTTTGTTTTTAGACATTGATTATATCTCTTATGGTCTGTTCATTTGTAGCTAGAGTCCAAGGAGAGATATTTTCATGCATGAGTAGAACTGTGAATGTTGTGGTCAGGATCTAAAAACATGGGCTAAAACAGCAATAATTACAACAGATGCTCACCCCTGCACTAGTCCTTCTATGCAGATTCTTGGAAGCTATTCCTTGTGGAGACAGATGGCTCTGATATTGCAGGGTACAGTCTACCAAGTTGTTATCTCCTCTATGTTACTCTGTGGATATTTTTTCATAAAGACTATCCAGATTTTAAAAAGAATTATAAAATCTTGGGGAAAGAATAATGAACAGTTTGAGTTTTGGCACTTTTGCCCAACTGGACCTAATGGCCACAGTAGCTTAGTTCGACCATACAGACTTGGGTTATCTTCAATACTCTCTCGCTCAAGTTTTTGTTGTATCCTTTTCTTGTGCCTTTTTTCATGATCTCCCTCATACCTGGAATGGATGCCTCCCCAACTCAATTGATTGTGATTTCTTCCTTTCTTCAAGACCTAACTAGATGACATCACCTCCTCTCTAATGTCATTCCTGAGCTCTTACCCTCACCCAAGGTGAAAATGATTTTCCCTTCAAAAATTTTTTATATCACTTTTTTTGGACCTCTCATGGGTATTTATCTCATGATTACTTGTTTGTTGGTCCTGACCTATTATTTGATTGTTGTGACAAATTTCCTGTTGAAGAAACTCCCTCCAGCACTGCAAACCTGCAACTTCTATGTGATTTATGGTCTTAGTTGCCTTGGGCATTGACATATTAAGTGACTTGCTCAGGCTTACACATCTAGTGTGTAGTAGGGGCACAAATTGAACAGAGGCCTGACTTTCCACCTACTATGCTGTGTTGTTTTACATGATATATCCTTGCATCATAAGTGTTTATCACATGTTGGGTTCTTGTCATTATGAGTAGGAGTACAGAAACCTTGTCATCTTGAATCTAACAGCAGCTCCATTTGATGAACTATACCTATGGCAGTATATTTGGTCTAAAGTAGAATACGAGTTTCTTGAGGTCATGGACTGTCTTTTTGCCATTATTTATATCCTCAACACTTTAAACCATGTTTGTCACATATAAATTGCTTAATGAATGCTTGTTGACTGACCTGGATTATAGTTGGACTGAATTTATACAACTTGGTTCACTAGAAATTTGAGCTAGGTGGACCTAGTGCCCTTTCACATTCAGTCAAATAGAGAACATATTCAATAAGGAAGATGAAAGCCTAAAATGTATTTTTTTAAAATAACATAAGAGAAATGCTAATTAAACCTCAGGTATATACAAACTTCACCTGACGGTGACATGATATGATGAAAAGAACACTAACTAAAAGCCAGGAAGTCTGGGTTATTGTCTAACTCGGCTACTAATTTACTGTGTGACTTAAACCATGTTCTCAATTATTGACTTAATTTTTTATCTGGGAAATAGGAGGGTTGGTTTAGATGACTTCTGATTCCAACTCAAACATTCTGTGCGTACCATAGTACAAAGAACACTGAATCCAGAATCATAGGAAGGGGTCTGACTTCCATTCCTATACCTGACATACTTTCTACTTCTCTGTCCTTGGGCTAGTCGTCTAACTTCTCTAGGCATCTTTCTTCATCTGCAAAATAAGTGCATTGGAGGTTTTTCTAGCTCTAGAGCTATAAGAGTCTGCAATTATGAAGTCTAATACCAGTCATTCTTTCTTTACGCAAATGGGCATCCAAATAATTATTGTGTCAGTATGTTCAATGCATTGTGCTAGGCTATGGGGAAGTTATAAAGATAAATAAGACGTGTTCCCTGCCTTCAGAGCTGTCAGTCTAGTAGTTGGAGATTAGACATAAAGACAAATACAGTACAAAGTGCAGTAAAATCAGGGCAAGAGTGTGGGAGAAAAGACATAGTAAGGCACTGTGGGTGGAGCTGTGAACTGTCCTAATTATTCTGGAAATCAGTTTAAATAAGGATTGGACTACACTCAACTAATCGCTAAACTAAACCTGTGATTTCAGTAGTAGGCATAGTCCCCAAAGAGGTCAAAGATGGAGAGAAAACATACACATATGTATACATACATATACATATATATGAATATATATGGTTAGAGCAAAACTTTTGGGACAGCAAAGGAATCATAACAAAGTGGATGTCCATCAATAAGGAAAAGGATGAACAAGTTATAACATACAAATATAGTTGAATTTTATTGCATTGTGAGAAATGATGAATATCACAGATTTAAAAAAAAAGTAGGATGACTTGTTTGAACTAATGTAAAGGGAATTGAACCAGAACAATGAATAAAACTAACACAATAACCCAAATGAAAACAAATTGGGAAGATGTCAGAATTTTAAATCATTGCAGTGACCAGTTATGACTTCTGAAGACTTCTGTTGAAGCAGACCTCTCCTTTTGGCAGAGAAGAAAAGAAAGAAAAGGGAGTCAATTAAACATATGCTTTTTAAATGCATAAAAGAGAGAAAGAAGTTCAGAAAGGGACACAAAGACGGCTTAGTCACTACCATATTAAACTTAATATACACATCAAAACTACGTATAACATAAATCCGAAGTTACACACTTTTTTATATGAAATATTAAAATGTTCATTTTTGTCTACGATTCTAAAATCTGTAATAAAATGAGTATTTGTAAAACAAAACAACAACAAGTGCCACATTCTTCCAGTCTCCCGTATTTATTTAATCTCAGCATTGTCTTGCACTGCCCTCATCCCACACATTGCAGCAGCTTCCATATTTACTTCTCTATGTCTTCTATTGTCTGCTTTTCTCCAGACTTAAAGCCCAGAGATAACATGGTAAATGTTTAGTAACTGGGTCTCCAAATTACCCTCATTTTTAATTTTAATCTACATTATTTATGTTTTCTCCATCACATTTTAAAATCTAAGCAATTAACTAAACACTAAAATGAAGGTTCAATTTGTAGTATTTGCCTCAGGGTATAAATTCTCACATTTAAGATGTAACAATTGGCTCTTTCCATCTTGATTCCAGCACACTCCTACCACCACTCCAGTTCAGGACCTTGTTCCCTCATGGACTATTCCACTAGTGACCTGCTTGACCTCTTAGACTTAATTCTCTCCTATTTCTAATTCATAATCTATTTGGCTATTAAAGGAATTTTCCTAAAGAACAAGACCACAGGTTTCTCACTCCTCTACACAATGAACTCCAGGGATTCCTTATTGCCTCTAGGTTCAAATACAGACTCTGTTTGAAATGACTCCCTTTACATCCTAGCCACAGCCTACACCACTACTCCCAGCCTTATTATACATTATTTCACCTTCCTAAGACTTACAGTTCATCCCAAGACATTGATAATTCAGAGTATCGAGAAAATGGCAACCAAAAATGGTGAAGGAGTTCACGCCAAATGAGGACTGGCTGGGGAAACTGGGAATACTTAACCTAAGAAAAGTAGACTAGAGGGAGGGATGATAACCTGTCTTTTTTTGTTTGTTTGTTTGTTTCTTTGCTTGCTTAGGAAATTGGGGTTAAGTGACTTGCCCAGGGTCACACAGCTAGTAAGTATCAAGTGTTTGGTCTGAGGTCACATTTGAACTCAGGTCCTCCTGACTTCAGGGCCAGTGCTCTATCCACTGCTCTACCTAGCTGCCCCTCGATAACCTGTCTTCAAGTACTTGAAAGGCTTTCATGAGGAAGTGATATTAGACTTGTTCTACTTTTCCTCAGAGATCAGAATAGGAGCAATGGGTGGAAGTTATAAAGGAGCAAAATTAGGATTGATGTCAGAAAAAACACTGATCCCAAATATCTCAAAGTGGATTGGGAAGCTTTAGGAGTTAGGAGGGGCTTCTTTACTGGAGGTCTTCACACAGACGCTGGATGACCTCTTGTCAGCTATATTAGAATGAGGATTTTTTGGGGGGGTATTGGTTGGACTAAATGTTCAGGGAAGTCTCTTCCAACTCAGAAATTGTGTGATCAAGTGATAAATTCACAGGAGGATTGTTAAGTGCTATGAGCTAAATCCACTTTAGTTCACTCAGTGAAGACTTATTAAACACTAGGAGGACCAGGAGCACCAATTGTTGTAATTTCTAATAATGCTTCATAACGTATCATAATCACTCCTATTTGTGCAAATATACAATGAAATAAAAATAATTACAAACAGATATAATTTTATTTTGAAATAGAAAAAATCATCCTATTATCGCTATTTTCTTTGCTTTATGGATAAAAAATTGTACTGTCACAGTTTCTATTAAGTAGCTATTATTTGTAAGGCAGTAGGCTGAATGCTAAGGGGGAATCTAGAGATGATTTGTCCTAAGGACCTTCTTTTCTATTACTCTGTAATATTTCTATTTGCAAAGGCAAAGACCAACTCCGATCATTTGATTTTTCTTGGAGGGGAACAGTAGTAACGACAGAAAGTGGAGGGGTAACTTGGACTATTCAAAAAAAAAGCCAACGTTTCCAATTTGGAGTAGAATCCCATGCAAGATATCACCTCAGTTTCCTCTGTGTTCATGGAAATAAAGAAGTGTGAGTACAATCACAACACATTTCAGAAATAAAAGGTAATTCTGAATTCTCCCTCCCTGAATTGTTATGGCTTTTCATATGTTCTTGCCACTTGCAGTCACAGGCAGGTTAAAATTATGCTCTGAGATGCTTCAGTGACTTCTAGTGGGAAAATGCAAAAAAATGCAGATTTCTGTTATTATCAGCTTGATCAAAGCAAACAAGCAGGGAGCAGGGCCATTATTAGACTTTGATAAGAGTGCATATTGAGTGATTTCCCCAAGGGCAAGAGGAAAACTCATCTCATTCCATTTTGTTTTTGTATAATAGTACCAATTGTTTCAAAAGGAAATACCTGAATATACCATTTATCTGACCTTTCCCCTCCCTCTTTTTACAAGACATGCTCTTTTCACTTCTGTAATGGAATTTCTAAAAGCGGAAGAGACTTAAATCAAGACATTCAGGCAGAGGCAGGTGAGAAATGGGGCAAGAAACCTAATAGCCTTTTGATAGAACAATGGGTTTGGAGGAAGAAGATTTGCCAGAGAGAAAATGGAGGCAGAAAGACAGGGGATGTGTGCCTCCCTTCCCCAATTCCTTCCACCACTCACTACACCACACCCCTCCAAATAAATAAATAAAATGGAACCAAATGTTTGAAAAGAAACTTGAAAGCTTGAATCACTTACAATTTTCATCTCGCTACTCAGCATCAGGGTATATATACAGTCTTCTACATTATGATTCAGTAATTCTTATGTCTGTAAGTTGTGTTTCTTGAAGGGTAGGTGCCATAGAGATAACATACTTTGTATCCATCAAAGCCTACCATAGCATTGAACATAAGAGACTTTTGGGTATGCCAGAGAGAATATTGACCTTCAGATTACTACAACCTAACTTTAATTCTTGTCTCCAACTATGGTACAATGGGCAAGCAATTTGACCTCTCTGGGCCTCAGATTATAATGACAAATTCCTCATTTGTCAAATGAGGAGAATTGACCTCAGTGACCTATACAGCTGCTAATATTCTATAATTCATATTCTTAATGCTCAATAAATGATAGTTTTTCCTCAATAAAGGACTAACATTATATACCAATGACTGAATTTTCTCTAAATATCTAATTGTTCATTATTTAAAAGGACTTATTTTACTCTTGGTTCACACATAAACCCAAAATGATGAAGTACTTTGCTTGTAGTAGATGCTTATTATACGGTTGTTAAATCACCAGATTAAGGATGAATAACTGTAACTGTTCCACTTAACTAGATCTGATACCAGATCTTTCCTTGGAGTTAACTGCCACATCGTATTTTTGTTATTGTTATTGTTCAGTCATTTTCAGTCATATCTGACCCTTCATGACCCCTTTTGGGTTTTTTTTTTTTGGCAAAGATGCTGGAGTAGTTTGCCATTTCCTTCTCCAGCTTATTTTATAGATAAGGAAACGGGGGCAAACAGGGTTAAGTGATTTGCCTAGATCGCTCAGCTAGTAAGTATCAGAGGACAGATTTGAACTCAGGAAGATGAATCTTCCTGACTTCAAGCCTGGAACTCTATTCACTGTGCCACTGAGCTGCACATCATATTACTAAGAACTTAAAGCTACATAATTCAGTGAGGGCTTTTCTTGGCCAATTCCAAAAAGATTTTGGGACACTGACAATTGTCTCCTTTACACTGAGTAACTTCTGTACTCGATATTCCATTCCCAGTCCATGGCAATTGTCCCATACTTCACAATGTGTAGTGTAAGGTTTTCACAGATTTGGGGGTGGATATGTGGTGAATTATTAGAGTTTTATTTATTTTATTACAGTTTTGTTGATCAATTAAATTGAGTATGCCAGGAAGTTTCTGCTTTTGTTCATTCTTACAGCAAAATTTTCCTCCCCAAAAGTGGGGGTGTAGACCTTCTGAGGGGCACCAAATTATTTGTTCTCCAAGGGATGATGATGTAAAGTTAACACAGATGTTATGAGGTAAGGAGTTATGCAGTAAGTGTCAGAGAAAGAAAAGCCTAGTAGTGGGAATTGCTCCATACAGAGAGATGCTGATGTAGATTTGTTAATCTAACTTTTAACAACAGAAATGTTTGGTCTTCTCAGGACATGTACCCAGAATGTGATAGAGAGTTTACTAAGATATTACACATGGCAGCGATCTCCCACGTCTGGAGACTCATGTGATTGCCAATGATAGCAGAAAGAATCTAGAAAACATCATTAAGCATTATGAAGTTTTAAGCAGGAAGCTGAAGACTTTACAATGTACGTAATGTGTTCCTCATTGCTTCTGACCAAATTCAAAGGCTTCAGAAAAGAAAAGTAGGTGTGATCATTAGATAGGCTCAGCTAATTCCCTTCTTCTGCATAATACAGTCTTCTACCATGTTCCAAACATATTTTCCTCCTCCTTCAACTGAAGACTCTTTTGTTCTGGTCACTTAGATAGCTCATGGACCAGGGAATGTTGAACAATGGGATGCATACTATGTGACCATTCATCTTCAAAGGCATCTAACCTCTTCTATCTCATAGACTTTGTATTTTTGAAGCATGTCCTTTCTCACATCATTTTAGTGTAGGGGAGAAGTCCGATCCACTCATATTACAAAGTACTGAAAGTTAAAAGGGATTAGGGTGGGGAAAGGGAAATTCAATGTGCTCTGTCCAATCTTAGAGACCCACATGGCCAACAAGTATGATTTGCTATAAATGATCAAGCCAATGATAAATGATTAGTAAATAAGAGAGATGTGATTTCATGAGAATTAAATGGGTTGTCGGGAAAAGAAAAACAAAACAAGCTGCTTCACCTTAACCTTCCTGTTTAAAGGCCACAGTTTTATGTATATAGTCCTAGAGAACTAAGGGCTGTGCTATTCTGGTATCTTCATCCTTATGAGTGCCCAAAAGAAGTGATTTTCACAAACCCCAGGTCTATCTGACAAAACTGGAAATAACGTTCAGACCTATGTCCTAGTGACTTAAAATATTTTCTTACTTCTGACAGTAGCATAAGAATAAAGATAGGGCAATAAGTCTGTGATGTCATTTGCATAGTGGAATCTTCGTAAGGAAACCCTCTTTCTACCAGAGCAAGTTGGCAACTTCTCTGAAGCTTATATTGTTAGAGACTTACCTAAAACACTAAGAGGCAAAGTTACTTATGCCTAGTAAGTGTCAAAAATGGGATTTGAACCCAAGTGTTTCTGGTTTTGAGTCTGGTTCTCTATCTACTGCACTATACTATCAACATTTCGACTCCAAACTCCTACAGTCTAAAAATCAAGGCCCTCTGAAACCTAGCCTTTCCCTTATTTACTCTTTACTAGATTTCTACACTGAGCTTCTGCTCTAGTCAAGGCAGTATACTCACTGTCTTTCATATATTCTCAATTTGTTCCCATCTGTTCACCTCTGCTCATGCTATTCTCCCTGCCTGACCTACCCTTCCCTCCTCTCTGCCTATAGAAACACCAATTATTCTTTAAGGCCTTACTGGTTAAGTGCCTTACATCTCCATATCTGTAATCATGTGAAGTCTACTTCATTCCATAGTGATCTCTCTCTTGACTCTTAAATTTACTATCAGTACCACACAGGATTAGCATTTAATTGTCCTCTGGTAGGCTCCTGGTTGGGTCTTGCCTCCTCATCTAGATAGACGGTGACCTCCTTGAGGTCAGGGACATGCCTTATACTTCCCAAATACACCTTTGAGTACTTAACAGGACCTAACAGATGGTCTCAAAGTGATTCAACTGTTGACCTTTTTGAGAGATTGAAATCCTAAATTCCTCTTGCTATAAGTTAAAGCTGAGTGAGAATGGGGGAATTGCTCTCTTCTCCCATGAAGTTATCTTTCATATAGATAAAGACAGGTAGGAAATTGTCTCGGCTCTCATCTAAGAGAATACTCATCATGACTATGACTTTAATCCTCTAGGTTTGTTCCATCTCTAATGTCTTTAGTGTCAGGCATGTTAGAGGTAAAGATCAAAGATCACCCTTCAATTGGTAGAAAACTGGACATGTATCTATTTTAGATGAGATAGGAGATCTTTCCAAGGCCTACTGTGTCCCAAGCCTGCATAGAAGAAATTGCTTGAAACATTCGTGATATTCTCTCAGGAGCCAGAGCTTTATGATTATTTATAAGTAGTCCCCGTGTCCACTTTAACTAATAGCATTTTAATTTAATGCATTTCATGTTTCCATATTTGTTGTACTCCAATAGTGTTTTATGAGGGGGTGTGGGTCTTCAAGCTTTACGTAACTGATAATATGTATGTATTGCGTGTTTCTCTCAAGAGGTTTTCCCTGCTGAGCACAAATGTAAAATAAATACAAATAAATTAAACTCTTTGATAGGACTCCAGAGTCCCCCCCACCATGCTGATAAAACAGATCCCCTCCACTACACTTAAAGAATTCTCTCCAGTAACAAATAAACTGATTTCAAGCAAAATCTTGCAAAATTGAGTTTCCTAGTCAGGTTTCCCAGTCTTGTTCCACTCAGTACAATGTTACTGCTACAAAAGAGGATGCTAGGAAATGCCAAAGTGACTGGCTTACCCCTCAAGTGGAAGCAGTCTGTCTTGGAGAAATGCGTCTGAGGAGCAAATGGCATCAGTCATGGCCTCTTTGTCTATCCTCCCATTTGAATTAAAGGAAGGAGTCAGGGCTGATCAGCAAAAAAGAAGATTGTGGGTCTCAGTGTGACCAAGCAGAGGCCAGGGAAAGAAAAAAAAAAACTCTAGCAAAGAGGCTTCACAGAAGAAGTCCTGTGAGCAAAAGCAGTAATTCAAATGAGATGAAGAGAGGGAAAGGGGAAAAAAAAGTATTTATACAGCACCTACCATGTGCTAGGCACTGGGTCAAGTGCTTCCTACAAATATTATTTCATTAGATCCTAACTGTAACCCTGTAAGGTTGGTGCTATTATTATCCTTATTTTACAATTAAGGAAACTGAGGCAAACTGAGATTAAGTGATTTGCCTAGAGTCACATAGCTAGTAAATGTCTGAAACCAATTTCAATTCAGGTCTTCCTGACTCTGGACTTAGCTATCCATCCAATGGGTCACTAGATGCCTCAATCAGATGAGCCAATTTCTTCCTGCAGATGGTTAGTGCCAGAAATGGATGCTTAGTGACAATTAGGTCTCAATGATGTTAAACCCTGGTGAAGGCTTTGCACAAAGTATAACTTTTTTTTATTGTTCAGACATTCCTTTCTCTTTCTGAAGAACTGTCACATCTGTTGTTCAAAGAGACAAGTGATGCTAGGTAAGAGTCTAGGTTGGAATCAAAGTCAGAGCCTGCCCAAGCTATTAGAGAAAGTATGAAGAGATTAGGCCAAGAGGGAAGTCAATAGGGAATATAGTCTTAGAAACCTATACAGATTAGGGTGTATTCTCATGAAGCTGGACAAAAAATTATTTGTCACTTTCTTCTCAGGACCTGTTTTTTTTTTTCCAAGCAAGCATGAGAGATACATAAAAGCAAAGGTTTTAGGGTACCTCTCTGAGAAGGAAGAGTTTTCTTTTTCTAAAAAAACTCAATTTATTTATTTTTTTTAAATTATCTCTCTCCTACTGCTGCTCCCCTCCAAGTGAACAATAAAAAACAAAAACTTACAAAAAATGCATAGTCCAACAAAGCAAATTCTCACATTGAGGCTTTCCTTTTCCCTCAGAGTTGTGAAAAGAGGATATGAGGCAGATTTTCTCCCTCAAATTAAAATTTATTCAAACAAATAAACGAAAAATAGTCAGGTATATTGGGGTTTGAAGCTTCCCCCAAAAAAACAAAAAGGCAAACAGTCTAGAAGCAAGGATGTTTATTCAGATTAACAACAGCTGTACTATTTGTGAGAGTAAACAAAGAGAGCCCATTGTTAATGCAAAGCCTTTAAAACAGGGGGCAGTAGACCCAGGTTCTGAGGCTATTGATTCCCTATGGGCTTAAAACTGTATTTATTACTCACTAACAATAGGGGGCAGTGTGATATAATGAACTTGGATTTGAATCTCAGCTTTGCTGCTTACTGCTCAGTGTGAAGGGTCCTCAGTTTCCTTGCTGTAAAACAAAGGGATTTGAGTAGATGAGCTTGAAGCCCTTTCAGGTCTAGTGTCTTTTAAATGGAAGTATTTAAGGAGAGCACTGGCTCTCCATCCTGCTGAGGTAATTTAAGCACTGTCTTGCTTGGATATAGATGGCCAGACCAGATGATTTCAAAGATTCCCTCATTTCAGTTCATGGCATCATAGAGTTCCATTTATAAATAAATGCCTAGGATGGGCATTTATTAAATTGCTCATTGTGTTTCAGTATCATTACTAAAATCCTGGTGATAAAATGATAGACATGTAACACAACCTACCCTCAGAAGATGGACTTCTACTGGAGTGGATAAAAATGTTCACAGGCAAGTAAACACAAAATAAAAGCAAAATAATGTTTCAGGAGGAAATACTAACAATTGAGGGGTAGGGGAAATTAAGAAAAGCCCTATGTAGGAAGCAGCACTCGATCCTACCCCCTTGAAGAAGATCAGAATTCTGAGAGGCAGAGGTATGGAATGGGAGCATTCCAGATTGGGGGCTGGGAGGACATCCTGTGGGGAGATACAGTGGTAGGAGATGGAGAATCATGAACCAGGGAAAGCAGAAAGACCAATCTGGCTGAAACATGAAATGAGTGGGGAAGAATAATGTGAAATCAGTCCAGAACTCCAACTTGCTGATTTGCCTTTCTTATTAAGAAACATTTATTGAGCACCTATGTGACAAGCAGTGTGCTAGACAAGAAAGTACAAGACGAAGTACTCACAGTATAATTGGCCAGACTGATCGTAATTTTACAAGGATAACTAACAATGAGGATAATTCCTAAATGAATGACTGGAATGGTAAATGCTTCAGTAGTTTAGAGGAGGGAATATCGCTGAGGACTAAAGTGATAAGGAAAGGCTTCTTGAATAAATGAATGAATGAACAAAAAACCAAACAAACCTCAAACATTTATTAATCACTCACTATATGCAGGGATAGGATGCTGAGAGACAATGAGAAAAGCTGGGGAAAATAAAAAAAAGGGGATAAGAGTGGCAACAAAACTGGCAGAATATACTAGCAGGGCAATGAATAGGTTGGCTTGGCTTTTTCCTCTGACAGGACTTAGACCTGTATGAGCAACATGTAGGATGCATTCAGATTTCTCTGTAAATTTATTTATTTATTAAGCTTTCTGTGGTTGGGATACAGATAAACCAGGGTTTCCTTATATAGAGACCCTTGGAGGTCTCTTTTCTCTTGACTGCATTAAATGGGAAAAAAAAATTAAATTCATCAGAGCAGAATTAGCAGAACTTTCTGTTCCTGACAGTAATTATACAGAAAAGAAGTATCCCATATGTTCTCAGACTTCTGTATCACTCTCCCCCAGGCAGTGTTTGCCTGGGGTAGCATTTGTTAAAACAATGCACTGTTCTCATAGTGCTTTTTGCTGTGCCTCTTGGAGATGTAAGATAACTGTTTTTTGTTGCCCTACCTTATAATGGACTTCATTTTTCTTCCTGCAGCTTGTGGGCAACTGGTTTCTAGCTGAATAGTCTAACTGCCCATAGAGCACCACTCCATCACAGGGTCAGCCCACAAGGCAGCAGAAAAGGCAAGACTTGCTCAGTGCACTAGGGACACATTCAAGCTAACTTATTTCCATCCTGTGTTCCAGAAGGGGCCAGGTATAATGTCCCTCCCTGTCTTGCTATTAAGCCTGCTGGGAAATGATGGTAAGACTATAGGAACTGAGTTTTTTTTTTTTCTTGTTTGTTTTGTTCCCCCTTCCCCCCCAGATCACTGCTAAGAATGGTAAAAAAAAAAGTGCCTAGGTAGCAACTCCTACATGTTCAAATGTAGTTTTCCTAAAGCAACTTTAAAATGTAAAAAACAACCTTTAAAAATGTTTCCTTAATGCCTTTTGTCTTTACATCATAGTCATTTCTTACCTCCCTCCAGACTGAACTCTCCCATGTGATAGAGGAAAATCATTAAGTCAAAACATCCAATATAGAGACTCCATCTGACAATATATATGATATCATGTTCTATTAGTCAGTTAAAAACATTTGCTGATTGAGTGATTGTATCAAGGAAGGGAATAGCCTTCTTTATTTCTTCTCCAGGATCTTCATTCCCCCCACCCCCAATTACTTAGACATCAGCATCCTTATAGTGATCTTTTCAGTAACGTTGTACTGTCTTGGCTCTGTTTATTTCCTTCTGCATCAGTACATATAAACATTTACTTTTCTCTTAATACCTCATATCTGTCATTTCTTCCTTCCCAATACTATCCCATTGCATTTAAGAATTTTTTTTAGCTATGTCTCAATAATGTGTCCCTATTCCAACTCTGCCCCAGGCCTTTGCTACCACAAAGAGGTCTAGCATTAATACTTGGTATGTATTGACCCCTTGTTTCCATCCTTAACTTCCTCAGATGTATGTGACCATTGGTTGATTTCTGGGTAAAAGAGTATGCATGAATAATTTAGTCACTTTCTGTGAATAATTCCAAAATGCAAGGACCACTTAATCTCTCAATCACCATTGCAATTCCTGTCTTCCTAGAGCTCACCATCATTGATTGTTCCCATCTTTTGTCATCATTTCCAACTGAGGTGGAGTGAAGCGAAACCTCAGAGAACTTTCTCAGGACAGCAACCACTGTTGGAATTTTCTTCTTAGGGATCTAGTCATCACTAACATCAAGGTAAACTTGTCACCATATCTGAGATCCCACTTATCTATTTGCAGAGTGGATTTTATCCTAGAGTTGGACCCTTTTCAATACTACAGAAAGCAATAATTGACTTTAAATCTCTATTGATTAGATAAATACAAATTAAAACAACTCTAAATTTCCTACATCACACCTATCAGATTGGCTAACATGACAAAACAGGAAAATGATAAATGTTGGAGAAGATGTGGGAAAATTGGAACACTAATGCATCATTAATGGAGTTATGAACTGATTTAACCATTTTGGAGGGCAATTTGGAAGTATGCCCAAAGGGCTATAAAACTGTGCATGCCCTTGGATCTAGCAATAACACTACTAGGACTGTATCCCAAAGAGATCATAAAAGAGGGAAAAGGACCCAAATATACAACCAATATTTATAGCAGCTCTTTTTCGTGGTGGCAAAGAATTGGAACTTGAAGGGATGCCCATCAATTGGGGAATGGCTGAACAAGTTGTGGTATATGAATGTAATGGAATACTATTGTACTATAAGAAATGATCAGCAGGTGGACTTCAGAAAAACCTGGAAAGACTTGTATGGACTGATACTGGGTGAAGTACACAGTAACAGCAACATTGTGTGATGAGTGACTTTGGAAGACTTAACCCTTCTCAGCAATGCAATGATCTAAGACAACTCTAAAATACTCATGATGGAAAATGTTGTCCACATCCAGAGAAAGAATCATGGAGTCTGAAAACAGATTGACGCATACAATTTTCTTTCTCTTTTTTAAAAATCTTTTCTTTCTCATGGTTTTTCCCTTTTGTTCTGATTTTTTTTTCTTTCATAGCATGACTAACATAGAAATATGTTTAATATGACTGTCCACGTATGCTCTATATCAGATTGCATGCCATCTTAGGGACGGTAGAAGGGTGGGGGGGAGAAAATTTACCACTCAAAATCTTATAAAGTAAAAGTTGAAAACTAAAATAGATTAATTTTAAAAAGAAAGTAATGATTGATATTTTCCCCTAAATTGTGGTACCATTTGAATTAAAAAGCATTAAGTGCCTACTATGTGGAATACTCCATACCAGGTTCTGAGGCTATAAAAACAAACATAAACCTACCTTCAAGGTGCTTAATGGACTACTTTTAGCCAAATTGAATTCTGTATTCATCTTGATTTGGAAATAAGGCTCTAATAAGCCAGCATATCTGTCTCTTAGTTATGTCACCTATTAGTAGAAGATTCCTGGTCAAGTTGGTCTTCTTTGAATTTTAGTTTCTTAATCTATAAAATGAAAGAGCTAGATGATATTGAATGTCCATTCCAACTCTGACATTTTTTGATGCTAAGTTTGAATTTATCATCACTTTTCATGAGGGGTTGGGGATGACAAAAGAAAAAAAAGGGGGGGTAGGGACAGAAACAGAGAGACAGGAAGAAGAGAGAGATAGTAGAAGATGTAGATCCTATAAAATCAGCTGGATATATTGGAGTTTTAAGAGTCATGATAAAACATTCAGAGGAAAAAGCAAAAGGGATGTCCAGTAGGATTATATAGTTTAATTAGTCAGTTGACCAGTTCAAGGGAACTCTTCAAAGACAATGGAAATACTTCTGCAAATCTCAAAGTAGTGTTTCCCTTGCTCCCTATATTTATTGAAAGATATTTAAATGCAGCCACTAATTTTGTGAGAAGGCACTGATGAAAGATGCCAGGAAAATGATAATATTTCTACGCTAAAAAAAATACTCTTTAGTTGTCCAGATAGGCATACCTTGACACATGCACACACAGAGAAATACAAGCATCCCTTCTCTATCATCATAAATTTAATTTCCATTAAAGGTAGGCACAGATTCAAAAATATTCTGTGTGCCAAGTCTCAGTCTTGCTAAGAGCCCCTCAAGGATAAAGAAGATTTTTTAAAACAATGGAATGACATGTTTTACTGAACTTTGGAATTCTTAAGAAACTTTAGAACTTCTCAAGTTTTACTTTTCTTTGAAAAATGAGAGTGAAACTCTCCTACGCCTTGTTTCAGAAGGAATAACAACCCTCCCTACATATACTTTCCCTGCTTAAATTGACTAATTTATATTTTATGGCACTACCGGATCATAAAAACAAAATAAATATAAGCAACAGCTGTCTTTCCTGGATGCCTCCCCTGACAGTGTCTCTCAGAAACACTGGGAAGCCAATGTTACAGCTACAGTGGGAAGCCAATGGACATGAAGTGAAGAGCTGTAACTTTTTGCCTGTCTTGGCAGTTAGATCTCTTAGGCTTACAGCCCCCTCTACTGGGTGGATTTCCCCAGAATGAATCCTTGAGCTGTCTCCATTGCAACCATAGGACTTTTTGAATTATAGTGAATTTTATTTTGCCCGTGTAAAAGTAGGGTCCTTTTTCTTATGCTAGAGATTGCCTCCCAGGGGAAGACTTTTAATAGCTAGGGCTGCATATCTCTCAGGCTAGAATGGAGACAAAGTCCATCTTATACCATAAAGATGGCCCACCAGAACCAACTTTTTTCAGTCCCAGGGACTATCGAAATTATAGAAGTCAGGGAAGGGTAAAGGGCAATGACTTTGTTATCTATCTGGTATGCTTCTGCCTTGAAATTTTCTACCTTAAAAGCCTACATATGCATTTCTTAAAAAAAAAAAGGGGGCTTCATCGACTAGCACCTTTACTTTTTCCTAGCAAGGACTCAAGGAGCTTTTACATTCTTCTCCCAATAGGGCAGGGTAATATCATTTTGTAAGCTGATATCTGGAAAGCTCTGATTGGCACTAGTAATCAGCTAGGAGAAAGAAGGAAACCTCTGCCAGTAGATCTAAGAATCAAGGAAATATAACCATTAAGTCCACTTTCATTCCTCTACAAATTCTCAAGCCACTGCTGAGAAACATCCCTTATGCTGAGTAACTTGAGAGAGCTTGCTTCCTCCTGAGGGTAGTGTAGGTAGGGTAGGATATGACATAGTATGGTAGTGGATAGAGGAGCATGTCATATCAGGAGTGGGAGATGGTGAAATTCTTTCTCCCCTTTTGTGTGGCATAGTGAAAAGTGCATCGGACTAGGAGCCTGGAGATGTGGGTTCTAATTTTACTTCTGCAATTACTCACATCAGACAAGTAGAGCACTTCTCTATGCCTCAGTTTCCTCTGCTGTAAACTGTATTAGAAAATTGATCTCCAAAGTCCCTCCCAGCATCAACTTTCTAGGATTCTAGAATTCTTTTCCTAGGGGAGATTATGTTTAGAAGAGAGCAAGGAGAATTCAAAGCAAATGATGATGAGTATTAATGGCACATGCACATAAACCTTACTGCCTGGGAGAGTGAGGCTGGCAGATCTCTTGAGCTTGGGAGTAATGAGTTGCTGTGGGCTAAGTCAAACAGGAGTCTACACTAACTCTATGGATGGTAGCAGGTGGGGGTGGAAGGAAGCAACCATATTCCCTATAGGGGGCAAGCCAGCCCAGATTAGAAAGCAGCTCAAGATCCCTTGAGGATCTGAGTACATTGGTCTACCTGTAGCACCTGAACTTCCTGCTTGGACTATGTAGAGGAATCCAATCTTAAAAAGAAATTAAAAATGAAAGCAAATGACTAGTTTCAAGTAGTTTCAATATTTTGAGCCAAAAAGTTTCAGAAGAGTATAGGTTATATGCAACATTTGTAGAGATAGGCAAATAAGTAAATGAAAAATGAGGTAGATGTGATAAAATCATGTTAGTCCCAAGATGTAATTTATATCAACCAAGTGTACCCATACAAATGAATAATTACATCAATATCACAGAATCTCAAAGTTGAAAGGGACCTCAGAGATGACCTAGTACAAATTATACCCAAATTGAAAATCCCACATCAAAGATATCCTTGACAGGGAAGCTAGGTAGTGTATGGGATAGAGCACTGACCCTGGAGTCAGAAGGACCTAAATTCAAATAAGGCCTCAGATGCTTGACACTTACTAGTTATGTGCCCCTGGGCAAGTCACTTAACCCCAATTGCCTTGCAAAAAAGGAAAAAAAAAAGATACCCTTGACAAGTGGTCATCCAGAAGATGGGAGATGACCGGAGCATGACAGAGACCTTCTGAAATGGGTGACATTACCTAATAAGGGACCCCCTTGTACTTCGTGCAGCAAGTTCCTCCACCCACTGATTCATGCTCCTTATAATGGGGAATCCATGACATTCCAACTTCCCACAATATTTTCTCTTTACTAGATGGATCACAGTTTGGAGTGCTAGGGACAAAATTCTTCTGCACTGACTATTCTGGGAGCAAAATAGGACTTTGAGGAAAGTGTCCATAGTGACTGAAAGTGAACAGAGTACCCTGACACAGCAGCTTAAAATGAGAAGATAAAATTGTCTGAATTTCCCCAGGGCAAGCAGGAGAAAAGCCAATCTTCTGAACAAAAGGCAGCATTTCAGAGATAAGTCTTTCTTTTTTCTCTCTCTGATTTTTTGTTCTGGTTCAGTCCTTTTGCAGTTCTGTCTGACTCTTTGTCCAACTCCCTGATTAGAATCCAGGTTTATTAAAAAAAAAAATCTGGACCTTTCACTTGAAGGGTTCTTTTGGGTTCTAGGGGCCTCTTCTTGTAACTTTGATTGGTTGGGTCTATTTGCTTTTTCTAATTGTTATGTATCTGATGCCCATTTAAAGGCTAAAAAGCCCCTTGTTAATTAGCCAAGCCTGGAGTGATGAATACTCATCTTCCTGAGGTCAAATCTGGCCTTAGACACTTACTAGCTGTGTGATCCTAGACAACTCACTTCACCCTGTTTACCTCAGTTTCCTCATCTGTAAAAATGAGTAGGAGAAGGAAATGGCATATAAAGTAGTATATAAACACCACCCCCCCAAAAAAAAAAGGGAAAAAAACTGAGGATGAGCTAAACTGAGGTCAGTCAGACATGCTGCACTTAACAGGTGACAGAAAGGCCTCTTTAGCAGCTACAAATCAATGTTCTCCAATGCAGCATGAAAAGCAGATCCCCTAGAATCTTCATCCTTTACTGGCTCTTCTCAGAACTGGGCCAGTACAATTTTCTCAGGGACTTCTGAAAGACTCATCCATTCTACACTATCCACACTCAAGTAGCCATACACACACACACACACACACACACACACACACACATATACACATATATATACATATATACACATACATATATACACACACACACATATATATACACATACATATATACGTGTATATATATATATATATATATATATATACACACACACACACACATACATATATATACACATACATATATACGTGTATATATATATACATATATATATATAATATATACACATATATATATATATATATAATATATATATATATATATATATATATATATATATATATTATATATATATATATACATATATATAATATATACATATATATATATATATATATTCCCCCCCCCCAAGTATGATCTTTTATCTCCTAACCATTAACCTCCTCACCACTTTCTAGTTCTGGACCTACTTTTGAACACTCTCACTTTTGTCAAAGCTCGTTCTCTTTAGAAGAATCTGAAACTCATTCACACACAGGTTTAAATGAGTTTTTGTTGCTGTTGTTCAGTTGTTTCAGTTGTGTCTGATTCTTCATGACCATATTGAAGTGTTTTTGGTAAAGATGCTGGAGTGGTTTGCCATTTCTTTCTCCAGCTAATTTTACAGATGATGAAACTGAGGCAAAAAGGGTTAAGTGACTTGCACAGAATCCCATATCTAGTGAGTGTCTGAGGCCAGATTTGAACTCAGAAAAATGAGTCTTCCTGACTCCAGGCCCAGCACTCTATCCCCTACACTGCCTAATAGCCTCTGACAGGGAAATTTCCATTTGAGTTACAAGTTCAGATAAAGGAATAAAGCCATAGGAGTGGAATTTCTGGTATCAATCAACCAGTAACAAAGGCATTTGGGAAATCAACATCATAGCTCTTAGCCATGCTTAACCCACTTAGCCATAAAGCCAATTCAAAATGCTGTTTTCAGGAGAATAATACTTTCAAGTTAAATTTTTTTAACTTGTGTTCCAAGATTTTTTTAAAAAATTATTCAGATAACCATATTTTAATAGAATGCATTTCTTTTATAATTGTATGTGTTATTTTCTACATTTAAAAAGATCATTCTGGAGAAAGGTTTTATAGGCTTCATCAGATCACCAAAGAGGCTAAGCCACAGAAAAGCTTAAGAATTGTTGTCTTAAACACACACAGGTCTGGCCTCTTTCCCCTTCAGGACCATGAATAAAATTACATTCAACAACCTGAAATACTCAGCTCAGAGCCTCTTTACAATCCACTTACCATCTCCTTGACCTGGTAAATATCTAGATACTGAGGGCTCTGGAGGAGAAAGTGAGGCTGGTAACTTTGCACAGCCCTCCCTCACTCAAATCAAAGTCAATGGCAGATCATATCATCATCTCCCTGATATCACGGTCCTCTTCAAGAAAGAAGGACAAACCACACATAGCCACCCACTCCCTGTTCTCATGTTGGCTGCCAAAGTAGGTGAGGAAGATGATTAGTTCTCACATTTATGCTTCCTCATAACATAGGAGTTTGAGAATAAAGGGAAAAGGGGAAAATCAAACTAGAAAATTACAGAGAGTGGAGTCAGGGGAGATCTCAGTCAATCATGTCAATGTCACGGAATAACTTTAAGTGTCAGCTTCTGGATGGCAGAGCCCTTGGCTGGGATGCTACTATAAATGATAAACACAAAAGCCCTCAGATGCCTCTCCCTGATGTGTGAAAGGCTTATTCCACTCAAAATATAAGGAACATCCTTCTCTATATCCCTAAGTGCTTCCTCAGCTTGAACTCCAAATTCAATTCAAATCACAAGATAGATGATTTTATTTCCTCATAGAAGGAAATGCCCTTTTTATACAGAGACCTATTTTGCACTTTATAGTCTTAGAGAGTTATCTTGGGGCCCTGAGGGGTTCTATTGACTTGGCCAGGGTCACAAAGCCTGTATGTGTTAGATTCTAACTGTCTTTTGTCTAAAAAACTGATAGGAGCACTACAGGAAACTTTAAAGTTTTGACCTGTTTAATAAAAGCTATTATTAGATATTTCTCTTGGCTTAGGGTCACCATGAAAGAAAAATTACTGAGATGCTACGTGTACAGGCTTTACAGAACAAATCCTTTTATTAAGGGGGTTTGCTCTGTGAATTTTGGATTCAGTCAAAGAGCCACACTTGAGGACCTAGAGGGCCACATGTGGCCTCAAGGCTGCAGGTTACCCACTCTTGACTTAAGTCTTACTTGAATCCAGATCTTCTAACTGTGGGGCTGACTACTAACTCTGCCACAATGCAAAAAACAAGCAAAGTAGTTGAGATTGAATCTTGGCCTTGCTTCTTTTATTTATGTGTCCTTGGACAAGTCCCACAGCCTGTTTTTTTTTTTTTGTTTTGTTTTTGTTTTTTGGCAAGGCAATGAAGTTAAGTGACTTGCCCAGGGTCACAAGGCTAATAAGTGTTATGTGTCTGAGGCTGGATTTGAACTCAGGTCTTCTTGAAGCCAGCACCGGTGCTCTATGCACTGCACCACCTAGCTGCCCCTCACACCTCTGTTTTACATAGGAGTTTCCTCATATGTAAAAATGAAGCTGTTTGACTAGCTTACTTGTTAGTTTCTTTCCATTTCTACATCTAGAATGACCCCTGTCCTCAAAGAGCTTCTAGACTTCTAGAGGTACACAGATAAATAAACATGATATAATTTGAAAAGAGAAATTTAATGAGGAAAAGGGGTGAATCAGCAAAGACATTCTATGGTGGCATATGAGGTGAATCTTGAACAAAAAAAGAGGGCTCTTCTGAGGCCTAGGTGAGGAGGGAGGAAAGCTCAGCTTGGGAACAATGTTATAGACCAGTTTTTCTGCACGTAGGCTGACAAAAGGAGAGCCAGAGGAGACAAGCCTAGAAGGGTAAATAAAAGGCAGATTGAAAAAGATCAGGAATGCCAAGCTGATGTGTTTGTCTCCTAGAAGCCATAGGCAGCTACTGAAAATTCTTGAGCATAGCTGTGGCCTGGTCAGACTTGTTCTTTACTGCAGTCATTCTGGCAGCTACATGGAGGATAGACGAGAGAGAGGAAAGACTAGACTATGGGCAACAATTAGGAGGCTACTGTAAGAGTTTAGCTGAGAAGCGATGAGAGCTTCCACTAAGGTGGTTCAGGCAGTCCTTGTCCTTCAACAGGACTTTGGATGTTGAGGTATAGGGAGAGGGGTGAGAAAATTAATAGGTGACTGGTTGACTTTAAGGTTATGGACCTGCATGACTAGCAAAGCTGATGTTACTCTCCCCTCCACAGATATGGAAGTTTGGAAGATGGGTGTGTTTGGGGTGGTAGGCAGTGGGTTCAAGGACAAAGAAAATGAATTCTCTTTTGGAAATGCTACATTTGGTGCACCTATAGGTAATTTAGGTGGAGACGTAGGATTAGTGGTTAGGAGAAAGAGTAGGGCTGTAGCTATAGATATGTGAATCGTTTATAGGAACATTTATTGAATTAAAAGCAATCCTTGGCACATGTCACTAAATAGATACTGAAGAAGACTGGTACTGCTTTAGTGGGAATGCAGTCCAGTTCTGTCATTCCATTTTGATGATATTGGATTTCTTTCCACAATCCCACCTAGAGATAAGGAAAAGAATTTCTTATGAAAGATCTGGCAATCCAAGAAACCTTTGTTAGAGATGATTTCACATTTTCTTTCTTCTTTTTTTTTTTTTAAAGACCTAATCAGGCTATTTAAAAGAAAAAAAAACTTGTGGTCTCAGTTTCCCTCTTCTTCCCCACTCCTCACTACCACATTAAAAACCCAGACCACTAGATCTTTATATTAAGGCACACATCTCTGACTTCATTACTATTTCTATTCTTGGGTATTACAAAATGGGGTAGGGAAGGACTTCAACAAGAAATTATCAATAATTTTTATCACAGATAGTATAGTCATTTAGATTTATATTTTCTAATCTTCAACATGAGAAAGGAAAGAATGTATACCACTTTTTTTTTTTCTGTTAGGAGTACAAGTTTGGGCCTGTTTGTTGAGTACGCACTGTTCAACTAATAGCCTATTTGGTGTTGTGTATTGTTGGTAAGACATACACCTGTTTGAAGATGGGGATAGGAAAGTGTGGGGTGGCAAGGAGAGGGGATGGGCAGTGGAGTCTGTAATTTATTTTGTGTTTCATTCTAATGGAAATTCAGAGTAGAAGATGAATGACTTTCTTGAAATATCAGAATCAGTCCATTCAATTAAGCATTTATCAAGCACTTACTAAGTGCAAAGCACTGAGGATAAAAAAAAACAGAAGTTTAACAACCCCTGCTTCCAATGAGCTTGTATTCTAATAAGAGAAACAATACGTACCTACATTCAGAATACATATTAATATTGCCACATACTTACTGTGGCTCCATTCTGCAAATCACAGCTCTGCTGTCTGTGAAGACTTATTCCTAGAGTCCAAATGCTACAGGTGATATCTAAGAATGAATTGGATTTAGCATAAATATTCCCTGGTAATTGAGAGAAATTATCAGATTGAAGCTACCTTAGAAGTAAGGAACTTTTATTCACCATGTCTATTTTTTTTAATGATGCTGACAGAGAGCAAGCATTGTTTAGGCTGCTGAGGGTGAAGGCAGGTGTGAAAATATGTTCTCACACTCAGTAGACCAGTTTGGCTAAAGAAGAGGGCTGGCGGAAGAGAACACCAAAGAATAAGACTTATGGTTTTAAAGCACACTAGAAATGTATGTTGAGCAAGCCTTGTCACTCCCAGTCTGGCCAGGTGTTAGGGACTGGGTCTACAGACAAGGAGCTGGATGCAGAAGGGGTAGGTAAGGCAAGCCAGGCAAATGGACCATTTTTCCACATTTCAGATCCTGAGTTCATCAGTAACATTTCCCTATACAGAGCCCTGGCCCAGAAATATATTCTGTGATGGACAGGAGAATGTGGGCAATAGCAGCTTCTGCCTACTCATCATTTTGTATACAGAGTAGACCTAAGAAGTAGGAAGAAATGTTAGCTGAGTCTAGCAATAAAACACTTGGGAAGTGATTTCAAAATAGTATGCTCTGAGTTTGGGGATCACCTCAGTTTCTACTCTCCAAGCACATGCCCATACATGAAAGGCACCAAAAGGATTTTTGCTGATATCATCCCCTGCCAGTCCATGTCAGTTATTGATTTGATGAAGAGCAATGATATACACAGTTAATCCTTACCTGGGGAAAAGAAGGCCTTGTCTGAGTTGAGAGAAAGAACACAGTTAATCGTCAAAGTCAAGCTGAGTCAGTTACCAAGGTGTCTGTGAAGGACTAAAAAGCTTGAGCTTCAGATGAGCATGTCAGCAAAGATGATCATGGAATTAAGAGCCAAGGAAATTCATTAGGAATTAAGTCGCCAAAATGCAGAGGACACCAGGGAGCTGATAGTTTAGCTAACTCAATCCCACTGCCTACAGCTGAGATCACTTTATTGTGAGCCCTGCCCCCTGGTAATGCTGATGAGGCCAGTATGATAGGTTGCAGGCTTGACTCCTTCCTACTTCACTATCCCTACTAGGCAATAGATTTTTGGTGAGCAATTAGGGATAAATGACTTACCCAGGGTCATACAGCCAGTAAGTCTGAGGTAAGATTTGAACTCAGGTCCTCCTGACTCCAAGGCCAGAGCTCTATACCTTGCCACCTAGCTGCCCTTAGGCAATAGATTTGTATGGCTGATGCAGATCTGTCTTCCTGATCATAGCCACCATGTATTTCTTTAGCATTCTATGGCTACAGTTGGGGATTGAATTCTCATGCCATATATAGGTCCACTAATAGGTTCATTGAATATAGCTTATCTCCCTTCGTTGGACTATAGAACACCTGAGGGCAGGCTATGTATTGTCTACTTCGTCTTTCCCCATAATACCTTGAACACAGTAAGTCCTTAACAAATGCTTATGGAATGAATGACAAATGCATGTACGCATGCACGGATATCTGTTTTGCTGGGCACATTATCTTTTCAATGAACCTTTACTACATACACACAGCCATTAGAGAATGAATTTGCAGGGTGTTTCTCCATTACATCTATCTTAGAATGTGAAATTACATTCAACAATCTGGAAAACTACCCTCAGAGCCTTCATTAGAATTTGTGTAGCATCTCCTTGAGCTGGTAAATGTCTAGATAGCGATGCATAAGTCACCAGGGCCCTGTTTTAATGTTAACAAATAAAACCCAAGCCTTTATCAGAAACTAAAATATTTATCCAGGTTACTACAATAAACAAAGCTATTGTAGCAGCAAATCACTTAGAAAACCAGTCTGTACATTAATTTAATGAGAAGAATTATCTACTTAGTGGTGGCATGTAAAGATAGAACAGTGGTTAGTGAAACAGTGGGTAGCATTTCCTTAGTCCCGGTCTTTCCTATTGGGAGGCTGCTCAGTTCTCTGTACGATGGTTGTAAATAGATAAATGCTTCTCATCTGCTGATGGGAGACATCTAAGCATTGTTAGTGCCCATGGCTAGTTCATCAGGTAGCAAGCTATACGGGACTACTCACCGTGTACAAAGCCAAGACCAAAGTTGTAGAGCAAGATAGGGGAAGGAAGAGATAGGGTATCTCAATACCCTAGCAACGTCATCACCTAGTGTCCTTTCTGAAATTGGATGGTCTTCAAAATTTATTCTTTCTGTATTTGTATTTATTTGGTAAATATTTACACGTGTGCTTCTTCTTTTCTCACTAGACTCTAAGCTCCTAGTGAGAATAGTTTCATTTATTGTTTTTGTATCCTGAGTACCTTGCCATGTTACCTGGCACATAGCAGGTATTTAATAAATACTTATTGGTGTATATTGATTTTAGAGCATTTCTCTGACTTATAGAATCCACCCTTTTTCTTCCCTTAAATATTTTATTTTTTCTCAATTACATGTAAAAAAATTAACATTTTTAAAAAATTTTAGTTCCAAATTCTCTCCCTCCCTTTCTCCTCTCCCCCTCCATTGAGAAGGCAAGCAATTTGATATAATTTATATATGTTCAGTCACGTAAAACATATTTCCATATTAGTCATATTGTAAAAGAAAATACAGACCATACAAACTGCAAGAAAAATAAAGAATTTTTTCTTTTTGGCTAGGCAATGGGGTTAAGTGACTTTCCCAGGGTCTCACAGTTAATAAGTATCAAGTGTCTGAGGCTGGAGTTGAACTCAGGTCCTCCTGACTTCAGGGGCAGTGCTAGCTGCATCAACAAAATTTTTTAAAAGTATGTTTTGATCTGTACTTGGATTCCATCAGTTTTTTCTCTGGAGGTGGATAGCATTTTTCATCATGAATCCTTCCAAATTGTCTTAGATCATTGTATTTATAGTACTTATCCTTTACTATTTTTCTGTTCTGATTTAAATTCCTTACTGATGCTTCTATCTTGTCTCTCTTACTAGAAGGGAAGCTTCTTGAGAGCCAGGACTGTGTCTTTCTTTTCATTCTTACCTCCACTTAGCTCATGACCTCTCATATCACAGATACTTAAAAAAAATGCTGTTGAACTATATGAACACTGTTGAAACTATATGAATGCTAAGACTGAGGAAAAGAGGGGAGGCGTTTAGTATTTTCTTCTGCTACATTGTCAGCCTGACTACAAAAGGCCATTCCGTGGCTGAACACAGAAAATGATCACTAGAATGGTAGATTTCAGTTCCCCAAATACACATTTTTTTCTTCTCTAGATTACAGAGAGATCACGGGATTACAGATTTAGAGCTAGAGGAGACATCAAAATCTCTAAATTCAATCCCCTTAGATCAGCAAATTGAGGCCCAGAGAAGTCAATCAGTCAATAAACATTTATTAAGCACCTACTGTGTGTCAGGAATTTGTGCTAATTGCTGGAAGTGAAGTGATTTGCCCAAGGTGATGCAAGCATCAAATGACAGATCTGAGATTTCAACCCTACGTACTGATTCCAAATCCCAAATTAAAACATTTTACCTAAGTGAAATCAGCTTCTATTTAAACTGAGTTGTCTATTGACCAATACTCCCTTTTAGATGCTGAAGAGGCACAAAAGCTCGGGACAGAGAGCTGAGTTTCTCACTCTTGGGCAGACCTAGCCCCAGCTCTTTCACCTTGGTGAGATAGACTTGGCTTCTTTCAACACGTAGCATGGGCCTCCTTGGTTAACCCCAAACTGACTTTAGACACATCATTGTTGTTTTGGGTCTCACTAATTTTTTAAGGTTGTGGTGACTCAGATGGCTGAACCCTCAAACTCAATCTATTACAGAGGTTAAGGAGGACCATATGACATATATTAGTTGAGTTTTTTTAAATCTCTATTTTATGATTTTTAAGTGAACTTAGTCATAATGAAAGGTCCCCGCTTTCACTGTAGGTTGGATTGTGGGAAGGGAAATCCTAGCATGATGCATACTTAGGGTCTTCAGGAGTACTTCCTGGGAATGTAAGAGGATAAAATCCCATCCCCTGACTCTCAAAAATGTAAATAAATATCTTTGAAGTGGAAGTAGTGTAGGTTCTATGCTAGGTGCTAGGAATACAAAGCTGTGTAAAATATTGTTCCTGTCCTTAGGGTGCATTTAATGTAGTGGAGAAGACAAAATATGTCCATAAAAATAAATAAGAATACAGGATGGCATATGTGAAGTGGTGAAGACCATAAATACTCCTGGAATTCAGCGGATGCAGACGGAGCTGGGCTTAACCAGGAAAACTTCATGAAGGAAATGAGATTTAGGTTGAGTCTTGATGAATGGGTAATACTTAGATTTTTGTTTGTTTGCTTATTTGTGTTCTGCTTATCTGAGGAAACCCTTAATTAGAAAGTTTTATTCATGTCTTTTATTTTTACACCATAGTCATTTTCTTCTACTCTCTATCCTAAAACACACACACACACACACACACACACAGTCACATGCATAGAATAAATAACAGAGTACAAAACATAAAAGAAAAACAATTAAGGAAAACCAATGGGTGTATAGTAGCCATATCTGACAGTGTATGCAACATTCTGTGCCCATAGTCCTCAGCCTCTCTACAGAAAGAAGGAATTGTGTTTTATTGTTTTGTTTGGTTTTCTCTTTAAGACTGGTCATTACAATTAATCAGAATTTGAATGCCTTTAAGGATTATTTTCATTATAGTCATTATGATGGTTGTTTTCCAATGATCCAGTTAAATGTGTAAGATTCAGACAAGTGAGGAGGGTACTGGATGGGGTTTTAAGCAAGGAGAACATGAGAAACAAAGGTACTGAAGGAGCACCATGGGCTGGCTGAAAGTCAATAGAGATCGGAGTATGAATTCTACCTCAACTAACATGAGCTAACTTTGTGACCTTGGGGAAGTCACTCTCTGAGGTGAGCTTCCTCAACTGTAAAATGGAGATAAAGACACCTGAAGTGTCCAAATCACAGAACTATGGTGAAGATTAAATGAGTGAATTATATATCTGAGCCTCACAAAGCAGGAGTTACATGTGCTGGGGAGACATGCCAGTGATGCTGGCATGGCTCCCATGTCCCTTTCTCTCCACTGCTTGAATTCCTTTCCTCTCTATCCTCCATCTTTTTTCTTCTCTCCAAAAATTTCTATCAACCAATCATAGTCATATACTTTCAAAAATATCACCTCTGGAATTTCCCCAAAAACATTTATTGTTGTGCATTTGGGGAATCTGAGCCTTCCAAAGAGGCATGTGTGCATGTGTGTGTGTGTGTGTGTGTGTGTGTGTGTGTGTGTGTGTGTGTGTTGGTGGAGGGTGGAGTTACATTCAAAGGTTAGTTGTGATTATATTTTTACTGTAAGTAACCTCTTTTGGCCAGAGAGCAAAGTTGGTATTTTTGAGAAATAAGCCTTACAGTCTTAAAGAACACTAGAAATATCAACTACTGTTATTAAGACTGGGACAGATACTAGTCTGGATATTCCTTACCTCCTGTTTGTATGAATGATGCCTAGGTTTCATTTACTTATTGGTATTGTATTGCCATTAAGCCAACCTCGTTACACCCAACTTACTTTTTAAATAATTGATTTTCCTGGTTTTGTTACTGCTCTGTGAGAACATTAGAAGCCATGCTTTTTATCTTCTTTCCTAATAAAATTCTTTCCACTAAAAAAAAAAAGTCTGGGAGAGGCATAAATGGGGCTTAAATGTCAAAGTATGGAGGTTTTACTAACCACATGTGTACGTGTGCATCTGTGGATGTTCATGTGTGTGTATATGTGTATATGTGTATGTGTGTATATGATCAGAACATCGCAGATTTTTTTTTTTTTTGGTGAGGCAATAGGGGTTAAGTGCCTTGCCCAGGGTCACACAGCTAGTAAGTGTCATGTTTCTGAGACTGGATTTGAACTCAGGTACTTCTGACTCCAAGGCCAGAGCTTTATCCACTGTGCCACCTAGCTGTCCCAGAACATTGTAGATTTAGAGCTGGAAAGGACCTTAGAGGTCATCTAGTTTAATCTCCTCATTTTCTAGATGAGGGAATTGCAGCCTGTAGAGGTTAAATGGCTCGCCGAAGGTCACACAGGTAAGTTGGCACAGCGCAATACAGGCTGTTGGACTTGGGATCCAACTCTTGCTCCACTCTAGTATAAACCTACAGACAGGGGGAAACCATTGACAACATGGGACTGGGAATACCTAGTAAGACTAATATGAGATTGACACATCTGCCTAAACTCCATACCCTTCCAACCTTTCCAACCTTTTTAGACCTTCTTCCTCCCTCCTCCTCTTCACACGCTGGCCTCCTTGCCACTTCTCAAACATGGCACTCTATTTCCCATCTCTGAATCTTTTCACTGGCTGTTCTTCTTGCTGGAAATGCAATTTCCTCCCCTCCTCCCATTTGCTCCCTGGTTTCTCTGGCTTCCTTCAAGCTTCAGCTAAAATCCCACTTTCTGTAAGAGGACTTTCCTGATCTTCTTTCATGCTGGGACCTTCCTTCAAAGCTTATCTCCTATTTATGCTGTATGGATCTTGCAAGCCCATAGCTCTTCTCATGCCTCTGTTATTTGATTGTGAGTTCCTTAAAAGCAGGGACTGTCTTGTTTTTTGCTTTCTTTCTTTCGCTGTGATGTAGAACAGTGACTGACATATAGTAGGAGCCTAATAAATGCTTGCTAACTTGTTTACTTGACTCCTGTGTGTGTCCTAGTGGAATAGGTGACTGGGGTATCCTTTCTGTTTATGGTAAAATGTTCTCCCTGAAATGACTTTTCATTCTCTTTGGAGTTACCTATTTTGTGTTGCCTGGACAGCTGGCTCTCATCAGCTAATGACTGTGGTTTGGGGGAACAGAACAGGCAGCTGCAGAAGAATGAGCCTCTTTTCTATGTGCCAGTCCAGCTTTTCCACTCCCCCACCTTTGGGTGCCCTTGTGTTATTCCATTTGGAACACTGGCTGAGAGGCCCAGCAGTCTCTGGTTCCTGGGTTTGGGGAGAGCTGACATTAGAAAGGTCTTACTTTGGTTGGAATGAGGAGGGAGGGAAGACACAGAGGACAATGGAACAGATTTATTCTTTCAGCTGTCATTGATAGGAAAACATCCTCTGGTCCCAAACTGTGATTCTGTTGCTGATACCAGCATTCATCAGGATTCCATTGTATTGAATAATTCACGGTAGAGCTAAGAAATATATATTTTGAAATGCATTTTTCACATCCTTGGTGTTGTGTGAAACATTATTAAGCATGTGTTTTTACCTCTGTGCATCTTGGTGGTGGTTTAACTATCAGAGCATTTCATAGCAAATATAAGATGATCAAAATGAATCAATACCTTAACCTTAAAGCTATTTCCTCAATTACTATAACTGCCAGCTGCTAATTGGAATGATTTTTATACTCCTCTTTCCCTTTGACTGTCCATGCCATCCCTGTGTATGTATGCACTGAAGGAACACAAATAAATCGAGCATGAACAATTAGCCTTTTGGGCTTTGGGTGAGCTAAAGAGAGACGTGAAATGGTATTACATGGCGTGGCAATTTTGGCTTTTACTGCTGAGGCATGAGGCATGCTCAATCAGGCACAGGGCTGGAAGACAGGATTATTAAAAAACTCGAAGCAATTCTGAAATGCCCAGTATTTTCCAAGAGCACTAAATGGCTTAGTCAAGGTCCTCTTCAAATAACATGAAGGTATGACTGTCACAGAATCCCAGGATGGCAAGGATCTTAAAAAACTCCCGACCTCTTCATTTTATGGAAGAACTGACCATCACACTATGGGTTTAGAGTTTGAAGGACCTAACAGGCCACCCAGACCAATCCTCTCATTTTACAGTTGAGGGGACTGAGGCACAGAGAAGCAAAGCAGCTTTGCAGGGCTCCTATAGATAAGGAAACGAAGGCCCACAAAGGATTGTCATTCACCTAATGTCACAAGAATAGTAGGAAGTAGAGCCAGGATTTGAATCTGAGGCCACTAACTCCAAATGTAGTGCAGAGGTGGGGATCAAAATCAGATCATAGGATCATAGATTTAGATCCAGAAGGAGAAAGGAGATCTTTGAAGTTACTTGTCTCCAAATGCTCAGAATATCCAAGGTTATAACTCAGTTGTCTTAATTCTCTTTAGTATGTTCTTTCTACCAGGCCATGTTTCCCTGGATGTACCAGCCTTTGATTATTCAAAGAGAAGGACAGTAAGATCTCATCTCTTTTGTTCAGATCTGAACTCAAGAGGTGCTTGAATGAGGCTCAGCCAATGACACAATGGGAAGTACTCTCCCTCTTTTATTTTAAATGTTTTCCTTATTTAAAAAAATCTTCATTATCAATTTTAGGAAATATCCTATAAGCCGAGTCTCTCTAGAAAGTCATTTTCCTATAGTATGCATAACTCACATTTATATTACAAAGTACTTTGTCACATTGGTAGGAAGTCGGGGTGTGCAGGTGTTCAGGGAAGACTAATTAATACCTTTGGTGTGAGGGCTGCCAAGCTCTTTTCAGGGCTGTTTTCCACCTTGGTGTCCACCTGATTCACCTAACTCTCACTTCTGTCTCCAAGAAGCTGTAGCATGCACAGAGGCTATACCCCAGTAAACCATTTTGGCAGACAGGCAAAAACCAGGTTGAGGGTAACCGAGGGCCCTCAAACCCTTTGGTGAGTTAGGGGGGTCTCTACCCCAAAGTAATGTAAAGACTTCCCTTGGTGAAATAGGTAGATGATAGTGATAATCCAATGTGCTTTTATGATGCCCTAATGGCTATTTATGGGCCAAAGACGTATGATGCATCTCAACTACTCAGCACTGACAGAGCTATATTGAGTAGTGATAAGGACATGATCCTGGAAAGATAGCCTGAACACTTCCATACTATTCTCAACAGACCATCATTAATCAATGATGAAGCCACTGACTGTATACTTCAGGTTGAAGTCAATTCCTCTCTAGCTAATCTTCCAGTTAATGAAGAGGTTTTGAATTCCACTAGGCTCTTCTTGTGCAGCAAAGCACCTAATGCTGATTCTATTCCAACTGAGATTTACAAGGCAGGGTGTCCACTGCTCATTCAAAAGCTGACTGACCCCCAATTGCCTCATCAAAAATTAAGAAAAAAAAAGCTGGCAGGAAATTTGTGAGTTGTCTCTGTAGCAGAATCCTTCTTAAAAGGCTAATCCTAATTCTGGAAGATGGTCATCTACCTGAATGCCAGTGTGGCTTGAGAAAGGGCCAAGGATGTTCAATAGGGTATTTGCTTCCTGAAAATTCCAGGAGAAATGCCAGGAGCAGAACAGAGGTCCATATATAATGGTTGTTAATCTGATTCAGGCCTTTAATACTGTCAGTAATGACAGCTTATGGAAGATCATGGTAAAATTTGGTTGCCTTGAGAAGTTCGTATTATATTCCAGGTTCACAATAGCATACTTGCATAGGTTGTAGATGATAAATGTTGCTCTGGTGCTTTCCCGGTCATCAATGGAGTGAAACAGGGCTGTATGTTTGCTCCCATGCTTTTTAGCATGATGTTTTCAATAATGTTGTCAGGTACCTTCAACAAGCACAAAAGCTGCATCAAGGTCAGCTACTACACTCATGGTAAATTACGTAACTTGAAAAAAAACTGCAAGTCAAGACTAAAGTGGAGGGAGACTCAGTGTATGACTTTTTGTCCACAGATGACTGTGTATTCAACACAGCCCCTGAGGCTGAAAGTATGGATCAATTCTCTGATGGTTGTGTTAATTTTGGCCTGACAATTAGCACCAAGAAAACAAAGATTCTGCACTAGTTAGCACAACACCATCTACATGTGGAACCATCAATTACTGAAAATGGAGAAATTTTGAATGCTGTGTATAAGTTTGCTTACTTTGGCAGTATTGGCTTTTTGGGGGCTGTCCACATGGATGATGAGGTTGATGCATGCATTGCTAGACCTAGCTCAGTGTTTGGGAGGCTCTAAAGGAAAATGTGGGAGAGAAGAGGTATTATGCCTACCAAACTGAAGGTCTAACACAGCTGTTATGCCAATCTCATTGTTATATACCTATGAAACCTGGAGTGTATACCAATACCATTACCAGGAAACTGAAATTCATCCATTTAAGTTTTCTTAGGAAGATTCTGAAGATCACCTAGCAAGATAAGGTACTGGACACTGAACACCTTTCTTGAGCTGAACTGCTAAGTATTCAAACTACTACAGAGTACACAACTCTGATGGCATTCATCACATTGAATGCCAAATGTATGGTTGCCTAAAAAAAGTTTTGTATGGAGAACTCACACAAGGCAATCTCTCACAGGGAAATCTGAAGAAGCAACTCAAGGACATTCTCAATGTCTTTCTGAAGAACTGTGGGACCAATTGTGAGACATGGGAGACACTGGCACAGGACCACCAATGTGGCAGGGCTGCATCAATGAAGATGCTGTACTCTATAAGCAAAGCAGAACTGCAATAGCTCTAAAGAAATGTGAGATGCACAAACTTAGAAACATTTCTACTCCAAATGTTCATATGGGTTATTTGTGTCTAATTTGTGTTAGAATCTTCTGAGCTTTTATTGGTCCAATCAGCCACTGTTGGACACATTGTACCTTGACCCCAACATAGTGATGTCATTTTGGTCCTCTTCAAGCATGAAGAACAACAACCAGGAAGTCAGATCATAGAATTATAGATTCAAAGCTAGAAGGACCTTTAGAGGTCATCTAATCCAAGTTCCTTTTTCATATAATGATTTACAAGGTGCTTTCCTTATGATGATTCCATTAGACTGTGAGCCCCAGGGAGGGTAGGGGCTTTTTTTGTTTGTTTTTTGCCTTTCTTTGTATCTCCAGTGCTTAGCATAGTACCTGGCACATAGTAGGTGCTTAATAAATGCTAAAAGTCAGGAAGCTTACTGGAGGAATGGGAAAGCAAAAACCAAACCCCACCACAATGAAATTTATCATTTATCATTATGATGGCAGGAACACTGAAGACACAACTGTAGAAGAAGAGAATGAATTAAAAATATTTGCAAGCATTGGCTCAGAGGAAATCACAGCTTGAGCACAAAGTATGCTAGAATTACCGGAAGATACGAAGCAAGAGTTTTTTTTTTAAAGTTATTTTTTTTTATTAATAGAATGAGAGTGCTTGAGGAAAAATCTCGGGAAAAAATGAGAACTATGGAAGAAAGAATTTCAAAGGGCTCCATTAATAGCATAAGTGATTCAAAACCTTGCCCTAACAACAAACTCCCTGAACATTAGAATGGACCAAATAGCAGCAATTCCATAAGTCAATAAGAAATACTAAAATAAAGCCAAAAGGCTGACAAAAAAGAGAAACAAATATAAGAATAACAAAAATATGCAACCTGAAAAACAGACTGAGAAAAATGTGAGAATCATTAGACTATTAAAATTCAATGATCATTTTTTTTTTAAATTTCAAAAGCCTAGGCATCATATTTAAAGAAATCTGAAAAGGAAACTTCCCGGATCCCTTAGAACTAGAGTATGAAGTGAGAATGGAAAGAATATTTGCCAAACCCATTTCAGACATACATGGTTAAAGAGTAATTCTACATTGGCCCTGACCAAAAACTGTTTTTCTCTTCCTGCATTCTGAGTCCTTAATCTTTCTATCAGGAGCTAGGTAGCATGTTTCATCATTAGTCTTCTGGAATCCTGGCTGGCCATTACACTGATAAGAGTTCAGCATGATAATATTCCATCATATTTATGTACCATAACTTGCTCATCAATTCCCCAATTTATGAGCCCTCAGATTCTCATTCTTTGCCATCTCAAAAGGATCCATAAATACTTTTTTATGTTTCTAATACATTTTGTTTTCATTTGGGGGGAGGATTGGCGTGGGGGGAAAGAAGGAAGGAGGATTTTGGCTCTAATATTTTCTTTAATCAAATAAATATTAAAAAACACAAAGCTGCCAAATCAATTGGATGAGTTTCTCCCCTTCCCTGATGTTATTTTCCCTACCTCAAGCATGATGGCTTCTTCAGTTTCTGTCTCTCCACTATGGAACGGTTTCTCATACCCATCACCCCTCAAATGAAGTAATGCTTCATGATCCATGATACCAATGACTGTAGTTTCTGCTGCTTTCTCTGGGAGTAAAATAATTCCTCATTATTGCTCTCCTCAGGACCATGAGGCTGCACAGCCATCTTCTATCTGCTTGGGTTAGATGGCTCTAAATTATCAAGTCTTTCAGAAATCACCAGAAGGTTTCACAGTTAAAGGGTTTCAAGGGGATGGAGGAATACAATATTAATTCATTTTAGGTGTGCTTACAGGGCCCTCAGGTGTTTTCAATGAACTTCCACTATAGAAGAGATATGACAGATCAAGGGTTTGGTAAGAAAGACAGCAAAGCAAAAAAAAAAAAAAAGCTTTTCTAACAGATAAGCAAGTCTAGCATTGGGACACATACCACCCCAAGCAGAACCAGCTTTGACAGAATCTCTTGCATCTGACTCTTCCTCTCCACCCACACTGCCACCACCTTAGTCCATATCATCATTGTGCCTCAACTACATTGTTGCAATAGCCTTTTAATTGGCCTCTCCGCCTCAAGTTTCACCCTATTCCAATCCATCCTCCATAGTTACCAAAGTGACTACACAAATATAAATCTGACCATGTTACTTCCCAACTCAATAGACTCCCTCTTGCCTCTAGTAACAAATATAAATTCTGATTTGTCCTTTAAAGCCTTTCTGAACTTGACCCTGATTCCTGCCTCATTATTATCATTACTTCCCCATCCATACTCTGCACTCCACCCTTCTCTCTGTTCTTAGCATTTAGTTCTTAGTCCTTTGAACTGGCCATCTTCCATGTCTGGAATGTACTTTTTCCTCATCACCACCTCACAGATACCTCTCTTCCTTTAAGAAGTAGCTCAAGGGGCAGCCAGGTGTCACAGTGGATAGAACACCAGCCATGGAGTCAGGAAGACCTAAGTTCAAATGTGGCCTCAGACACTAGATACTTATTAGCTGTGTGATCATGTGCAAATCACTTAACCCCAATTGCCTCACAAAAAAAAAAATTGCTCAAGTACCATCTTCTATAGGAAACCTTTCCTGATTCCCCAACTGCTAATGTACTTTCCTACTAATCATCTTGTATTTATTTTGAATGTTATGTATTTGCTAATTCTGCATGTGCTTCTGTATGCACATTTTATTTTCCTTAATAAAATTTAAGCTCCTTAAGATCAGGGGTTGTTTTACTTACAGTTTGTCTGTTTGTTTATCTGTCTGTCTGTCTATCTATCTATCTATCTATCTATCTATCTATCTATCTATCTATCTATCTATCTGTCTGTCTGTCTGTCTGTCTATTCCACCAGTTAGCCCAGTGCCTGGAATACAACAGGTACTTAGAAAACACTTGTTGATTGATTGAATGCCAGGTTTCATGGAGTTGATGAATGCATTTATTGTGGATTAAGAAAATATATATGTACACACAAATATATACATATATATATACATATATATACATATATATACGCATATACACATATACATACATACACATACACACAAATACACACACACACACATATATATATCATATATATATATATATATCATATATATTGCAGGGAATTATCATGAGAATTAAATAGATACCTCTCACTTTCTTGCCTATTCTTCCTTGTGTTAAATGTAGTAGTACCAACCCAATAATATTAATTCATATGTCAAGCTAGTGGTTTTTGAATTTTTAAAATTTGATCTTCATGGCAGCTATACCACAGCTACTTCTAAAGGATTAGCCTGCCCTAATGTGGGGATAGAGTATCATAGGCTTAGGGTTAGAAAGGTCCTTAGAGGTCATCTTGCAAAACCTCTTATTTGACAGATGAAGACACTGAGGCACAGAAATTTTGGTGATGTCCAAAAGACATCATGAATAGTAAGTATCAGAACTAGGATTTGAACCCAGATGCTATAACACCATAGCCATCATTCTGATCCAAAATCCTACCTCGACTTAAAGAGGTCTTTCAGTCTAGTATGGCATTGTAGTCTGATCATCCAACCTGAAGGAAAAATGAACAAGCATTTAGGTCACAACAATTGATACCAATGTTAAAAGTAGCAAAATAAGGGACTATAGATATCACTGTCCAACTCTTAATGCACTAGAATAAGTCAAAGCTCTCTTTCTTTGTTCCTTATTCCTCTGATCACATCAGATGGAGCTGGGAGAATTCTAGTAGAACTAAAAGGCATGGCTTGTTCAGGCAGAAAAGTGTCCACTTGTACTGTATGCAACCATAGTATTTGTGTTCTGGGTGTTCCCCTCTCTTTCTGTCAACTAATTGTTCTCAAGTCATTTCTGGCTAGTTATAGGCATGAATACCCCAAAGGGGATGTTTGCAAATAATGTATTTTTTTGTGTGTGTGTGGGAGTATGTGTGTGTGGCCAACAGGAAGGCTAATTAGTGTGTCCAGGGGCCATATCGCTAAAATGTGAGCAGGAATGAAAGTGACATTCAGAAAAGATTTCTTTTCAAGCTCTATGTCTTTAGGAAGCTTCTGTGCAGTGACCTTATACTTGGAATTCAGCTTTCAGCTGGTATACCCAGCATTAAAGGTGACAGGGAAAATAAAAGTCTTCCTTCCAAAGATTGTGTGTGCCTTTGGCAAAGGTTATAGATGTGAAGTCTTTGAACATCCTTCTTCATGATGGCTCTGTCGCTAGAAATGGGCAGAGAAGAGAGGAAATCTGCAGTGAGCTGAAGCTGTTTGCAGGGTAATGATTGTCAAATCCTGTACCTCCCCAATGCAGAACAAGGGGCTTCATATTTATATCTAAATCTCTCTCTTTGTCACATCTTTGCAGACACAAAATAGGACAGAAAGAAAACAAGGCCAATGGGAGTAGAAACATTGGATAAGGCAGGATAAAAAGATACTCAGACCCCCTATGCTTCCTTTAAGAACCATTTTCACCAAGCCTCATGGACACCCTGCAGCAGTTCATTAGTTTTCCCAGGTCCTGGATTCAGTTCCCCTTCATGCCTCGTGGGTAGCCCTATGTGACATGCCCTTTCCAGCCATTCTCTACTGACTGCAGATGCCTTGACATATACAGACTTCTGATTACCCAATTCACTAAGTATGTATCAGGTAGCTATGAGCAAGGCACTGTGATGGATGCTGGAAATACAAAACCAAGGTAAAAGAGTCCTAGAAAGAGGAGGGAGGAGTGAAGGAAGAGGGAGAGTGAAGGGGGATGGGAGAGAAAGGGAAGAGAAAGGAGTGAAGGAGAGGGAGAGGGATGGAGTACCAGGGGAGAAAAAGGAGAGTGGAGAGGGGAAAGAGGAGACAGAGAGGAGAGATCAGAGAGAACCGAGACAAAGAAGGAAAGGAAAGAAGGAGAGGGGAGAAGGGGGAAAAGAGAGGAGAAAGGGAGGGGAGTGATAAAAAAAAATTAAAATAAAATTCTTTAAAAGAGTAAAACAATCCCTAACCTAAAGGAGCTGGTTTTACACCCCAACTTTACCACCTGATTATTCATTCTACCCCACCTTTTTTCTCTCCCTCCTTTCTCCTTGGAATATACTACTCTCTCTTCCTTGCCTATCAAAATCATAGTGTTAGTTGGGGCAGCTAGGTGGCGCAACGGATAGAGCACTAGCCCTGAAGTCAGGAGGACCTGAGTTCAAATCCAGCCTCAGACCAAACACTCGACACTTACTAGCTGTGTGACCCTGGGCAAGTCACTTAACCCCAATTGCCTAAAAAAAAAAAATCATAGTGTTAGAGTTGGAAGAGACCTTAGGAATTTTCTAGTCTAACAACCTCATTTTACATATGAGGAAACCGAGGCCAGAGAAACAAAATAATTAGTAGAATGTCATGCAGGTAGTAAGCAGCAAGACCATGACCTAAACATAAATTCTCTGCTTCTACACTTTCTATTTCCCCCCTACACTATCCTGTGTCTCCCACTGTACTCTGTTGGCCCTTCCATCCTTCAAAACCTAGCTCACATATTTTTTTCCTCTGCAAAGCCTTTCCTGACCACTCCAACCCAGAGTATTCTTTCCTTGTTCTGTCCTTGCATTGTCATATATTCTTATCTGATTATTTATCTTTTTAACAAATGTATCTCCAATTCAGTCTAATCCAATACGCATCCATTAAGTGCCTACTAATTACAAGATATGGCACTAGGAACTGGGGATAAAATATCTAAACAAACAAAAGTCCCTGCCCTCAGTAAGCTTACATCCTCCTGGGGGATTCAACGGTGAACAGACCAGTATATCTTCCTAAATGAACTATGACTTTAATGGGGACAGTAACTGTGTATTTTGTGTTTTTGTATTCTTCATAGCATTTAGCACAGCATCTTATTTGAAATAGATGTTCAATTCATAAATGCCAATTGCTTGATTTCTGAGAAAAGGTTTTATCCACACATGAACCATTTGGTAATAGCACCTTGCAGAGTGACTTGAACATAGTAGATGCTTAATAAATGTTTGTTGAATTGAATTGCTTGTTGAATCTTTAACGTTCTCAGTCCAAATATTATCATTTGCAAAAGGCTTTGATGAAATCCAAAAAGCCTTAGAAACAAAAGATACAATAAAATCTAATTGTACCAGGTGTCCCCAAAGTCTAAATTCACTTTTAAGCTTTTAGGTTATTAAGATTTAATAGCTGAAAACTGCATTTAGACTTTGAGGATAACCGGTATAATCTCTTGGTAATCGATAGATTTGTCTCCAAGTCATGACATCTGTGGCTATAGCATGGTCCAATTGCGTTTCAGTTCTAGTCCTGAGGAAAGCTAATAATACAGGTATTATCCACATTCTCCAAACATCAGCAGGATAACTCAATGTGACTTATAGAAATAAGTATGGGTTAAAGGCATTCTAAAATTCACTTCTAGGGAAGGAAAAAAAAAGCAATCAGGTTATGTCTTTGAAAGTCATAGATGGCTGAAGTTTGAGATCAGCAAAAGATCCCTCCCACCCACTAGCTAATACAAACTTAGGAATCTAAATTAATGGTCAGAAATGGGATTATCTGGTAGTAAAGTCATCCCTGTTAGACTTTATGAGATTTGTGTATGTATGTATGTACGTATGTGTGTTTGATGTTGAAGTGAAATCCCACAAGTCTTAGAAATGCTATATAGAAAGTTCTCCCTCATTTTCCTGATATACAAATTTGATACGGATAGATTTTCTTTTAAAAAAAGATCTATCTTATCTTCAGTTAGTAAAACATAGGTTCCAGAGTTTCCCCTTCATCTTGGCTGTCAATTAGATTCTGATGACCAATAATCCTTATTTGCTTTCTTTCCAATGTAAGAGACAAAGGACAAAGAGACAAAGCTAAAAATAAAACAACCTCTACCTTCAAGGGGCTTACATTCTGAGTGTAAAGAACATCTATATCTATCTATCTATATCTATATGTATGAGTAATACAAAAACAAACACATTAAATAAAAAGTAATTTGAGGGCGGGGAGGGGGCACTAGAATCTGTGGAGAGCAGGAAAGACTTTAAATAGGAAGTAGGATTTAAGTGAAACTTTGAAGGAAGTTAGAGATTCTAAAAGATGGAAGTGAGAAAGGTATACATTCCGGACTTTAGTGACAGTCCATGCAAAGGCATGGACACTGGAATTTGATTACCAAGTAAGATGAACTACAAATGAATCAATTTGGATGGAATTAAGGTGTATGAATGGGGAGTAATGTGCAAAAATCACAGAAAAGTTGTGCTTATTATGAAAGGATCTAAAGGCAAAACAGAGGAGTCCTCATTTGATCCTAGAGGCAATAAGGGAGCCATTTGACCTTAGATTCCAAGGAATATCACCTTTTATGGAGGAGGGCAAGCCACAAGCTTTAGAGGAAGGTTTAAGGAACAAGAGAAAAGAAAAGAAGGCTACCCGTCGGCTTAGGTCATTTCAAAGGATTCAGAATGAGAAGAAATGATCTGAATGGGAGACAAACATGAGTTTTTATTAAGTGAACCACTAATAGAAAGATTCAGTATTCCCTGCTGCTTTGAAATGAAATTCTTAAGGAGAAGAAATACAAATACCTTCTGCTGCCAACCCTCTTTATTGCAACTTAATAGTCCTGGCACTCAACAACTTAATAGCTTTGAGCTAGTGATTTTACCTCCTGTTTCCCACAGGTAGTTCTTCCCTGCTAGGTGAGGATAAAATTCAGAATTAAAAAGCAGTATCTCTTAATGCAAATACTTGAATGGATGGATGACCAGAGAATTGATAGGCACGATGACATCTGCCCTCAATCCCTAAAGATTTAGGATACAAGCAAGGAGGGAGTCAGGTTTCATATTATGTAAATGCCTGCAGCATTGTGGGAGACCCTGTGGTTTAAAACGAGAGCATCACATCTGGAGTCAGAGGGTTCCAACTGCTGGTTAGGTTACTCCTACTGAAAGCCATTATGCTCCCCACCTCAGTTACCAGTGCTCAACCCTAAGAAATTATTTTGTAAATATTTTGTATTGAGTTTTCTATGTACATTGTTTCTCTCCAAAAGAATTTAACCTCCTTGAGGGCAGTTTTTTTTTTTTTTGCTATAATATTTTGAAGGATGGTGTAACAATCTCTGGTTCTGTGTAGTACAAACATCCCTTAAATGGCTGTTCCTGCCCTCGCTCAGCCCATGATTGCATCAAGTGCTTGTATCAATTAGTTCTAAGGGTATACATAAAATTATGGCACCCTGCTTATAGAAATACTTCACCCATTTATGGAAATTTGTGCATGCTCAGGAGTATGATATTACTATATCTCTCTTGCAAATAGGACTTAAAGATAGGATGTATACCCGTTCTACTCCTTTGCTTCTTGGCCTGTGCTAAAGCAAAGATGTATCGTCTGTTTGTCTAAACTGATCAGAACCTGATACCAATCTCTGTTCACATCAGCATCAGTCACACTAGACTAGGATCTGGCAGCTGGTAGATTTTCTTCATTTATAATCAGATACAGGATAGTCAACAATAATGCAGTAGGGAAGGGGAAGCGGAATCTGACATGAAGGTGAATAGCACAAATGAGTGCTGGCTGCTTTGGCTACAGCTGAGTGGTGTTCAGTCTTTGTCTCTTCTCCCGTCGTTTCCTCCTGTAACAGAGCAGGATGCGGTGGTAAATCTTTCATCAATTCTTAATCCTGACATGCTCTTGCTGCACAACTCACTAGAATCCCAGAAAAGAGTGAGTAAGCAGATCTGGCATCAAGAAGTAAGGTACAGCTTTCTAGCAACACTACATAGGTGTGCATTGCAGGGTTATAGTCATTCTTAAGGTTAGACATTTTGCAGTCCTCTGGAAAATCTACCAGGGTAAATTTGAAATGCAATATAAGATTCAAGTAATGATAAATGCTTTAAATAAACAAAGATCATTATCCTTAGGTAATTATTCCATGGCATGATTCAAAACAAGTACTCATTAATAATACATACAACAAACACAGTGTGATACAAAATTACACATGAAAGGACATTTCAGCAACTAGATATCTAAATTACATGCAGGACAACATACATGTGATCCATAGCATACATGCACATTCATAATACACAATAAAATACTTAGAAAGAGCAAGCAAACAAACAAACATGAAGCTAGATATTTATAATAACGCCAATAGTCCTATAAAGACCCAATGTAAGTATTATGCATTTCATATACAGAAATGAAAAATGAGAAAATGGTGTATCACTAACAGACAGATGTTGCTATTGTACAATTATAACACAAGCACATAAGCAAGAAAAAAAACACAGAAAATAAAATAATAAAACCAAAAGATAACTCAAACATATTGTAACTAAAGAGCACATCAATGATCAGGTGATTAAATGCAAAGTATACTATGCATGGACAATCTCTAGTACTGAGACTTGGACATATTTGTAACTTATTTCTTCTGATTCACCTATAATCATAATTTAGTCTGGCCTCAGGTCAAATGGGTCTAGTTCTAGAGATCTGCTGATCTCTCTGCCTCTCAGCCCGAGCAGGTAGATGGTATAAGCTGATCATCATTAGCTCTACGTCTGCTTCCCTACATCTGAACCTGTAAAGAAGCCAGACTGAATGAGCGGATTTCAATGTTCTGTCAAATGTTTCTGAACCCTAGAAGTTTTAGGTGAAAAAGAAGTTGCCTTTCAGTTCAACCCTACAACCTTGTCTGAAATGAGGTTCCCATCAGTTCTAGGTGAAGTTTTTAGGCAATATCACTCATTTTCTTTTTCAATGGAAACCACTTTCTGAGCCAGCATTTGGCTCGTACAGACTGGTGAGCGGGCTCTTTTGCTCAGAGTCTAAGGCAAGTGTCCATCATGACTCTCCATTTGCTTATCAGTCCAGCTAGCTTGTCTACGTACAATAAATGGTGGCAGTGAATAGTTTTTATAGGGCCAACTCCATTCTCTGGAACTAGTCTGCAAATAAGCACATTGCCCAGTCTCTCTATCCCCAGTGTGGGATAGCTTCCCATCAGTCTATTGACTCATGTGTATGAAGACCAAGATTTCTCAACAAAACTCCCTTCTTATTAGAGGTCTTTACAACATATATAGGCATCCTCATGCTGTCATTTTTTTTTTTTCCAGAGCTCATCTGAGCCAAAGTTGTGACTAATAGGCAGGCTTCTTTCTCAGCTGAGAGACATACTGGTTATAACTACATGCATTATTTCCATCTTCGGAATTTCTGATCAAAAGTCAATAGGTGGGAATGATTCCAGTCCAAACATAAGCAAGTATGTTGTAATGATACTTTTGGCATCATTGCCAATAGAAGTAGCACATGCTGACTCTCATGAAATTTTTGTTCTGATCTCAGAGTTCTTTATATGTTCATGTGTGGTTGAAATGCTTAGGATATGAGTTTTCTTGTGGATGGCAAGGCATAATTCTAGACTGTTTGATACCTGTCAGAATAACATTTCCTTGAATACTTTGTTCTCATAGTTTCTTTATTGGTCAGAAAGGATCCATACCTTCAGTAATACTTCTATAATTCTTTAGCAATCATGGATGCTTCCTCATTTCAGGACAGGAATACTTGTACATACCTGTTAAACAATCAGTCACCACTAAGATAAGATTTAGGTTCTTACTATCTCCTTCTAGAAATATAAAGGCAATGCACACAAGCTCCAAAGTTTTACTAGGGATTATATCCTCCAAAAGAGCAGCTCAATTTGGCCACACTTTTCCCTTCATGCATCGGACCCATTTTGTGCTCTTTAGTGACATCTGTGGCCATGTCAGGCCAATGCAATCTGTTGCTGACTAGGTCCAGGGTCCTCTCTTTACTCACATGCCCAAACACATCATGAAAAACAATGCTTTCATAACCACTGAGCAGTAAGCTCTGGGAAGTGCACCAACTGTTTCCTAATTCCACATATGTAATCAGGTATAGCCCACTGTGACCCTTTTTTTGCACCTGCTTCTAGATTATCTCATCAATAAGGTACATTCAAGTGACTAGAACCTAAATCTTTCAGGTTTTTTTTTTCTTTCTTGGCTTTTATTACTTCCTTAAGCCCTTTATTAACCATCTACTCTCACTGCTAATAGTGTACACAAAACTGAGGAAGAAAAGGTTTGTTCAATAAAATAAGGTTGCTGTAAGTTTTCTGGTAGAAGTCCTAAACTCTCAGTTATAATTTTCTTTGACTACTGTTCTCACATTACATATAACTTTCACACTTTCTTTCAATATCGCCACCATTTTATGGTGAAGTGACCTTCAAGACAAATCATCTATATCCATATCAGTCTTGCCAGGCCTAGAGTGTTTGCCAGTTTCATAGCTGGTTAACGCAGTTTTTGTTGTTCAGTCATTTCAGTTGTGTCTGACTCTTTGTGACCCCATTTGGGGTTTTCTTGGCAAGGATATTAGAGTGGTTTGACATTCCTTCTCCAGCTCATTTTATAGATGAGGAAACTGAGACAGAGTTAAGTGGCTTGTCCAGGGTCACTCCGCTAGTAAGTGTCTGTGGCCAGATTTGAACTCAGGAAGATGACTTCCTGGATTCAGGCCCCACATTCTATCCACTGTGCCACCTAGTTGCCCACTCTTCAGGCTGTCACGTCTATCCAATATATAACATCTGCCTTAGCATGGGGCAAAATATAAATTAAGAGGTCTGTTGTTAATACACACTGGAATTTTTCTCCATAACCAGAGTATTTTTTTTAACATGTTGATGAGAATTCACTTCAAAGGCAAAAACTCTGTACTGTGCTTGGGATGAAAAAATTAAGCTTAGCCCTCTGATGGTAAATGTAACTGCTTTCTGATGACAGCAGTCTTTTGGCATAGGACAAGTCTCAAACCCTCCAGATAGGATGAAAGGCTTTCTTGGATCTGTATAGACCAATCCTTGTGCAAGTATGAGGCTAATGATAAAGTTTATAAAAGCTTAACATTTGTCTACACGTCAATATCCAAATTACTGTGGGATTCAAGACAATTTGCACTTCTGCTTGAGTCCCTTTGGTTATATATGAGCACAAATAGAGGCATTAGTGGTTTAGCAATAATAGCTTAGTTTTTTTTTTTAACAAATGGATAACTGTGAAATCCTAGAAAATTAATTAGATCTAATACATTCTGTGATCAGTTCTTGAATATTCCCATCTTCTTTGGGTCAAAGTGTATGTAATACCAAAGTCAGCATTTATTAGCACCCAACTTGTTGCTTAAAGTATCATGCTAATATTTTGAATAATAGCTACAAAATGGTTTAAATTATTGCTGATACTTGACTGTGGGTGGAGTTGGACATCCTGGAGCAAGAATATTCATTTTCCTATTGACACCTATAGGTAGCTAGGTAATGCAGTTGATAGAGTGCCCAGGCATGGAGTCAGGAATACTCAAAGACTCAAGATTTAAATCTGGCCTCAGACATGTACTAGCTGTGTGACCTTGGAAAAGTCACTTAACCCTATTTGCCTTAGTTTCCTCAACCGTAAAATGAGGTGGAGGAAGAAATGCAAACCACTCTGTTGTCTTTGTCAAGAAAACCCCAAATGGGATCATGAAGAGTGAAATGACTGAACAACAAAAATTGACACTAACAACTTCCTCAGAAAATTTCAAGCTCTTTATATGCAACTGGGAAATAAGATACACAGGCAAAGGTGTATAGAAATCTATCCTGCCCCACAGGAAAACAGAAGGGGAAGGTGATAAGAGAAGGAGGGGGGTGATAGAAAGGAGGACAGATTGCGGGAAGGTGTATTCAGAATGCAAGCCATCTTGGGGTGGGAGGAGGAAAGAGATAGGGAGGAAATTTGGAACTCAAAATCTTGTGGAAGTGAATGTTGAAAACTAAAAATAAATTAATTTTACAAATTAAAGAAAGAAAATTTCAAGCTCACTTTAATATCTTTCAGATATGAGTATTCTTGGTCACTCATTCCTCCAAATCCAAGTCTTTTCTTGAGCTATAAAAGTATTCTTCTCAAATATCTGTCATACAATGATTGAACCATTACGGTAACTTGGTATCACCTATCTAGGACGGCATTGCATTCTATATTTTAAATGTTTATTATCATACCTACACAGAATTCTATGAATCTAGAAGAATTAGATCCATAAGAAATTGACAATGCTGTTGGGAAAACTTATTCTTGGCATCTGCAGCAACTACTTCTCTGGGCCCCATTTTTTTCCATTGAAAGTTTAGGAGATTTCAAATTATTTTTCAGGTAATATTTGTAAAGTGCTAAGCGTAGTACCTGGCATATACTAGGCAATATATAAATGCTAGCTACCAACATCATCATCACCTGAAATCCATACCATGCATTCCATAGTTAAAGTCAGGATTGTATTGACCAGTTTGGGAAAACTTAGATATGAGCCATACCTAATCTTTAGAGATTTCTCCAGAGTGAGACAGAGGGGAGACAGAAAAGTCAAAGAAAGAAACTGAACCTATTGGGGTCACCAGTATCAGTTTCTGTCCGTTTGAGTCCAAAACCCCTAAAGGCGCGTTGGACCATAGATAGCACATAAAGTAGTGTGTATGTGTTGACTAGATAATTTATTAAGATTGGCTCTAATATTATGTGGTTCTACGATTTTAATATCTCTTCTGATTTTTTCTGTTTTAAAAAAACAAAAACAAAACTTTTCTATTCCAGCTTCCCCCCATGTCTGTGCTTGACAGTTCTCTTTTTCAGGGTTACTTAACTTGGAGTCCATGATCTTTTAAAAATATTATGCTAATTGTATTTCAATATAATTAGTTTCCTGTATAATCTTTTTATTTTATTTACTGCATTATCATCTAATAATGATAATCATTAATAATACTAATAATGATTAATAATAATAATAATAGCTAGCATTTGTATAGTATCTACTATGTGCCAAGCATTGTAATAAGCACTTTAAAAATATTTTCTTATTTGATCCTCACAACCCTGTGAGGAAGGTGCTATTACTATCCTCATTTTATAATTTAGGAAACTGAGGCAGAAGTAAAGTGACTTGCCCAATGTCACACAGCTAGCAAATGTCTGAAATCAAATTTGAATTCAAGGGGCAACTAGGTGGCACAGTGAATAGAGCACCAGTCTTGGAGTCAGGAGGACCTGAGTTAAAATCCAGCCTCAGACACTTGACACTAGCTGTGTGAATCTTGGCAAGTCACTTAACCTCAATTGTCTTACAAAAAAAAAAAATGAATTCAAGCCTTCTTGACCCCAGGTCCAGAACTCTATCAGCTGTGCTACCCAGCTATGTAAGATGCAAATGATTAACAAGAGATCATGAAGAAATATAAAAACGTCACCCATGCAAATTGTCTATGGCACTATTTTTCTCCCTCACTCCTAAGTAAAGACACTCTGGACGAATGCTGAGCAAATACCTCTCCTTCATTTTGGACCCTGCAATACCCAAAAAACTCATGGCAAAAACAGGTAGTGAGGTCCTATTTTCCTCTTCACCAGCCCTGCCCTAAACATGGCTGTATGTTGATTCTCTGTTAATGAACTTCTTCCTTCTCCAAGCCTGGTAATGAGGAAATCTTCTTCCTTTAGGATTTCTGGTAACTGAATTATCAGATTAAGTAACCCCCTATCTCTTCTTCCCCATCACTCATAATATCTTTCCATATCTATCCCCATAGTAACTTTCCATGATCAGGTTCTTTTTTTGTTGTTTTTTTGCTCACCTTTTTTAGCCTTTTTCATTTCTTTTCAATTTGAGCTCTGCTCCTGGGGTGGAAGGGGCATTGTGTCAGGCTTCTTGTGCCAGGGGCTGTTTACCTGGTGCTGCACTGATGTTGACCTGAACAAATGGGGGACCTTCTTTTCTGGCGCTTCTCTGTGGGGGCTGATACTTCTGGAGGCCATAGGGGTCTAGAAGTTTACCTGGTACTGAACCGGGGTTCTAGTGCTGGTGTCTGGTGTGTGCTGAGGCTGGTGGGGTGTTTCAGCCTATACTGAAGCATGTGGTTGTCTGGCCACTACAGGCTGCCTGTTTATTTGGTGCTATGCTGAAGCATGTGGTGGTTTTCAAAGCTGGAGTTTGCCCATTCCCGTGGGGCATGCTGAGGCATGTGGTGGGGGATGGTTCTGGTGTGTTTGCCTGCTCCACTGCAGGGGCTCAGATCTCCTGCTGGTTTGCTGAGGTGGTGCTTGCTGGGATGCTTCCTCTCCTGGACTGCACTCCCCTTTACCAGAGTGAGACAGACCTTTCTTGCCAATCTTTCAAGTTTCTTGGGCTAAAAGATTATTTTACCCTGTTTTTTTGCTGGCTTTACTCTTCCAGGATTTGTTTTGGGATGGTATTTTATAGCTGTTTGAAGGTCAATATAGGAGCAGTTTACTGCTTACTCCACCCTCTTGGCTCCTGAAAGAACTCCCTAGCTCCTGAACATTTTTGAAATTTCATGGAAAGGGCATGCTCGGGAAGTCTAATATCTCATCTATGTTCAGAAAGGAAACAGAAAAGTAGGAAACAGCCTGGAAGGGAGTCTTCCAGGGATTCCCCTCTAGATCAGCTGGATAAGCATAGGGTACTTTCTATGTGTTTCTCCTACAATTCCCCATTTTTTGCCTAGAGAGAGATTTTCCTAATCTATTTTGTTAGACTGCATCCTGTCAGCTGGAGAAAGATGAAAGACACGTGGGGAGGGTGAATTATTTCCACAAGTTGAATTTGCAGAGCAAGGGGGAAGGGCAGTTCTTTGGACTAGAATCCATCCCCTCAGTCCCCAACATCTTGAAAGTAGCCCAAGATACTGGAGATCCCTCAGAGGAGTGATTTTGGGCCTCTCAACAAGATACTGCAGGGCAAATCTCCCTTCATTGGAAGGTACCCCTCAGGCAAAGGTCCTAACCTTGTAATCTCACCAGATATTTTGGAGTAAACACTTCACAATAATCAGTGGCTACAATGATAAATTACTACACCCCTAACATATGTATATATAAACTGAGGCGCTCAGAGGTGAAGTGACTTTGAAAAGTTCAAAAATGATCTTTTATTCATAATGGGGCCAAGAGACCACACAAATTAAGGGTACTGTTGAAACAAAATGGATTTTGAATCAAATTTAAGGGACAAAATAAATAGCAAGAAAATATGGTATAAGGGAATGCATTTTCCTTGAAATCCAATGGCCTGGTTTCTTTGAGAAACAGATACTTTAGCCTATGTGGCACAGATTATGAGTAACAAAAGGGCTCATTCAGCACATATAAAAACAAGAGCTTAAAATACAAAATGTGGAGTTTAGTTCCCAGCATCAAGCTTTTATTACATTCTCAACCTCTTCACCTAAGAAATGCCTTTGTGCGTATACACACACACACACACACACACACATACATACACACACACACACTTTATCAAAAGAGGTTTAGTCTTAGCTGACTGGTCTTCCACTTGAAGGTTCAATTCCAACTATTGATTAGTTATAACATTTATGTCCATGTTTGTCTTCAAGACAGCCCTGAGGTACTCCTTTTTGAATGGCCTTACTCTGAGCTCTGCTGCCAGTCACTATCTGATTGAATCCATTCAATATTTGGGCAATTTGAGAGATGAAGTGGTAGCTCCAAGCAGCAACATTTTGTTTTCCCAGAATTAAGGTCCATCTACCACTTTCAGTTATAGATATCTCTGTACTTTTTGGTCTCTCAACTCCAGTTTCCCTGAAGTCTTCATTAGATTTAAACTTCGCTCCGGCCAGACATCTCCTCCCTCACCCCAGAACATCAGGCCTCCATTTGTGTGTGTGCTCCTGCGAGACCAATAGACAGTGTCTAGACATTTGGTTTAGTATCTGTCTTCTGAAGCTTCTCTTTCGCACAGGCAACATGTAGCAGAGAAAAGTAGTTTCCTACTGAATTTTACCAGTGTCTTTCAGCCCCTTCCCTTTCCTCTAACCATTCCTCCTCCACCCCTATCCCCCCACACACATACCCATCTGTCTCCCTATCTAAATTTCTGCATTCTATCAAGTGCCAGTGTTATGGTCCCCTCCCCCTCAATTGTCTTCATTTCTCTGTCTTGTTCCTCCACGGATTCATTTTAAAAATTCAATTCAGTTTTCAATGTAATTTGGCAGCTATTCATTAAGCACCTACTATGTGCCACCTACAATGTATGCACAAAAGAAAAATTGCAAAATATTCATGTTAGGGTATATTTCACACCCCAACCCAATAATTAATGAATGCTTAGACAACTCCATTGAATTGATTAAAATTATAAATTGTGTGAAGAAATCAATTTGTGAAGAGTACTGTGTTCAGTGAATACAATCAGATGACACCACAGAGGATATGCACTGGGACAGACTGAAAGAATCAGGCACATCTTTGGGCCAACCTTCAATAAAGTAAGCCAGTTTGGAATTGAATATTCTAACAAGAGTTTTCTAGCAGGCAATTCTAATAACAAGCAAATGTAATGGTAGTCAAAGTATCCATAAATCATCAGTGGCTGACAGCAATTTGGAATGTCAGATGAAAGGCATACCAAGGACAAAGCAGACACAAGGAAATGAAGGTGACTTCAATATTATACGATAGCACTCCTTGATCTTTGGAGACCCGCAAAGGGCTACATCTAAGAGAAACTTCATGAGGACTCCAAAAATGGAGAAAAGGACTTCCAGTCTCTAGAAGTTTGCTAGATGTGATCCCTCAGTATGAGTCTATTCTAACTTTTGTGTGCAAAGGGAAAGAGTGTGCCCTCAGTATGGGAGGATTGTTTTGTAACTATTATTGTCTTTAAACACTCTCAATAAATATTCCTTTTGCAAAAATTAACTAATATCAACAGGTTGATTGATTTGGGGGAACATCCTAGATGGGAGCTAATGCGTAGCAGTACTAGGAACCCAAAACTTCAGAGTTACCCCTAGAACCCTGAGGGGAGAAGAAGTTAGCCATCCTCTGGAGAAAACACAAAACTATTTGATTCCCTTCTGTATAAAAGCTGTCTTTAGTTTTGTGCTTGGATTCTGCCAATAACTACTTGTATTTCCTTGTTTGAATTTCTCCCTTGTTTACATTCTGACCTATTTCTGCCTTCATCCCTACCTCTTCTAGACTAGACCAGTTTCCATAGTTGTTTTCCAAATATTTTATCATCTTTGGGGCCATTTATGGAAAAGGGAGAGCGGAGATACGAAAGACTCTAATCTAGAGTCTCCCAATTATCCTTGCAAAATTTTCATATGCAAAATGGAGTAAAATCAACCTGTTTTGGACCTTGGAGACCATTTAGCCAAACCCTTTCATTTTACAGATAGGAAATTTGAAATCTGTAGAGGAAAAGTGATTTGCTCAAGGTTACTTGACTAATGAGTAGCAGAGTAAAAACTAGAATCCAGGATTTAAAGAATCATGCAATTTAAAAGGTGGTAGAGAAATAAATGGCCATCTTTTTCTAACCCATACACAAAAGGAATCCCCACTATAACATATCCAACAAGTGATCATTCTAATTCTACTTGATGACCTCCAAAGAAAGGGAACCCACCATGTCTTGAGATAGGCCACTCCACTTTCAGAAAGCTTTATTGTTAGGATGTTTTATTTTGTTTGTCGTGACACCAAATCTAAGTTTTCTCCTTGCAATTACTTGCTATTACTGCTAATATGGTCCCTCTAGGACCATATGTTGTTGTTGTTGTTCAGTCATTTTTCAGTCATATTTAACTCTACATGACCCTATTTGGGGTTTTCTTGGCAAAGATACAGGAGTGGTTTTCCATTTTTTTTCTATCTCATTTTACAGATGAGGAAACTGAGGCGAACAAGGTTAAGTGCCTTGCCCAGGGTCACACAGCTAATAAGTGTCTGTCGCCAGATTTGAACTCAGGAAGATGAGTCTTTCTCACTCCAACCTGGTACTCTATCTACTTGCCTTTTAGGACCACAAAAAATAAGTCAAATTCCAGAGAAGAAATGACTGAAATGAAATATAGTAGGCATCTTCAAGTATTTAAAGAGCTGCCGGGTGTACAAGGAATATGTGGGGGGTATGGAGTGATAAGGTTACTAACAACAGAATCCTGGACAGATAAAAATGACAAACAGAATCAAAGTGTTGGAAGAGACCTCTCCATGTTCAATGAATGATACCTTCCTCAAAAGGAGTTAAAATTCATAACCCTACTATTCATCCACACCATGACCTCCAGTTCTGAGATCCTCCCAGGCCATCTCCTCTGAACTAGACCCTCTCTCCTCTTCTCCCCATCTTAACTCCTTGGTGAATCAATTCAACTCTATACTATCCTCTCCTCTTGAATCCCTAACCTTTTTATGTTGACAATTACATCCAGTTCAACTCAGCCTCAGATCACTCCCACCATTTGTCACCTTTGAGCCTACATATTTTTTCATACCCACAGACGTTGCTGCTGAACAAAGGTGGGGAAAATCACAAAACCATCTGGACTAGATCCAATACAAATTTAAGTTATATAACCTCAACTGGGCCCTCACTACTGCTAGGCAATCTTACTATACCTCCCTTAATCACCTCAGTATCCCACCCTCCACAGCTGTTCTTCATCCCTCTTCAAACTTCCCATGGTTGCCCATGCTCCATTGTCTCAACCAAGAACGTTGCATAATACTTTACAGGAAAAAAAATGAAGCCATTCACTGTGAACTCTCTCTTTTCTCCTTTTCCTTTTCGTCTATCACTCAGGTGCCTTTTGTCACTTTCTCCTCCTTCACCCCTGGTTTCAAATGATGAAGTGGCTGTACTCCTTTCCAAGGTTAACCCCTCTACTTGTATGTGTGATCACATTCCATTGTCTCTCCTTCAACAGCTTTCTCTCTCTGTCATCCCCTATCTTCTACTTATTTTCAATTTCTTTCTGTCCAATGGCTCATTTCCTACTGCCTACAAACATGCCTACATCTCCCCTATTCTGGAAAAAAACCCTCGTTTGATCCTTTCATCCTTGCAAACTACCATCATATATCTCTTCTGCCCTTTGTAGCTAAACTCCTCATAAAAGGTTTCTTCAGTAGTTGCCTCCACTTTCTCTCCTCTCACTCTTACTTAACCCTTTACAATCTGGTTTCTGACCTTATCATTCCACTGAAACTGCTCTTTCCAAAGTTACTAATGATCTTTTAGTTATCAAATCCAATGTCCTTTACTCAATCTTCATTCTTGATCTTTCTGCATTTGGTGACACTGTTGATCTCTCTCTCCTCCTTGATCCTCTCTTATTTCTATGTTTTCTGCATTCTAATCTCTCCTGGTTCTCACACTATCTGACCAACCTCTCCTTCTCTCTCTCTTTTGTGGCATCTTTCTCCAGATCATGCCCCATAACTATAATTGTCCTTTAGGGTTCTGTCCTGGACCCTCATTTCTTCTCCATCTATTCTACTTCATGTGATCTCATCAGCTCCCATGGATTTAATTACTGTCTCTATGCTGATGAATCAAAATCTACTTTTCCTGCACAAATCTCTCTGCTGACCTCCAATCTTGCATCTCTAACTGCCTTTCAGACATCTTGAACTGGATGTCCAGGACGTTACCTTTGCTGCAAGAGGTTCACAGCCTAGTTGTGAATATGAGATGTATGCATGGAAAAAGTTAAATAGCAATGACAAGCAATCCATGACCTTACCAACTTCTGTGTATTTAATTACATCTCTACACAAGGGACTTAATACCTTAATACCTTAATACCTCAAGCCCTGCAGGGGTGGAGAACCTGTAGTCTAGAGGCTACATGTGACCCACTAGGTCCTCAAATGTGGCCTTTTGACTGACTCCAAGTTTTATGGAACAAATTATTTTATTAAGGGGATTTGTTCTGTGAAGTTTGGATTCAAAGGGTTATACTTGAGGACCTAGAATGCCACATGTGGCCTTGAGGTGGCAGGTTCCCCACCCCTACCCTAGTCTCTCCTGAGCTCCATGCCTGTATGACTACATGCCCACTGAACATTTCATCCTGCTATCTCAAACTTAACATATCTTAAACATAACTTATTTTATCTTCTTTTGGTCTATCCAAACCCTCCCTCTTTCTGTTGAGCTACCACCACTTTTCCAGTCACCCAGGTTAATACCTTCAAAATCTTTCTATTCTCTTTACTCTCACCTGACATACGCAATCAGATGCAGACTGTGTCATATCAACCTGTACAACATTTCTCCTATCAATTCTTTTTGTTTGACCACCTTAACCACCACCCCTCTCGGGCTCCTATGCCCGCTTGCCTGAGATGTTGCAAAGACTTCTTAATCACCTCCTTCCTTCAATGATCTCCTGTTTTCCAATCCATCCTCTAAACAACTATTCATGACCTTCCCAGAGCACAGATAGAGTTATTTACTTCCCTTCTCAATAAATTCTAGCAGCACCCCTATCCTAGGATCAACTAAAATTTATTCTGTTGTAAGCATTTGCATGACTTCACTCCTATCTTTCTGGACTTTTTGTTCATTACTTCCCTTCACACACTCTGCCATCTAACCTAGCCTCCTTCATGCTGCTCTTAATGCACGGCATTCCATTTCTGAATCAGTACCTTTGCATTGCCTATGTTTGATGCCTGTAATGCAGCACCTTCTTCATGTGTGACTCTTAGAACCCTTCTTTTTCAAACCTCAGATGAACCAATTGTTGTTGTTGTTCAGTTGTTTTCAGTCATGTCTCCTACTCCTCATGACCCTATTTAGGTTTTCTTGGCAGAGATACTGGAGTGGTTTGCCATTTCCTTCTCCAGCCATTTTAAAGATGAGGAAACTGGGGCAAACAGGGTTATGTGACTTTCCTAGGGTCACACAACTAGTAAGTATCAAAAGGCAGAACTTATGATGATGAGCCTTCCTGACTCCAAGCTCAGTATTCTTTCCATTGTACTACCTAGTTACATGAGGCCTTTTTATAGAGGCCTTTCCTGATTTTTCAAACTGTCAGTATTGCCTCAATTTTTTTCTAATATCTCCTTTGTACCTATGTATGTATATGCTGCTCCCCACTAAAATGTAAGCTTCTTGGGGCCAGTACTATTTTACTTTGGTCATTGTAAACATAGTACCTAGCACTTTAAAAATTTTGTCAATTGTTGAAAAATTATACAGAAAATGTAGAAGGAGGTCAGATGAAAACAAGGTCTTGGAATAGTAATGGAAGGCTTCCCCTAAAGAGGTACTTACCCTAGTAAAGAGCATCATGAAAAGGATGTAGCAACACTCAGTAAAGGAAGAAGCATTCTGCTGCCCAACAAAGCATGGGACACTGAAGTTCCATGCATCATTATTGGAATAATTAACACCATGCTTTCTTAGTCTAATTTCATTTCTTTCTGAAGTTGTTTTCTATGTGTCAGTTATTCCTTCTCATCTGGACTCTAAACTCCTTGAAGGTAGGTATGGGGTAGGTATGGGGTACAGACTTTGTAGCACACATGATGTGTGACATGTATTCATTCCAACAACCCTGTGAAGCAGGCAGGACAGGTATTATTATCCCTATAATGAAGATGAAAAAACAGGTCTTCAAATTGGTCCAAGGCTCTATAATTAATATATGGCAGATGTAGAATTTGAATTTAGTTCTTATGATTTCAGGTTCAATATCATTTCCCTTTTCTCCTTCCCCTCATCATGTTTCAATTAATTAATAACCTGTTAAGTCTCCTTTTGATGGATTTGGAGGAACCTGGAAAGATTTGTACAAATAAGTATAGAGTATGAGGAGAACTATATATAGAATAATCACAACATTGCAAAAGAAAACAACTTTGCAACTCTTTAAAATTCTAATCAATGTAATGGCAATCATGACTCCAAAAAAATGATGATGAAACATACTTCCCACCTCCTGGTGGAGAGCTGATGAACTAGGGGTACAGAATGAGACATGCATTTTCTGATATAACCAGTACAACACAGATTGATTTTGCTTGACTATACTTATTTATTAAAGGGTGGGGGTGCTTTATTAATGTGTGAGGAGGGTAGAGAAGAAGAAAAATGGGAGTAGCAAAGTGATTAAAACAAGAAAAGAAAGAAAAGAATATCATTGAAAAAGACATTTAAAAATACAAAAAAGAATGAAGTTTAAAAGGGGACAATGACAAATATGGTAATAATAATAAAGGAGGAGAAGAAGGAAGAGGAGGAGGAGGAGAAGAAGAAGAAGCAGAAGAAGAAAAAGAAGAATAAAAAGAAAAGAAAAAGCATTTATATAGTACTTTAAAATTTATTTTCCATAAGTTATCTCTTTTGGTCACCATAACAGCCCTTTGAGATAGTTTTATTATTATCTTCTTCCTGATGAGGTTGTTGTTTTTGTTCGTTCTTCATTCTCAAAGAGGACCATGACATCAGGGAGGTGATGCCATGACAGGCAAGTGAATTGGATTTAAGTGAGAGAAGGCTGTGCAAGGTCACCAACCTCACTTTCTCCTCCAGAGCTGTCTGGGTCCAGTGGCAAGATCTAGAGTAGGATGACTGCAGATGGCCCTGGATGCAGTGAGAGACCTTGGCCTTTTTAAGCTAAGATCTTTAACAGGACTCAGTTTGACTGAGGCAATGCCTAGTTAGTGATTCAGGCTAGGTAAGAAATGAGACAGAGAATGGCCTCTTTCATAGAGTAAGAAAAAAAAAATCAGTCTGGGAGGGGAAGACTCTCAGGATTTCTGGCCAAAACAGGAACTATTGCTATTTAAATTCATTCTGAGTCAATCAGGGCCCAAACAGTGACCAAATGGAGCTTGGCCTGGGACTTATTGTTGGACAATCCATGAAAGCCAGAGTGATTTGGGTTTAAGGCATGGTCCTTAAGAACTAGCCTGAAAACCCCTGGGGTTTTCTTTAGAGGTTGCAGTTATCAAAATTTGCATTCCTTTGAGCAGAGCACACACAGGTAATGGTGTGATAACTTATGTAGACCAAGGGAAAGAAAGGGAAGGGAAGGGAAAGAAAAATAAAGAAAAAAGAAAAGAGAAAGAAATAAAGGAAGGAAGACAAAGAAAAAAAGAAAGAAAGAAAGGAGCTGTGCTGTCCACTGGCCAGTTCCAGTGGGGTCTTCAGTGGGGCAACTCCTACCACTACTCACAGAGGTTCATTCTTAAAAAGTACCATGACATCAGGGAAGCAATGCTATGACATACACATGCAAGTGAATGGAATTTAAGTGAGTGAGGGCTGTGCAAAGTCACCACCCTCGAAAGGAAATTGAGTCTGAAAGAAGTAAGCTAGGGTCATACAGCTAATTTATTTGAGGCAGAATTTGAAATCAGGTCTATTTCCAGCACTTTTCCACCATGCCACCTAGGTGTTGGTACTACCATTTTAGAGCACACACACACACACACACACACACACACACACACACACACACACACAACATATGAACAAGTTGCATGTAATTGATTATTCATTACAAATACATTTCTCTTTTTCTGTTCTATATGAAAATGCTTATATTTATTGATCATTGTTTAATTCATAATAATTTTTTAAAATCTCCTTACAATATTTATGTAATAAACAGAGGTCAGAGAATGTTCTCATTTTCTTTCCTCTATAGGCATGCCTTAAATTTGGCTCACAGGCATGTTTCCAGGAGTCCTTTGCTTAATACATTAAGCCCTTTCTTCTACCTAGCATACCAATTAACCTGAATTTTCTATGAGCACACCTGTGGTTGTCAAGGTAGAAGGCTGACACTCTGTTCAATAGCTTCTAGCCATATTTATGGGCAATTATTACTAGACTGAGTTTGACCCAGGTGGGGAAAAAGATGATTTAGTTGAATCTGGACACTTTTCAAATAGTATTCTGGGAACTGTCGACTATTAATGGAGATAGCTCACTTGTTAATATTTAGTACTCTGAAGCCACAACTCTACTACATAACCCCTCACATAACACCGGCAGTGTAGTTTTGAGACTACAAAGTATCTTTGTAATTGGGGATATTTGCCTGCTAAATAAAGTACTCCATAAGTTGGGGTTGGAAGGATTTTTATATGTTGAAGTGTTATGCTTGTGAATGGTGAGCTAGGATCCAGGTCTTAGGGGAGGGAGATTTTCTACGATCAAACCTTTGTGTCATAGCTGATTGCAAGCCTCATCCTCATGACCTAGTCTTTGTAATTGTTGCAAATTGTGTGATATAAGAAGCATTAGAGAGGGTCTCTAGCCTCTACTAATATTCTCCACTGTCACCTTAATTTTCTGAAATTCTTCCATTAAGATAGTCATTATTTTGACTTTAATTGCTTTTCCTATGATAATGCAAATAACCTTTGAGGTAAAAGCATAAACTGTTACCACATAATAGTTTAGCTGGGATTGGTCACCTGCTGCCTAGGAGTAAGGCTGTGTAGAAATGAGATAGGGAGGAAACATCTGGCTAGAGAAGTACACATCATGTTCCTCCTCTCATGCAAGATGGTGACTATGGTAGATACACAATACTCAGATGACTGCTAGCTTAGGTTAATTTGTCATCTCTCCTTGCATGCCCCTTAGAAACCTCATCAATTATTCAATCACCTCCTAGTGTTTCTCCTGTTTTCTAGTCCCTTCCATCTCAAATCCACCACCAAATTGATATTTGGCAGACATTTTAATAATCATGTTTCTCCCTTGCTCAAAAACCCTTCTATCTCTAGAAGAAAATGCAAACTACTTAGCTTGGATTTCAAAACCCTCCACGATCTGCTTCCCATTTGCTGTTCTGGTTTAATGTCATTCACTTACTGTGCTAGCAGACTGGAATTTCAGCTCATGCTTGAAATTGACATTCCCTCTTCCTTCTCTGTGGCCTTTGCAGTGGTCATCCTGATGTCTGGAATGTACTACCTTCCTGTTTCTTCCTCTTAGCATCCCTAATTCCTTTCCAGGGCTCCTTTTGAGTATGTCATCCTACACAAATTTGTCCTGATCTCCCCCTTCCAATCCTCCCCAAGACATTATTGCTCTTTCCCTCCTCAAATTTCTTATATTTACTCATCTGTGCATTTACTGTTTTCCCCTGCCCCTAAGCTATCTAATTTTTGTGTTTGTATCCCCATGGTGTAGCCACATAGTGGCTACACATAGTAGCAATTTCCTAAATGTTTGTTGAATTTAGTGGATGAGCACTAAAAACGAGTTTTACCAATTGCACAACTTTGCTGAATGTTTGTCGTGCACAGATGTATTTCTGTGTGCTTGTGTGTGTCTATCCATCTGTAAAATGGAGGCAGCATTCTTTTAACTCAGTAGTATGCAACAGCTCATCAATCTTTACACAAGAGTACTCTGAGCTTCATGTATTAAATGAAAGGCAGGAAGCCATTGCATGCTGTATCAAGAGACCAGCAAATTGGCATGCATTTCAGAGCAACTCTAATCTCATGCACATCTGTTTAATCCTGTAAAGGGGTTCTCTCTGCCATGAATGACACACTCATGGGCAGCTGAAGGAGATCCATTCCTATAAAGTGTCCACAGACTGATGAGGGCTATTTGATCGGATCACCTTAGCTAGAAGGAAAAGAGGGAGGAAGTGGAGAGAAATTTAGAATCGAGTTCAGGAAATACTTCCTAACAATTTGAGCTCTACAAAAGTGGAAGGGACTGCCTTGGGGGTAATGGGTTTTCCCTTGGCTTGATGATTACTGCTTTACAATCTAATTTAAGGTCTGAAATTCTATTCACCTTTCATTCCTATTTCCCCCATTACTTCTTTTGAGATTCTTAGACTTTTGTTCATTCAAATGAAGTTTTTTTTTTTATTTTGTCTGCAAATATAAAGTATTTCCAAAGTTTGGGTATTATAATGCTAAATCATAAATTTACAGGTTATCATCATTTTTATTATTTTGCTTAAAATTCCCATTCATTCATCCCTCACCCCACAAATGGAATCTTCTATTCAATACAGGCTGGTGGTCCCCTAAAATCTCTAGAATAAAATATATGCTTCTCTGTTTGACTTTTAAAGCCTTTTACAAGTCAAACCCAGCCTCATCATTCCTGTACTCTACAGTTCATTGAAATTGGCCATCTCGCTTTTTCTCATGTATGATATTCCATCTCTTGTCTCAGTACCTTTTCACTGGCTGTCTCATGCCTGATATGCACTCCCTTCTTACCTCCCCCTTATGGAATCTTTGTCTTCATTTTAGACACAGCTCAGGCGTGGCTTTCTAAAAGAAGCTCTTCCTGCCCCAACTCTGCCAGCTCCCTCAGCTGCTAGTGATCACAGTCTCTGTAAATACTGGATATTTATTCTATAAATCCTTATGTATATGTTGTTTTCCAAGAAAGAAAAAAAGTAAATTCCTTGAGAGTAGAAGTTATTATATCTTTTGCACTTTGTATCTATTTATATTAATTTATGTGTTTATACACTGTTTTACTGCAGTAGAACATAAGATCCATGAAGGCAGAGAATATTCTGGGTTTTTTGCTTTGTATCTCTAGAGCCTAACAGAGTTCTGGGCACATACTAGGCCCTTAACAAACATTTTCATTGATTGATGACTGATTGAACAAGGAGTCATTAATGCAAAGACAAGAAGAAAAAAAAAACGATCCTGCCTTCCAAAAACTTACAGTCTACTAGAGGAAAACAGCATGTACCTAGAGACATCAACACAAAATGTGCACAAGTTAGAGGATTCATTAGAAAGTAGAGGGGGCAGAGATCAGGAATGACATTCATTGTGCAACATCAAGCAGAAGGAAAATTTTAGGGGTTATATTTAGCATACTGCAGGGACCTTTTCAGTTCTCATCCAAATAATTCCAGCTCACAGCAGATAGTGAAAACTTGCACATTTTCTGGAATCTTACCAGATAACCGGGCTGTCATGCTGGGTCTCAATACAGCAGATGGCCAGTACAGGCAGAATTCAAAGTCAAGAAAATGTAGTGGTCAGGGCAGGTGGCTGGCACAAGCATTAGTCAGTAAGGCAAATACTCCATCCCTGTACCTTGAAGTAGAACCTGCTTTTGAGAAGTCAAAGTCAATAATCTAGATGACGTTGTATTGCCCTCTAACTGATTCAGAGAACTCCCCTTTAAAGTTGAGGCAATTTGACCTCTGAGTGTAGGGCAGTTTTCTGCATTGGCATTAGCAACCCCTTAAATCCTACAGCTAAGGCTCCATTGTTATAACTCAACTGAACAGCAATCTGGTCATGTGCCATATCCAACCCTGAATTGCTTCTTCCTTGATATAATTATAACTGACATTTATGCAATACATGGAAGTTTACAAAGCACCTCACTTACTTATATCATCTGAGCCTCATAACAAAGTGTCAAATGCTATCATTACATGCATTTTACAGACGAGGATACTGAGGCTCAGAGAACTGAAGTGACTTACCTATGGTCACAGAGAGAGTAAATGTGAAAAATGGGATTTGAACCCAAGTCTTCCAAAGACTAGGTCAAGGTCCCACTTGTTATCTAACCGGCCACACTGATAATGTCTGCCTCCAGACTCTCAATATGATCCCATATTCATGTAAGCGCCATCTTTGCCCCTCTAAATTTGCTTGAAGTCTCATGGTTCTATTTGTCTTGGAAACCTTTACAGGAATGCCTGTGCCTGCTTGCTATGCTACTGCTTTCTCTTTTCTTCCACTCTATTAGTTTCCTATTTACGCATATCTCCAATTTCAATCTGCCTCAGTTTAAACTCATTGACAAAGCACCACCCTCATTCTAGCTACTTTCTTTTCTTTTTCTTTTGAGTGCCATCCACTCCCCACCCCAGGATCAGAAAGTTTATTTGCTTCTGAACTATTCCATCTTGGGTTTCATCATCCTTCTCAGCCTCCCACCCCATCCTTACTTGTCTCTATGTTGAGTTTGATGTGTTTCATTATTCAGCAAATAGTTTGTATTCAACTCTCCTTTGTTTGATTCAGTTAAGAGTAAGTTTCATCTGATGCCCTTTATCTTAACAATTCCTCCATATTTCTAAACTTTTCTTCTCATGCAACCCAAGCATGAGAAATAGCAAATTCCACTTCCTTTTTTTCTACATTAATGTATTTGTTTTACCCTACCTTACATCTCTTCAAACACATATCAGAACCAATCTATACTCAGGACTTCTGTTTTTTTTTTCTTGCTTAGCTCCCTTAATAGCATTTGAAGATATTAAGGTTTTGAAGGGACATTTGTTGCTTTGCCTTCTTTTATCATAATATTAGCACAGCATTGTGAATGTGAGCATCTTGATACCCAGAAGAACAATGAGAGGCGGGAGGCAGGATGGAAGCAGCTCCGTTTATTCCAGGCCCAGCACAGCATTTTATATCTTTGACTCATGGGAACATACCCCAATGTAACAGCAGACAAAGCAACAGAGTTTACATATCTTTACCAATAGGCAACACCGAGAATTTTTGTCATAAGAATACCAAAGGATCAACAAGCATGTCTCTTTGCAACGTTATCTTGGCTGTGTCCTTCTCCCATGCTGTTCCCATAAAAACACCATGTACTTCTTGTTCCCGGAATGTTCCAATACTTGATACGTGAGCTAGCAATACTTGATACATGTTTGTGCTAGAGTTAGCTGTACTTGAGCTAACAACATTGTTCATGGTTGAGCTGTGCATGTACAGTAGGTGCACCTATCGGCCCCCAATCACAAGTACACTGTTAATGACTAATAAGTACCTAGGGAACTCAAGGATGGAGCACTGAACCAGACAACCTTTGCTCATGGACCGACACCTGAGAGGGGCCTCAACTCTTCAGTGAGATCTCGTGAACCGTCTGTGGCCCTCTACATCCTTACAGATCCCTAACACAGCATCATCATATATCTCCCTCTAAACACACAACTGTATTTACCTTTGCAGGTTTCTCTGGACTTTTGTCTTGACTCAAAGTTCCTATTCAACTCTGATCATCAGAAATGTTTGAAAGTCTTCTACTCCATTAAAAATTTATTCTTTCCCCAAGAGCACTGTATTCAGTTTTGTAGGGTAAGTTATAATTGTTTATAAGCCTTTCTCTTTTGCTTTTTGGAGTATAGTATTTCAATATCTGTTCTTGTTCATAATAAAGTTTTCAAGTCTTGTATGAATTGTAGTTCCTCGGTATTTGTACTGATGGAAGTATGTAGCATTTTTTTTTCTTTGATGTGGGAGCTGAGAATTTAAGTTATGAAATTCTTGGGACTTTTCCTTTGGGGCCCCTTTCAGGAGGTGATTGAGAGATTATATAATATTTTTGCCCTCTGAATCTAAGAGATCTGGACAATTTTTGTTTGTGATTTCTTGACATGTATTTTAATGCTCAACAATGATTTCTAGGAACCCCGGCTTCATTTTAAGTCTTCATGAATATTTCAAACTCAATTATCTCTCCTTGGTCTGTTTCCATGTCATTTTTTTCCTCATCAGATAGCTTAAATTTTATTGTATTTTTTCACTGTTATTTTCTTCTAATATTTCTTGCTCTCTCAATGGAGTCACTCATTTCTATGTGATCTAGCCTAGGTTTCAGGGAGTCCATGTCTTGGGTAAGGTTTACCACTTTCTCTTCTAAGCTATTTGCCCTTCTTCTAATTATTTCCTTGAGTGTTTTCCTTTTTTTTTTCCCTTATAGTCTCTATTCGTAGTATTTGCATTCTTCTTTTGGAGACTTTCTAGATTTATAATGGTTTACAATGCTGATCAGTATTTTCTTTGACTTACAGATCTCTCCAAGTTTAGTTTTTGAATTAAATCTATGTACAGTACATGACTGTTTCCTGCTATGCTTTTAGATAGAGTGACTGCCTGCTCTTTCCCTAGGTACCCTGGGTTCCTGTTCCCCTCCAAGGTTTAGCCTGCCCCACCCCTCCCAGCCTTTGTCCCTGGATTATCCAGTTTCAGATATGTTCAGGGCCCTCTCTGACATGTTAGAACAGAGGGTTAAGGACTTCAGTTCTTGGGCCTGAGCTGTCCAACTCTGTCTGCTGCAATTTCTCAGGGTTTCCAAAGTCCCTCCACCTTGGGCTTTCTCAGGGATAGCTTCTGGTCTTGCTGGCTCAGAACAGAAAGCTTTATAGGCTACATGAATCCCATATTTGATAAAGTGTGGAAGCCACCCTATGTTGATAATTGCTTTGCAGAGGTGTTGGTGGAGGTGAAATATGAGGGAAGGAGGAAAGTTTTCCTGTTGCCTGAGTCTGGTTCACTTTTTGTGGAGTTTTAAGGTGGGAGAAGTCATTTGCTGTAGTTTCTCATTGGATATTTTGATCAATTTTAGTCTGGTAAGAACTTCAGGGTTTTGTCATAACAGGTGTATGGAACCTATATGCCTTGCTTCCTGTTTAGATAGCCATGTCATCCAGAAGTCCAGAGCTCTATTTATTAAAAAGAAACTCGACCCTACATGTGGGTTCAATCAGCTATTTTTATTTCCCCCAAGAGCTTTCATTACCTGCAGTGGAAGTGAGATCCATATCTTCTGGATTAACAGGGAGATCTTCTCAGCTGAGTAGATTCATGTTCCCTAGTCCAAGGATAAATTTATCCTTCTTTTCAGGGGGTGGTTTATCTCTCCTAGTACCCTCTCTCTCCAAAGTCAAGTTCCTGGCACAACATGTAGAACAGAAGAGAGAAGGCACAATAGCCATGGCACAACATTTTCCTAGACCATACGTGTTTCTTTCAAAATGGAAGAATTCTTTGCCTTATCAAATTGCACTGGAATTGTTGTCATAGCACCCGTGTTTGAATCTCAGACTTAGTACTGTCTACCCACATACTTTTGAGCTTAACAACTGTCTCAGTTTTGCCATCTATAATGTGAAGGAGTTGGACTAGACAGCATTGAAGTTGCCTTATACCTCTTGGTCCAAGATGCTATAATCCTATGTCCTAACTGTATAGTTATCAGTGATCATGCATACAAAAACCATCTTACTGGAAAGAATACAACTTTCAATGATCACTCATGGGTACTTTAGAATAGTTGTCTTATCTAGTCTTCTCGTAAAGTCTTGGTGAATATTTCAAGTTGATTTAATTACTTATGTACTGAGCATATATTTTATGCTCAGCAACTTGGTAGATATTATAGGGGATATAATCAACCAAATTAATTAGTTAACCAAGCATTTATCAAGTGCCTATTAAGTTCCAGGCACTGTCCCTAGAGACTTCTTTTCGTCCAGGGTGCTTTGCACCTGGTTGATGATACGAAAACAAAAAATAACAAAGTCTCTGCATTTCCATTCTATCAAAGGGCTTCATAATACATTTTCATGAAGGCTAAGTATGGCCAGTGTCTCTCCTCAAGAAGCTTATGATAATGTTGGGGGTACAAGATATTCACCTGACACATCAATACATCAAAAAAAGATGGTATATGATTAATTCAAAGTCAATGATGAATATTTGTGGGAATTCAGAGAGAGGAGGAGGTTAGTTCATAGACTAACCAATAGTTGGGTTGCCATATTCTAATGATGAAGACCTTCACCCATGAATTTTCTAAAAGCCCCAGAAGCAGAATTCAGATACTCATGCCACTTTGAATGGACATATCCTGAATACCAAGAAAACACTTACCTGGGTGTGAAGAAGGAATACCCATTCTTTCCCATAATGTCAAGGTCTTGCCAAGGAGAAAACAGAAATGGGAAATGCAGCAAGGCAGAACTGTGATTTTCTGTAATTATTCACTTTTGAAATTTGGGATTATCTCAAAGGAGAACAGAGCAATTCTCTTTTTTAGAGGCCAGGCTGAGGTTTCAACTTTAAAGTGCAGGTGGACTTTCAAGTTATATAATGGCAGTTTTTCCTGTTACCAACAACAAGAATTCTTTCATCAGTGTTCCATGTTCAAAGGGAAAATAGCTTCAAATGCAGATATTTTCAAAGGGATTGAAGGGACTGATCATCTATAGAGCTAGTCACACCTGTGAGCAGTGCCAACTCCAGTCATCTCTATAAACATGTTCTGGAAATGTCAGCTCTTATAGAGAAAAGGCCTGAATGTTGGCAGGTCCTGGGCAGTCCATTGTACATTTTCAGCACTCAGTAAAAAAGTGCTGAAGAGGCCAAAAAAGTCACAACCTCCTTTGCTTTTTTTTTTTTCATCTGGGGTGGGTGATGAGGAACCTGTCATGGACAATGTAGCCCTAGGGTTGATGACAATTTTTCTTTTATCTGTGCTGCTGTTGCTGGAGGCTGTTCAAATTCATTTCTGGATTTGGGCCAATAAAGAGAGAAGCTTTTTTCCCCCCTTAATACAGTGAATCTATCAAATGAGGCTTAACACTGGACTCTGTCCCAGATACTAGTGTATGTTTTGCATCAAGCCAACTGCACCCTGGGTTGTTGGATCATGTGACCATTTTATTTAGACCTTTCATCATGGTGGTGCCTCTTTCTAACTGACAGCCAGGAAAAAGAGGGCACATTCCTCTTCCTATTGGGTAATTGTCTTGTAAAAGATATGATTAGTATAGGCAGCAGAAAAAAAAAACACAAAACCAAAAACAACTCTTAGCTCAAAGCCCCCTCTCATCATTCCTTATCAATCTTAAGCTCAGAGACAAAAAAAATGACATCTTTAGCGTTTTGGTATAAATGATGAAAGTAGAAAGTGCTGTCTTAGAAGAGAAGTAGTTTAGCAGATGAACCAGGTTATTTTTGTCTTCCAAACTAGTAACGTACTGGCTTAAGTAGAAAGGAGGCAAGGAAGGGAAAAATATCCATGTGTCTGTGTTTGCATCCTACTTTTTAGAAAGTCTAATATACAACAAATTAGGATATTCTTGTTAACAAAATAATTGACTTCAGGTTTCTTTTAAGTTAAAATCAGCAAACAAGAACTGAAGGAAAACAAAGACATAAGTGAGTCAGTCCTTGTCCAGAAGCAACTTGTATCCTATTTGAGGTAGAAGTTTTCCTAATAGATATGGAATATGAATCACTTTTTAAAACAGACAAAATTCGTGGTTTAATCATAATAGCTCTCACCTATAGATCACTTTAAGGCTTGCAAGTGCTTCACATATTTCTCATTTGAATTCGACAACAAAACTATGAAGCTGGTACTATTATCTCCATTTTATAGATAAGGAAATTAAGGTTATGTTACTCTCATGGTCACTGAGTTAGTAAGTGCCTGAAGGAGGATTTGAACTCAGGTCTTCTTTGCTACAAGTTGAGCTCTCTAACCATTGTTGCACCTAGCGCCTCAAATTTCTAGGCATACCTCTCTCTTTTAAAATGAGGTACATCTTAATAACAAATAGAAAATTCACATATACATTTGTTTCCAAGGAAAACAAAGGATAGAGGTTTATACACTCCCTCTTTATTCTGTTCATCATTTTGATCCTTCTGATGGCTATATTTAAAAATCCACAGGAAGTACCTAACAGAACTTTTTTGGTTGACCATGGACACAGAGACTGCCATTGGCTGGTAATTAAGTTATGGAGAGAATTTTCCCTGTGACATTTCAAAGCTACACAGATAATTACTGACTGGGTTGTTTGTCTTCCTAACAAAAAGTGGTCACATTTTTTCCTGGTGCCAATTTAAAAAAAAATAAAAATATAGAAAAGAACAAAGAAAAAAATAAAAGCTCATTCCATAGTTCCTTTCTCTACTTCATTGCTTTACTTAATTGACCTGTTTGAGTCTTTGCCAGAATGGGCTGCACCTCCTTCCTGTGGCAAACTTAGAAATCAAATTGATGTTCAAGCTTATTTAGTGTTTAACTTCATGGGGAAGAACAGGATGGGGTGCATCAGGGGTGGGAATGGGTGTCTGGAAAGAGGAAACAAATTAGGTGCTTCATGAACTGGAGCCTTTTAAAAATATGTTAATCAAGGCTGGCGTTATTATGAATTCTGAATAACATTTGTTGGCTGTTTAAATTTTCCCATGACTTACTGTCAAATATATGAAAATGGATTTGGGAAGTCTGTAAGCATTCTAATCATGGATAAAATATATTCTGTTACAAGGCTCTAAACCTGCAGTAATTACGTGCCATTTAGTTAATCTCCTGACATTATTTACCAAGTGTATTTTGTAGTTAAATACTTGAAGAATTTCTGGGGTAATGTTCAACAGCAACTACAAACAAAAATGATAAAGAGGTTCTGAATAAGAGCAATACCTGAACTGTAAATGATTTGGCTTTGTAACTTTGTCCTACTTGTCTCTCCATATATAGGAACTAATGTATGTAATCATCTTTGGCCTGACAAACAGGGAGATGTGTGTGGTTCTATAGGAATATGTCAGTGCATGCTCATGCGTATTTAGAAACCAACAAATGTTATAACTTCAGAATGCAAAGGATAGTCTTCATTCACAAGATCTAAATATTATGTACTCAAGTGAGGAGCAACCACACACAAACATGCATGCATAAACATGTGTATCCATACATATACATACCAATGCACATAAAAGGCCATCCAATTACATAAAGTCTACACATATAACATGTACCAATGCACCGCTACACATATCTGTGTGCACATGCTTTTATACACATCCTATAATATAAATCCATGCAAATGAGAAGTCTTAGATGCGTACTTACATGTATGCCTATGTTATATATAAACTTATGTGTGTAAATGTGCATAAGTATCTGCTTAAATACATATATATTTCCAGAGATAGAGCTAGTGAAAACATTTCCAGGATATGCTTATTCTGTAGCCTTGGAATAATTGCTCAAAACATTCTAAATAAAATCATATTTAAGAAGCTACTTTATATAGCAAGTCCTATACAATGAGTAAAGTATACCATTGGTCCTCAAATCTCTAAGGTCATGTTATCCTCCCTAAGAAGATTTTCAGACCTTCTTTGCCTGTACCTGGAGGCTGCTGCTATGTGTGCTGATATAGATATACTTCCCTGGTGGTTTGCAGGAATAAGCAGCAAAGAGGGCAGGAGTGGCGATGAGATTCCAAGGAAGGATAATTAAGACTCTGCCATTTGAGTTGACAGCTGTGAAACTTACGAGGGGATCTGACTTGAAAGGCAGAATGTCATGGTTGCTGACATCGAAAAGCCACTTTTCTCTCTGTTTGAGAGAGGAGAATGGGATGTCAATCAGGGATGCCTCTACATCTATATGACACATAGTAGGATCTTTCAAATTGAAAGTCATTCTGCCCATCCCACTGGTTAGGAGTATTGGAGACAGGGGGATCTTACCCAGAAGTAGATCAATCAAAATGACTACGCATAACTCATTTGACTCGTAGTTAATCTTTGGCAATAAAACCTAACTTTTATGTAATGTTTTAAATTATATAAAGTCTTTTGCATATATCTTATTAGAGACTTGGAAAAACTGCAGGTATTGTCATCACCATTTTATAGATATGGAAACTGAGGCTTAAAATAGATACATTCAAGTTGCAAAGTGTTCTACTCATTTATTGTATTCTAAACATTTTAAAAAATTGCAGCCTCTTAGCAATCCCACAAGATAGATACAAGGTCAGGGAGGCCTACTGATTGGCCCATACTCACATAGCTAGTAAGTATGAAAGGCAAGTTTTGAATGCAGGTCACATTGATACCAAATCTAGCTCTCTATTCACTCTACCATGTTGTCTCTCATGATATACAGTAAAAACACAGATACCTTATAGCAGTAGCATGGGCAGCACGTAGTTTGCATTTCACCAGGCACATTATAAACCCTACCAGGAGATACTATAAAATTCTTCTCTTTTCTCCCATTTTTTTCCAGTTAATAAGCCAAAAGATTAATGAGCATTAGCAATCCGTGGTTCCCAATGGGAGTCCCCTGCTTGTATAAGGCTGGTTTTATTTGCCCACATATACTAACTATATCCAATTCATTTCTCTCTTAAAGCTCATACAAGAGAGAATAATACAGAAGCCATTACCTTTCTGTCTAATTAAGACAGTTCATTATGAAGCAGTTAGAGTGTCCCCATCAGAAAACAAACGCTGGAAGTTAGTAGTTACTACTAGGAAGGAAGATGGGAAAATATTCCTACTGCAAATCACCTTCATTCCTCCCAACTGGGGACACAAGTGGGCTATTCCACAGCAAAGGCATTTTTGTTATGGGCAAACACATACTGAGAAACAAAGCACTTTTTGATTTGCTCATATTAACAGGTGGTAGTAGAGACAAGAAGGCAGTCAGTTTCAGTGAGGATGGAATCTTGTCTGTTCCCTGAATTAATTGCTCTTGTTAACCACATTCAGAAAGTGGGAAACAGTGGTAGGCCTCCTAACTCTATTAACTTTGATGTAGGCATCCTGCAGGCGGTATAATTGGAGTTCTCTCACCCCTGAATTCCAAGTCTTAAGATTGGAAGGAGAGTTCCAGACCACAAACAGATTTCTAATTTTTTTTTTCTCCCACTCTACCAACTTCTTAGTATAGCCAAAGGACCTAGCTATAAATCATTTATTTACTAATTGTTATCAAAGTATTTACTATTATCTGCATGACTTCAAGCAATCATTCAAGAAAAAAATAATTTATTAATCACCACGAATGAGATGACTTCTCTAATGTTTGTACCTTCAGAAGTCCACATACAAGAAGGAGTCCATGCCCTGTGTCTATATAGTGCACTGTAGCCCAACAAGTCTATCAGTCAAATCTATGGAGTTAGATTTAGAGCTCAAAGGGACCTAGGAGGCTATCAGATTCAAACATCTTATTTTAGTGAATGAATTTAATTTAATTTTAAGATGAGGAAATTGAGAATCAGTGAAGTCATGTGACTCACCTGAATTCACAAGACTGGCAAGTAGCAGTCAGGATTGGAACCCAGGAATTTTGATACTATACCTAGTACTCTCCCCACTGTACCATTGCTATCTACCCTTGCAAAAATATGGTTCAACTTGGTTCTCATCTTACTTGTCTGATCACTGCTTCTTATTCTCCTTTGCTCATTTAAATGTATAGCATGTAAGTGTAATGAGAGGACTTGGCAATGAGGGCCCAGACCTCCAGATACACATGATGTCTACTTCCTGTGAGTGTCCATCAAGGTTTTGTCCCAAGTCAATTTGTCTTCCCTCTATTCTCTTGGCAGCATCAGCTCCTGTGGGTTTGGTTACTATTTCTATTCTCAAATCTTCATATCTAGCCCAATTCTTTCTCCTGAGTTCTATCCCCACACCATGAACTGCTTATTTGATATTTTGAATTACATATCCCATAAACATTTCAAACTCAACAGATACAAAAGTGACTTCATTGCATTTACCCCCAAATTAACCACTCCCCCAAAATTTAATCTAGTTTCTATTCCCTTGAATTTTTGTTTTGCATAAATACCCACCTCCCCACACACAACCACTATTCTAGTTCAGATCCTCATATAAATTCTTTGAATAGCTTTCTCTTTGGTCTTCTTACCTCAAGCTTTTCTTTATTCAAATTCAATCTCTATACAATCATCAAATGTGTTTTTTGTTTTGTTTTGTTTTTCTCGCTAAAATGAAGTTCTGACAATGTCTTTTCCTTCTCAATGAACTTCATTGACTCCCTATTACCCTGTAAAATGAACTATAAATCCTTCTATTTAACCTCTACTTACTTTTTCCAATCTTGTTTCACATTGCTACCCTCCATGTGTTCTATGATCCAAAATATTACCTTATACACAAACTTTTATCTTCTGTGTCTGGGCATCATAATAGCTAACTTCTATGGCTAGAATGCAATCCGTCCTCAACTCCTGCTCTTGGAATGACTGTTCTATTTCAATACTCAGCTCAAAGTCTACCTTCTAGCATTGAAACAACACTTTGCAAAGGGTTTTATATATGGTTTCTTATTCAGTACTCACTATAATCCTGTGAAGTAGGTGCTACTATTATCTCTGTTTTTCAGATAAGGAAACTAAGGTAGCCAGAAGTTAAGTGACTTGGTCAAGGTAATAGAGCTGTCTGAAGCAGTATTTGAAATTAGGTTTCTTTGATTCTACTCTTTCTCCTACCTTACCTAGCATCCTCTTAAAGGATTTCACCTGAAGCCTTTGCTAGACACCCAGCCACTAGTGAATCTTTATCCATTCACAGACATACACATACACACATGTGTGTATGTATGCGTATATGTGTTGTCTATCTCATTAAAATTAAGCTCCTTGAGAGGAGGTGGTAGTGGTTTACCTTTGTCTATGCGCCCTCAACACTGGCATATAGTAGGCAATTAATGAATGCTTAATGACTTGCCATTCAGAACTGCCCTAAATGAATTAATTCCTGAACTATATTATTGAATTAACACTTCCTGTGATCACAGTTTTTGTACTCCTGTTAAGGTTTAGTTAAGATTACCTTTCCTTTAAAAGAACCATAATTCTTTAGTACTAGATGGGGAAAAGAGGGAAAGGAAGAGAATTATCAGTTATATAACACCAACTATGTGCCAGGCCTGTGCAGATATTATCACCTTTGATCCTCAAAACAAGGTAGGAGCTAGTTGTGTCTGAGGCTGGATTGGAATTCAAGTGTTCCAGACTCCAGGCCCAAAGTTCTATCCACTGTGTCATGTGTCTTCTTCCTAAGATGGACCCTTTAAAGTTATCTAGATTCTCAATTCTATTAGTTTTACAAGTGAAGAAGCTGACCCCTGACAGTAGGCAAGTAACATTCTCAAGATTACATAGGTGAGTTTGAGGCAGAACTGAGAACGGAATCATATGTCATATGTGGTTTGGTCTTTGGTTTTTGTGCTGATTTTACATAGTGGCTTGTGGTTATGATCTTGAGTCTCACTAAATAGGGCTGCCCAGAATCCATGAATTCATTTCCAAGGACACTGATAGTTAGAGGCCCTGTTGCTCCCAACAGAATAGAATTTAAGAGGGTGATCTGTGGGCTAAAGGTTTTATACAAGGGCTTCCCCCTGAGCCAAACCTTGGACAGTGTTTGAAGAGCTCTTTTGTATGAGTTGTGCCCTATTAAAAACCTGTGTCAGATCCTAGTGATCAGGTCAGTGCTGGCTATAAGATTTTGCTTTGGGATGTCTGGAGGGAAATACGAGACTGAATTTTTAAAATAAGTTGTACCAAAAGAGAGAGATTCAACTAAAACAATTCAAAACATTGCTGCTTTAACTGTGTTTCCTCTATCAAATAACTTTCCCCTCACCCTCAAATACTTTCCTTCCTTCCTTCATTTATTTACTTTCTTTTTATTTATTCTTTTCTCCTGTTAACTTCCTTCCTTCCTTCCTTCCTTCCTTCCTTCCTACCTTCCTTTTTTCCTTCCTTTCTTCTTTCTTGCTTTCCTTCCACTTCTAGAGCTACAAATGAGCTTAGAAGTCATCTAGTCCAACTTATTTATTTTACAAATGAGGAAACTGAGGCCCAGAGAAGTGAAATGACTGATTTGAGTCACAGAGCTAATTAGCTCATAATGAAGAAAGCTATGAGGCCAGTTCTTCCTGATTCCACAGGCTAGTTCCCTAAAAATTATATCATGCTGTCTCTCTTTAGTTCAGTAATTTTAAAATCTCTTTGCTCTGATGATTCATCTGCTTAATGAGCGGGATTCTAAGCAATGTTAAGAAAGTCTGAGGTTGAGTGTTTGAGTTTAAACCTTCAGTGGGTTCATAGATCATAGCATCTTAGAACTGGAAGAGATCTCAGTGGTATAGTTTAATCCCTATTTGGATTAGTCATAATGCTATTCCCCATTCTCTCTTTAGGATCATGTGATCATAGATTTATAGATGGAGGGGATGTTAGAGGTCACCTAAACTAATGATTTAGTGATCTTAATTTACTGATTAGTAAACTGCAACCCGGAGAGGATAGGGGTGTGTGTGTGTGTGTGTGTGTGTGTGTGTGTGTTGTCTCCCTCATTAAAAATAATCACTTTAAAGAAAAATGACAAATACTGGAAGAGAATGTGGAAAAATTTGGACACTAATGCACTATTGATAGACTTGTAACTGGTCCAACCATTCTGAGAACAATTTGGAACTATGCCCAAAGGACTATAAAACTGTACATAGTCTTTGACCCAAAGAGATTAAAAAAAGGAACCATTTGTACAAAAATACTTATAGTGGCTCTTTTTGTGAAGGCAAGAGATCGCCATCAGTTGGGCAATGGCTGAACAAGTTCTTGCATATGATTTTGATGTAATACCATTGTGTTAGAAGAAATGATGAGCAGGATGGTTTCAGGAAAACAAAAAAAACCTAGGAAGTCTCATACAAACTGATTCAAAGTGAAATGAGCAGAACCAGGAGAACATTGTACACAGTAATAGAAACATTGTAATGATGATCAGCTATGAAATACTCCAATCAAGGACAATGATGCAAGATAATTCCATAGGTTTCATGATGAAAAAAAATGTTATCTGCCTTCAGAGGGAGAACATACTTTTTTTTAAAAAAAATTTCTTTCTTTTTTCTTTTTTTTATATATGTTTTCTTTCGCAACATGGCTGATATGGAATTTTTTATGATTTCACATGTATGCTTGTCTTCTTAAGAAGAAGGGAGAGAACTAGGAATGCAAAAATTTTCAGATATGAATGTTAAATTTTTAAAAAGTGTAATTGTGAAATTTTTGATGAAATAAAAATATGTTTTAAAAAACAAAGTTATTACTTTCAGAGTAGGCGTTGTTTTCTTAGTATTTCTATCTCTTGCACCTGGCAGAGTCCCTGGCATCTAGTAAGTTCTTTATAGATTAAATGATTGATTGTTTGCTCTCAGTAAGCAATAGAGATAAGTAGCAAAGATGTGCTTGAAAACTAAGCTTCTAATTAAGACCTCATATTGCCTCTTTTTGCTCAAAGAGAAGCATTCTACTTTTTTTTTTCATTTTGGACTTTCAGAATTCCCAGATAAACCACTACACAGCTTAAACTCTTTAATGAGGTTCCTCCCCCTGACCCAGGGTAAACAAAATAATTTCAAAAGTAAGTTATTGATCTCTCTGCAAAAAACATACCCTTTATTTTGTTCACAATTATTTTTTGGGGGTGGGGTGGGGTTAGAAGTTCTGCGGTTGTATTAAATTTAGATGTTCCAGGGAAATAGTTTTGTATTATGCACTTAGTGATATCTGGTTTTTTTTTCAATTGTCTTCATATAATTTTATGTGTGTCTTTTTGATTTCTCCACTGTGACTGTGAATTGCCCAAGGGCAGGACCATGACATACATTCCCCTTTGCATGATGAAGAATCAAGAAGCAAGGTGACTTTCATTATTACTTTTAGTATTATTATTAATAATGGGAATAAAATAATAACAACCTCCCTCAAAATCCATCCCATTGTTCATGGCATGAGGGGGATGAAGAAACAGCAAGTATGGTAATGCTAACCAGCATGATATACCACAGGGCCTCTGGATGTCGTGAACCCACTACAATAACTGTAAAGACCTGTCAAGAACTTGGAAATGTTGGCCACTTTGGCTCTGATAATAGTATACATTGGGTTATCACCTAAGGTAGATGGAAGAAACTGTCACTTTAAATCTAAAAAAACAGACAGAGCCACATAGGATTATAGGTTAGTCTTAACTGGAATTGCCATGATAATCAGCCTTACTGGGAAGACAGAGAAGTGAGTACAAAGACATTTTCATATTCAAGAACCAAAATCAGAGATATATACCTATACACCCATATATATCAGAAATGTCAATGTGAAATTTGCTGACAATGCTTAATTGCAAATGCAGTGAACAACAAAAATGGGCAAACCGTGAGTGCACATGGAAGGATTGAAGATACACATACATTCATTATACTCCAATGCTATCTCATCAGTCATAGGCAGAGCCTCAGACTCTTTTTTTTTTTTTTGGTAAACTCTTATCCTAAGCAACAAATTACACAGTATTTTGCTTTGCTTCATGGAAAAATAAAACAAAGAAATAACAACAGCAAAACAAGAGTGAGAGCATTTCTTCTCCATGCTTACATTAGGGAAAATAAAAGATCAATTTGAGGGGTTGTTAAAATAAATTGTTGCCCATGTGCCAAATGCAGCCTGCTTTATCTGTTTTTTGCACCCTTGAGCTAAGAATGCTTTTTTACATTTGTAAATCAAGTCTTACCATATTTTTAAAATGTGAAAAACATTCTTATCTCCCAGGTGTACAAAAAAAGGGTGGTGGTCACATTTGACTTTCTGGATTCATGGTCTAGACAATCAACAAAACTATAAATCAAGCTATCGTTTGTAGTAGCTGCCAAACGTTCATACTGAAAATGTAATCTGCTCTCCAGACCATCATTAATGAACACATTCTCCTACATATAACAGTGGATTTGGCAACAAATATCATAGTATGAACCATAGGAGGACAGGTGGAGCTATCAAGCTATACCACTAAATACAGAAATACTACTCAGACAACCACAACCTAGCACTTATGCAGCACTTTAAGATTTATTTATAATCTCATTTGATATCATCATTGCAGAAGCAATGGGATAAGGCTATTAATAATCCCCAAAACATGAACAGGAAGAATTTCATCAATATCCAGATGGTATTGATAGGACACTTCAACACAATGTTGCCCAGTTGAAGGAACAAATGAGAAACAAGCAGAAATGAATCCAGAAAAAAAAAAATTTGTATATCAGAAATTCTGTTCCCTTAATTAGCAATTGAAAGCAAAAGTTAAAAGGTGAAAAGCATTAGATTAAGGCAAGAGAAAGTATCAAAGAAATGCAAAAAAACAAAATGAACAATTCAGTCTCATTCAAAAATAAATACGACATAGTCTAGAGCAGTAGTGTCAAAGACAAGATAAAACCACAAAAAAAAAAAAGAAAGATGTAAATATTTTCCGGTTGTCTGCCCGTCTGTGACAGGCAGTCAAACAATAAAAATGCTATTTGGATCAAGCAGAAAATAAAGATTTTACACAATTAATGTAATGGATAATGGAAGAGTTACATCAAGAAAGGTTACTGCAACTCTAGCATTCTTGCAAAACTTGAAAGAGGTGGGGCCAAATAAAATCCAGAAATATTGGCTCAAAGTCTCCACAGTATTGCATGAGCTACTAGCAAATCACTTTCCAAACTTCCTCTCAGATGTATCTGACCCTATCTTTCTTAACACAAAGCATTACATATTTATTTTAAATATAAATTTATTGACTTGTAGTTTTCAACATTCATTTCCACAAGTTTTTGAGTTCCAAATTTTCACCCCATCTCACCCCTCCCCCACCCAAAGATGGCATGAATTCTGAATATCCCTTCCCCTAGTCTGTCCTCTTTTCTTTCTCTCCCCGCTTCTCTTATCCCTTTCCCCTTCTATTTTCCTGTAGGGCAGGATAGACTTCTGCAACCCATTTCCTATATTTCTTGTTCACCGGTAGCATGTGAAAACATTTTTTTTAAACACATGTTGTTAAAACTATAGGTTTCAAATTTTCTCTGTTCCTCCCTCCCCACCCACCCTCTTTGAAAAGGCAAGCAACTCAATATAGGTTGTACATGTGCAGTTATGCAAAACACTTCCATAGTAGACATGTTGTGAAAAACTAACTCTATTTCCCTTAATCCTATTCTGCCCTCCCATTTATTCTATTCGTCCTTTTGACCCTGTTCCTACTCAGAATTATTTCCTTCTGATTACCCCCTTTTCCAATCTGCCCTTCTCTCTATCATCCCCCTGCTCTCTTGTCCCTTTCTCCCCCTATTTTCTTGTAGGGTAAGACAGATTTCCATATCCAATTGAATGTGTATGTTATTCCCTCCTTAAGCCAAATCCTATGAGAATAATATTCACTCATTCCCTCTCATCTTCCCCCATTTTCCCTCCACTATAAGAGACTTTTCTTTTCTGTTTTTTTTTTGAGACAATTTATCCCATTCTACTTCTCCATTTCTTCTTCTCCGAGTATAATCCTCCATCATCCCTTAATTTTGTTCTCCAGATATGACCCCTTAATCTTCAACTCACCCTGTGCCTTCTCTATATCTACTTTCTATTTACCTATCTATCTATCTATCTATCTATCTATCTATCTATACATACATATAATTTTTTTCCTCCAACTACCCTAATACTGACAAAGGTCTCATGAGTTATAAATATCATCTTTCCATGCAGGAATGTAAACAGTTCAATCTTAATAAGTCTCTTATGATTTCTCTTTCCTGTTTACCTCTTCATGTTCCACTTGAGTCCTGTATTTGAAAGTCAAATTTTCTATTCAGCTCTGGTCTTTTCATCAGGAATGCTTGAAAGTCCTCTTTCACTGAATGACCATTTTTTCCCCTGAAGGATTATACTCAGTTTTGCTGGGTAGGTGATTCTTGGTTGTAATCCTATCTCCTTTGCCCTCCAGAATATTATTCCATGCCCTGCAGTCCTTTAATGTAGAAGCTGCTAAATCTTGTGTTATCCTGATTGTGTTTCCACAGTACTTGAATTGTTTCCTTCTGGCAGCTTGTAATATTTTCTCCTTGACCTGGGAACTCTGGAATTTGGCATAATATTCCTAGGAGTTTTCCTTTGGGGATCTCTTTCAGGAGGAGATCTGTGGATTCTTTCAATTTCTATTTTGCCCTCTGGTTCTAAAATATCAGGGCAGTTTTCCTTGATAATTTCTTGAAAGATGATGTCTAGGCTCTTTTTTTGATCATGGCTTTCAGATAGTCCAATAATTTTTAAATTCTCTCTCCTGGATCTATTTTCCAGGTCAGCTGTTTTTCCAATGAGATATTTCACATTGTTTTCTAATTTTTCATTCTTTTGGATTTGTTTCACAGTGTCTTGATTTCTCATAAAGTCACTGTCTTCCAATTGCTCTATTCTAATTTTTAAGGAAGTATTTTCTTCAGTAATCTTTTGGACTTCCTTTTCCATTTGGCCAATTTTTCTTTTTAGGGCATTTTCCTCCTCATTGGCTTTTTGGACCTCTTTTGCCATTTGAGTTAGGCTATTTTTTAAGGTGTTATTTTCTTCAGTATTTTTGGGGGTCTCCTTTAGCAAGCTGTTGACTTGTTTTGCATGATTTTCTTGCATCACTCTCATTTATCTTTCTAGTTTTTCCTCTGCTTCTCTTACTTGCTTCTCAAAATGTCTTTTGAGCTCTTCCAAGGCCTGGGACTGATTCATATTTTTCTTGAAGGTTTTGGATGTAGGAGCGTTGACTTTGTTGTGTTCTTCTGGTCGTATATTTTGATCTGCCTTTTCACCAAAGTAAGATAATATAGTCTGACTCTTTGCGGTGCTGCTTGCTCATAATCCCAGCCAATTACTTGAGTTTTAAACTCTTTGTTAAGGTACAAATCTGCTTCCAATGTGGAGAATTTACTGTCCCAAGTTTCTGGGGTTTGTACAGCTGTTTTCAGAGATACTTGTAGGGACCTGTACATTTTCAGTTCTTCTAAGGTGGTATGATAAGGGGCGTGTTTACTCCTTTCCTGGCCTGTGACCACAAGTATTCCTTTCTGTCCTATAACTGTGAGGAGGGGTTCCTCTCACAGCCACTACAAGCTCCACCACGCCAACCTTCCTCCTCACCTCAGCACCACCACCCAGAACTGTGACCCAGATCCAAACACTGGCAAAGCAAGAGATTCCTGCCTCAGCACTGGCAAACAGATCCCTGCATTCCCTCTCTGATCAGCCACTGGATTCCCCCTCAGTCTGTGGGCCTGAAGCTTGGGAAGCAGCTGCCTCCCCCAGGGCCACACTCTTGGGGAATGGAGCTGAGACCCCACCTTCCTGTCTGACCATGGATAGAAACAGACTTTTCCCACTGACCTTCTAAGTTGTCTTTGGCATTTGGTGGATTGAGGAGTCTGGAAACCTCCACACCTGCCCGTGATTCACTCCTCTGAGGCCTGCTTCAGGTTTGCTGTGGCCTGTGCACCCAAGCTGCGCTGCGCTCCCAGCCCAGTATGATACGCCTTTCTGATCAGTCATCTAGGTTGTCTTGGGCTGGAAATTTGATTCACTCTGTCTTTTTGTGGGTTCTGCTGCTTCAAAATTTGTTTAGAGACATTTTTTATGAGTACTTGGAGGGGTTTGGGGGAGAGCTCAAGCAAGTCACTTCTTTCACTATGCCATCTTGGCCAAGCATTACATATGTATTACAAACAGAGCAGAACAGTAAAAACACTCTCAAATATAAACTAATTATGATTCTGTAATCTTTATACAAAGAATTTATAGCTTATATTAAAAAAAATCTATGGACACTTGTAAGAAAGCAGTAAATTAACTGAAGAGCAAAAAGTCATAGGGATATAAAGAATATTTCATTGTCTATCTAGTAATTACTAAGCAAGCTGCTTAAGAACACTCTAATTTGTAACATTTCAAGGCCCTTCACTCAGTTCTGCACTCATGGCTTATTTATTTAAGGGAAATGAATAAAATAGGCCCAAGAATAATAAAAATACCAGAGTATTTCATGTCCACATGAAAAACTGCTCTTTATTTAAAACATGCTACCAACACAATAATGTGAAAAACAACTGATTTTTCAGTTTAAGCCCGTTGTGCTTCTACCTGGCTTATAAATCCATTATAATGTCTCCTAAATCGAATCAAGAACCAAACCTAAATTAAAGAGAATCAAACCATATTGTCTTATTAACCACATATATTCATTAGTTGTCTCTTTATCTTGGGTATAGAGCCATTTACCAGAGATATTCAATACAAAGATTTTTATTCCTATTTGACCACTTCCCTTCATGTATTAATTAAATGAATTTATTCATGCAAATTTTTTTGAATTTCATGCAATCAAAATAACCATTTAAAAATATTTTGTAATTATCTTTTTCGTTAAAAACTTACTGGCTCAGGTTCTTATAATTTGGCCAATAGCTCAATAATGTTCAAACTCCTTAAGAGTCTGCTCAATATGATGAATATTCTAATAAATCTTGTCTTTGGCTGAAAGAAGGCTTGGGTCAAATTCTTTTGGGCAGGACTCACGTATTCTGATCTTGGGGACCCAGCACCCTTAAACCCCTAGATCTCAATATTTTGTTGGCCTGTACAGGGAAACTGCCTAACCCCTAGTTCTTCTCCAGCCAAGACTGGAAGGTATGTAAGCTTCCCCACCTTCTTTCTTGCCCTGCAGTTGGGATTACTCTCCAAGCACCTAGGAAGGCTATCTCACATGCAGCCTGATGCTCTCAGGTTCTCAGTACACTGGTTTGGTTCAAGGCTATGGACCTGAGTACACCTTCCACAGCATAGAGGAAAATGGCAGATGCCCTATCTGGAAGTGTATGCCCAGTTCTGTCAATTCTCTCAGTGCCAGAGAATCGGGAAAACTTCAAGTGCTTTTAGTTCCCTGAGGCTTCCTTCCTTCCTTCCCTCTAAACCCCTGGATCCTTCTTCATGGAGGTTACAGGGGAAAGTTAGAACAGCTAAAAACATCTAATCAGATTCTGGAAGTTTTGTGATCAATCATTAAGAAGACAGTTTCACCCTTTCCCTCTCACCTTTGATTTCACCCTACCCCACCTGGGGAAAGGAAGACAAGGGGAGAGACAGTAGCTATAGCATGGGCCTCACTGGCAATGGCTTTGGGCCCTGGGGCAACCTTTGCTTGGAATCATCACCCAGGTTCAACATATCTGCTCAAGGTAAAGAAGCTAGCCTCTGAACTTGGGTAAGCCTGCTGTGTTAAAGTTATAGTTTTAACTGTTAATGATGAGATGTTGATTCTCTGTGTAAAGTCATTTGGGAAAAACTGAGAGGACAATTTTAGCCTCAGTCTAAGATGGAGTCCTCCTGGCTCAGTTTCCCCATTATGTTCCTTTGAAAAGGAATGTTACTCACCTGACTATTCCTGAGTCTGGCTATGAAGTGAATTTGATACTGAATGGTTGGAAAACTGTGTATTATCTGAATTTAAAAAGAGCTAAGGATGTTTTATCCTGAAATATTTTGGTCCTAAATCTAGTCCCTGTTTTATCCTTTTATATTAAATTTCTATAATCAGAGCAAGTGGTCAGTAAAAGATCTATGCAAGTGTGGGAGATCTTGCTGTTTTGAATTGAATGTGTAGTCATTAAATACCCCCAAATACCTTACCATCATCTATAACTCAATATTTTGATAATATTTCCTTTATAATATAGTTTGAATTTCAGAAATTCCATCCCCCATTCATTCCATAATTTTTGTTATTTCCCTTGATAATCTAGATCATTTTCTATTATTTTGTCTAGGTCTATAAGCCATCCATTTTTTTCAATTGATTGGTATAGCACTAAATCCTTAAATTAATTATGGTAGTATTGTCATTTGTAATATTCTAGCACAGCCTAATTATGAGCACTGAATATTCTTCCAACTATTTAAGTTTGCTATTTCATAAAGGGACATTTTATAATTGAATCTATAGAAGTATTAAACATGCTTTGGCAGGGTAATTTTCATATATTTATGTGACTTCAGTTTTATCATGTGCTTATAGGACTATAAAATAGAAGATAACATGTTATTTATTAAACACGAAGTCTATCACCCCAAGGAAACTGTAGAAAGATATATACTTTCTCATAAAAAGGAGAAAGAAGAATGATACACACAAACATACACACATACTTCCAAATACACATACTTATGATAAATGTGTCAAAACCCACAGAAATACTTTTGAAACAAGGAGAAATCCCTTCATTGAACAATAGTGAAAACTCTAAATTCCATTGGATAAGTCTAATGTAACTGAATTTACTTAATTTCTAGATAGCTGAGATTCAAGAACAAAATCAAAACTACCTGCCAAGAGTCATTCCTCAATTGATGAAGTCAAAGAATATGAACAGGCAGTTTTCAGAAGAAGAAATCAAAGCCATCAATAATCATATGAAAGAAATGCTTAAAATCACTACTGATTAGAGAAATGCAAATTTAAACAGCTCTGATATGCCACCTCATACTTTTCAGATTGGCTAAGATGACAGAAAAGGAAAAGGACAAATGCTGGAGAGGATATAAAACAATTAGGACACTAATGCACTGTTGTTGGACTTGTGAATTAGTCCAGTCATTCTGGGGAACAATTTGGAACTATGGCCACTGGCTTCCAAACTGTGCATACTCTTTGATCCAGCAATACCATTACTAGGACTGTATTACAAAGAGATTTAAAAAACAAAAAGGAAAAGGACTGATTTGTACAAAAATATTTATAGCAGCTTTTCTTTTGGAGGAAAGATGTGTTCATTTGTGCAAAGAATTGGAAATTGAAAGGATGCCCATCATTTGGAAAATGGCTGAATAAGTTGTGGTACATGATGGTGATGGAATAGCATTGCGCTACAGGAAATAATGAGCAGTATGGTTTCAGAAAAGCCTAGGAAGTCTTATATGAATCAATGCAAAGTGAAATGGGCAGAATGAGGAAAACACTGTACACAGTAACAGCAATATTGTGAGGATGATCAATTGTGAATGAGTTAGCTACTGTAATGAAGACAACGACCCAAGACAATTCCAATGGACCATGATGAAAAATGCTATCCACCTCCAGAGAGAGAACTGATGATCTCTGAGTACAGACTGAAGCATATTTCTTTCAACTTTTTCTTATTTTTTGTGTGTATGTTTTCTTTTGCAACATGGCTAATATGGAAATTGTATGATTTTACACACAGAAGCATTATGATATTGTTTACCTTCTTAAGGGTGTGAGGGCAGGTGGGAGGGAGAGAATTTAAAAAAATGTTATAGAATAAAAAAGTCCTGCCTTGGCAACATCTGTCTGGTTTCATACAAATAAAATCAGACTTAAATAATTGGAGAAATGTTAATTGTTCATGGGTAGGCAAGACCAATATAATAAAAATGACAATTTCATCTAAGTTAATTTATATATTCAATGCTAGCCCAATTAAACTACCAAAAATTATTTTACTGAATTAGAAAAAAGTAATAATAAAAAATTCATTTGAAAGAAGAAAAAGGCAAGAATATCAAAGGAAACAATGAAAAAAATATAAAGGAAGGAGGTTTAGCAGTACCAGATCTTAAAATATATTATAAGACAGTAATTATCAAAAGTATCTGGTACTGGCTAAAACATATAAAGGTAAGATCATTGGACAGAGTAGACTTACAATTTATTAAAGATGTAAATGAATAACCTTGTATTTGATGATTGTAAAGACTTAAATTTTGGGGATAAGAATTCATTATTTGTTAAAAATTATTGGGAAATCAGGAAAGCAGGATAACAGAAATTGAGCATCAACCAATGTCTTATACCATTTACCAAGACAGGGTCAAAATGGATACATGACCTAGATATAAAGAGAGATATTATAAGAAAATTTGAAGAACATGGAATACATTACCTATCAGACTTATGGATAGGCAAACAATTTATGAATAAACAGACAGAAAACAGAGTGAGGTATAAAATGGATAATTTTGCTTACATTACATTAAAAAGGTTTTGTACACATAAAACAATTGTAGGCAAGATCAGAAGGAAAGCAGAAAAATTGGGGAAGTTATAGACAGTTTCTCAGATACAGGTCTAGTATCTCAAATTTAGATAGATAGATAGATAGATAGATAGATAGATAGATAGATATAGATATAGATATATAGATATATAAATATATAATTTTCTACAGTATCATGACCTGAACCCCATTTTGCACAGATATCATTTACCTACAATTTGTATATTCCTGAAAATCCTTACTTCTATATCTGGGGTTGAGCAGCGAGATTCATAGTTCTTGCAATAAAAACCAGGTAATTTTTTTTTGGCCAGATTTCTAAAGTAAATAATTTTGCAGCTAGTCTTCAGACCACCTTAGTTATTGACTTCCCTTCTATTCTCCATGTCCGACAGTGCCTACACAAGCCTCTGTGCACAACAGGTCCTCAATCATGTTTGTTAACTAACTTCCCTTTTTTTGTTGTTGTTGTCAATGTAAAACACTAACTTACTTCCCCACAGTGTTTGTTACTCTTCCAATTACCTTGTTTCTAGTCTCACAGTCATTCCCCACATTAAGCTTTAACCCAAGCTGACACCACACAGCTTCACGGCCTCTCCTTCTACAAGGATACTTTATAATAAGCTCTACATAAGGCCTCCTACCTCCAATAGTTTCCATGGCAGATACAGAAACCAAGACACTGCAGGAATCCAGTAGAAGGATAGGGGTAGAGATAGCAAATAAATAAAAAACAGTTTGCAAATTAAAACATGTGACTGGGGATTAGAACAGTTTGACATTTCCCAAAATCAAAACCCTGTTGTTCTATTATACGAAAGGAAAAAAGTAAACACGCGTTTTCTTCATTTCTTATTTTTAATTAGCACAGAGAAATGAACTCATGCTTGCTAAAAAGATCCATGTGAGTCCAGAGGGGTTCCCCTAAAGGTTACAGGTCCCTGAAAAGAACAACTGCCACCATCTCCCCCATAGAAGGAATTTTCTTCCTTTGGAAAATTTGAACAGAATTTTCAAAGCCTAAAAGGATTTTAAAAAATGTGATTTGCTTTTAAGCCAGTTGGTAGATAATTTCCCAGTCAAGAAGTGTCACACATGAAGCAAAGAACTGGAAATTGAGGGGATGCCCATTAATTGAGGAATGGTTGAAGAAGATGTGTTACATGATTGTGACAGAATACTATTGTGATATAAGAAATGACAAACAAGATGCTTTCAGAAAAACCTGGAAAGACTTACATGAACTGATACAAAGTGAAGTGAGCAGAATAAGGACAGCATTGTACACAGTAACAGCAATATTGTACAATGATTAATTGTGAATGACTTAGTTCTTCTCAACAATGCAATGACATACTAAAGTTCCAAAGAACTCGATGAAAAATGTTCTACCTCCAGAGAAATAACAGATGGAACCTGAAAACAGATTGAAACTTTTTTTTTACTTTGTCTTTCTTTTTTCTTTTGGTCTGTGTTTTCTTTCACAACATGATTAGTGTAGGAATATACTTTTATGTTTTACATGACTGCAAGTGTATAACCTATGTCAAATTTATTGCTTTCCTAATGAGGGGAGTGAGGAGGGAGAATGGGAGAGAATTTGGAATTCAGTTTTAAAAAAAAGAATGTTAAAAAATTTTTTGTGTAAATGGAAAAATACAATTTTAAAATAAGAAGTATTACACATGAATACTGTACAGTACAAGGCAAGACAAACCTCTAGGCCAAGGGGGTAGCCTGGAAATGCAGACTGTCATGGCCCTACATGGCAATTTCCACGTAGTCTCCAATTTGTTAGCCTCTATCTTCTTTCCCCCACAATTTGTAATAACTCTCCAAGGTTTGAGGTTCCTTTGAATACTTATATTCTGGATCTTACCCATATGAATTTAACTCACCTGACTCATCATGGTGGCCATTTGAAGTCCTGGTGAAGAATACCCATTAAGGCCTCTCACGCATATACATTGTGTTCATTCACTTATTTGATAAATTTAAGGTCTCTGAAGGCAGGGGCTCTTTTTTTTTTTTTTTTTTGGTATACTCAGTGCTTAGCACATTGCTCAAAATTTAGTAGGTGTTTAATAAATACTTGTTGAATATTTGGTGGTTGGAGGAGAGAAAGGAAGCCAGTATACACAAATCAAAAAGACATTTAACAATAGCAGGAGAAAGATAGAGTGGTCCATATAAATAGAATGTCAGAGAATAACTAGGCTGAACAAAGAAGTTAGGAACAAGAAATCAGTCAAATCTGTAGGAAACTTAGGAGCCAGTACCAAGAATAAGTGAGGTTGCAACTGAAAAAAAACCTGTTCCTGGCTTGCTGTTAATGGGACATGTTGGCTATTGCCCATTTTGTATCTTCAAGGGAATAGCCAGTAAGCATGATTTAAAGAAGCCATTGTAAGACAAATGAAGTTAAATGTTGGCTCTCAGGGTTAGTGATTCTTCTGAGCAGTCAGTCTCCTTTATTTAGGGAGTAGGAAAGAAACTTTTAATCCAATTTGTGATCCAGATGGTTGCAACACATGTTGAAACAGCTGGCTGGAAGGATTAGAAGTAAAAATGGACCCTGCCTCATCAAACACAATGTCTTCACCAATCCTTGGTCATCTCCTTAATTAAATTGTATCCCTTTCTTGTGATTCTTCTACTTTAATCCAATCAATGTAAAGTGATTTAATAGAGACCATCCTCAGGAAAGAAGATAAGTTATATTGAAATTAATTTTCAGGTCTCCCCAGCTGTGTCTACTTACCCCCCAGGATTGTTGTAAGGATCAAATGAGATAATATTTGTAAAATGCTTTGCAAACCCTGAAGCACTATATAAATGCTAGTAATTATGATGAAGATGTTGATAATGATGGAACATTTGTCCCTGGCCAGAGGAAAAAAAAAAGTGAGCAAGCACTCAACCTAAAAGCTAACTCACATGAGCAGGAAGGATGGTCTTTCTCCAATCAATGCTTATATTTAGAGTCTAGCTCCTACTTTATGTAAAAACATACAGGAATGTGGAGTTGTAGGAGGGAAGATGTGGCAGAAATCAGAAAATGATGGCAAAATCCATGAACTTATGTTACCTTTGTCCAAGGATGTCCCATAGGCCTGAAGTTGAAACACTTCAAAATAGGTGGTAAAAGTATGGAAGACAGCCTAGTGGAGTACACTCAGGAGGCCTGATTCACAATAGTCTGTTATATTAGACAAGTCACTTCTTTCTGGGCCTCAGGTTCTCATCCATAAAACCATATAGTTGTATCAAATGGAATCTAAAGTCTCATCTCTAACATACCAAGGTTCTCAGCACTGTTTTGGGCATATCTTTACACAAACAAATTGAAATCCCCAATAAGTGGTTTTTAAATGTTGCCAAATTGACTTTATCATAATCAATCAATAAAACATTTAAGTGCTTTCAATTGCCACAACAAGTTAAGTGCTGAACTACAAGTCAGGAAGACTTGAATTCAGATCTAGCCCTTGAAAATTCCTACTTGCTGCGACCCTGGGCAAGTTAAAAGCTCTGGATGCCTCAGTTTCTTCATCTGTAAAATGAAGATAATAATAATACTTATCTCCCATGCTTGTAATGTGAATCAAATGAGGTATTCAAAAGTCTTTTGTAAAACTTAAAGTGTTATATAAATGCTAGCTGTTGTGATTGTTATTATAATTATTATTATATGGGCTATTGCTCAACAAGAGATATGAAATGATGTATAATATAGTTCTTGCACTTTAAGAACATAAACTCTATCTGTTGAGATAAGATAGAGGCATCTAGGCCCCATAGTGAACATGGTGCCTAATAGAATGAGGAAAACTCAAGTTTCTATCCCATCTCAGACACTTATTTGTTGTGTAACCTTGGGAAAGTTAGTCCCCCCAAGTTTCAGTTCTGTCTTTCGCAAAATAAGGGAACTGAACTTGATGTCTTATGTAGTTTTTCTTCCTTTAAATCTATGATTCTATGATCCTATTATTTACGTACATACGTATATATATACACACACACACACACACACACACATATATATATATATATATATATACATATACATATATATATATATATATATATATATACATATACACTCACACATATATGACTCGTGTGTGTGTGTGTGTGTGTGTGTGTGTGTGCATTTTGTAAAATATTATATATTCGAAGTGCCAACTGAGCAGGACAGATAATCAGTGAGTTACCGAAGTTCTGAGAAGAAAGATCTCACTTTGATTCAGATAGTTTGGTTATGGAAAAACTTTGAGAAGGAGTGATGCTTGACCTAAGTCTTGGAACAAATTGCTAGCTTCCTTCAAAGTTCTGCTCAAGTAGCCCCTTCTATGTGAAACCTTGCCTGTTCCCCTAGATGCTCACGGTTTGCATTTTTTGGTATAAATGTTGTATATTTTATATGTTTATTTTCACTCACATTTTCTTCATCAAGGAAACTTAAACTCCTTTAGGGTAGAGGTTCTTTCATTTTATCTTTGTGTCCTGCTATGCCATAGGTGCATAATAAATATTTATTAATTGATGCATAGTTTATGGATTGGTGAAGAGAAAGGGGATAATCCTCCAGGATGGTGGAATATAATAACAATAATAATAATAATAATAATAATAATAATAATAATAGTTAATAGGATTTGTATAGAACTGTAGGGCTTGCAAAGTGTTTTATATTTTGTTTAAGTCTTACTATAATCCTGGGAGTTAAGTGATATTATTATCCCCATATTTGTCTGTAGATTTGTCATCCTACCCTTCCGGACACGTAGGGGACACAGAAATGAAGCCCAGGGGCTAGAGTTAGGAAGATCTGAGTTCAAATCCAGCCTTCAACTACTAGCTGTGTGTCTGTGGGCAAATCTCTTAACCTCTTTACCTCATCTGTAAAATGTGGATAAGTGTAACACATATCCCATGGTTGTTGTGAGAAAAAAAATGAAATAATGTTCATAGAAATCTTTGCAAACATTAAAGTGCTATATAAATGATAATTCTTATTATTACATGTAGGAAACTGAGGTAAACAGAGGTTAAGTGACTTGCCCAGAGTCATACAACTCTAGCAAGTGACTGAGGCTGGATTTGAATTAAAGTTTTCTTGACTCTAGGTCCAGTGTTCTATCCACTGTTCCACTTAGCATGTCTTTTAGCATGAGTAAACATATCCTGTGCATATCAGCAAGCCAAGAAATTACCTGTCTTTCCCACTTCAGAGATGACAGTGACTCACATCCCTGCAAGAAGAAGGATAAAAAAAAATCAAGACTCAGCTTCCTACTTCCATTTTCTCCTATGGCCAAACCCCGTTACTGGTTTTTGCTTTTGGGATGGAGAGAAATGTCTTTATTCTCATATTTGGTTTCATTTTTCTTCCTTCCTTCTCTGTTGCACTGTTCAGGAACATGGAGCATCCTCACTTTCTCAATCTCCTTTCAAACATTCCATTGTTAGCTGGGGTATCTTTAATTTGCATTCAAATTTATTTTGTCCTGCCCTTGGCCTACCCTCTCTCCAAGAGTCACCTGGTGGGATAATTGATATGCTATGTGTCACTCACGGTTTGGTGGGGCCTCCCTGCTGCAATATTTTCCTTTCAGGGTTAAGAACCCAATACAAGCATCATTCATTAGAAGGAAATGAAAAAAAAAATCCTTCACAAATGTTAGCATACGGCAACTTTTTTGTATGCTGCTAAAATCCTCTCCTATCCCCACTTTAAACACGCATGCAGACATTCCTCATACTCACACAGCATGCAAGCTGTAAGGAAACAAATTCTATGGTTGATTATACAGAGCCATAGTCTGTTCTAGCTGGAACAAATGTGAGAGCTGATCTAGTCCAATTCTTTCATTTTACATAAGGCCTTCTAATGTAACCACTCATCTAAGTTCCCTCTTTCCCCAGTTTTCTTATATCTAGAAGGAGGACTGAGGGACAAAAACTGAGTCTGTTTTATTTTTTCCTACTACTCTAGGCTACATTTAGGGCCTTTGATACTTGGCTTTTTCACTAATTTGATATGTATATGACCTTAGAAATAATTTGTTAGGCATCAGTATTTTCATCTGATTGCAAAGCCCTTTCTGGTCCTCTACCCCACATCCCAAGAATTTTTAGCCAATGTGCCTTAATAATTACTCAAGGCATTGTTTCCTTTTTGAATTTCCCCAGGCCAACTAACATTAATTATGACATATGCAATAGTAATGATATTTTTTTGTTTTTTTTTGTTTGTTTGTTTGTTTTTGCTTTTTGCTAGGCAATTGGGGTCAAGTGACCTGCCCAGGGTCACACAGCCAGAACGTGTTGTGTGTTGTGTGTCTGAGAGCGGATCTGAACCCAGAACCTCCTGACTTCAAGGCCAGAGCTCTCTCCACTGCGCCACCCAGCTGCCTCATGATATTTTTTTTAAAGAGGAATTTTATTTAAAATACAAATGCAAGGTAAAAAGAAATTAAATTAACCAGCAAACACTCTCAACACATTCTGCTCCAACCAACCTACAGCCCAACTCCCATTATGCAAGTGAAGCCCAGCCCTGCCCTGTGCCTTGTCTATCAGTCTTGTGCCCAAGAAGGAACCAAGAAAAAGATGATTAACAATTTTCCCACTGGATGACTATGGAAAATACTTCACTTTGATGTTTTTTGCTGTCTTTTATCACCACTGGACCAGAGTCTTTAGAATTCTGTGGCACCAGTCCTGGCATTAGAGGGGTGAGGTCTCAAAATGTTGGTAGGGTTTAACCACATCAAGATTTGAATCTAATAGGGGGCAGAGCCAAAACAGCAGAGTGAAAGCAGTGACTTGCTTGAGCTCTCCCCCAAACCCCTCCAAATACTCATAAAAAATGGCTCTAAACAAATTCTGAAGCAGCAGAACCCACAAAAAGACAGAGTGAAACAAATTTCCAGCCCAAGACAACCTGGATGATTGATAAGAAAGGTGTATCACACCAGGCTGGGAGCGCAGCGCAGCAAACCTGGAGCAGGCCTCAGAGGACTGAATCGCGGGCAGCTGTGGAGGTTTCCAGACTCCTCAATCCACCAAATGCCAAAGACAACTTAGAAGGTCAGTGGGAAAAGTCTGTTTCTGTCGGTGGTCAGAGAGGAAGGTGGGGTTTCAGCTCCATTCCCCAAGAGTGTGGCCCTGGGGGGGGCAGCTGCTTCCTGAGCTTCCAGCCCACAGACTGAGGGGAATCCAGTGGCTGATCAGAGAGGGAATGCAGGGATCTCTTTGCCAGTGCTGAGGCAGGAATCTCTTGCTTTGCCAGTGTTTGGATCTGGGTCACAGTTCTGGGTGGCAGTGCTGGGGTAAGGAGGAGCACTGGCATGGTGGAGCTTGTAGTGGCTGTAGAGAGAAACCCCTCCTCACAGTTACAGGACAGAAAGGAATACTTGTGGTCACAGGCCAGGAAAGGAGTAAACACCTCGCCCCTTATCATACCACCTTGGAAGAACTGAAAATTTACAGGTCCCTACAAGTATCTCTGAAAACAGCTACACAAACCCCTGAAGCTTGGGACAGTACACTCTCCACATTGGAAGCAGACTCTTACCTTAACAAAGAGTTTAAAACTCAAGTAATTGGCTGGGATCATGAGCAAGCAGTGCAAAAAGAGTCAGACTATATTATCTTACTTTGGTGAAAAGAAGATCAAAATATACAACCAGAAGAAGACAACAAAATCAAAGCTCCTACATCCAAAGCCTCCAAGAAAAATATGAATCAGTCCCAGGCCTTGGAAGAGCTCAAAAGGGATTTTGAGAAGCAAGTAAGGGAAGTAGAGGAAAAACTGGGAAGAGAAATGAGAGTGATGCAAGAAAATCATGAAAAACAAGTCAACAGCTTGCTAAAGGAGACCCAAAAAAATACTGAAGAAAATAACACCTTAAAAAACAGCCTAACCCAAATGGCAAAAGAGGTCCAAAAAGCCAATGAGGAGAAAAATGCCCTAAAAAGAAAAATTGGCCAAATGGAAAAGGAAGTCCAAAAGATTACTGAAGAAAATACTTCCTTAAAAATTAGAATAGAGCAATTGGAAGACAGTGACTTTATGAGAAATCAAGACACTGTAAAACAAATCCAAAAGAATGAAAAATTAGAAAACAATGTGAAATATCTCATTGGAAAAACAACTGACCTGGAAAATAGATCCAGGAGAGAGAATTTAAAAATTATTGGACTATCTGAAAGCCATGATCAAAAAAAATAGACACATCTTTCAAGAAATTATCAAGGAAAACTGCCCTGATATTTAGAACCAGAGGGCAAAATAGAAATTGAAAGAATCCACAGATCTCCTCCTGAAAGAGATCCCCAAAGGAAAACTCCTAGGAATATTGTAGCCAAATTCCAGAGTTCCCAGGTCAAGGAGAAAATATTACAAGCTGCCAGAAGGAAACAATTCAAGTACTGTGGAAACACAATCAGGATAACACAAGATTTAGCAGCTTCTACATTAAAGGACCAGGGCATGGAATATAATATTCTGGAGGGCAAAGGAGATAGGATTACAACCAAGAATCACCTACCCAGCAAAACTGAGTATAATCCTTCAGGGGAAAAAATGGTCATTCAGTGAAATAGAGGACTTTCAAGCATTCCTGATGAAAAGACCAGAGCTAAACAGAAAATTTGACTTTCAAATACAGGACTCAGTGGAACATGAAGAGGTAAACAGGAAAGAGAAATCATAAGAGACTTATTAAGATTGAACTGTTTACATTCCTGCATGGAAAGATGATATTTGTAACTCATGAGAACTTTGTCAGTATTAGGGTAGTTGAAGGAAAAAAATTTATGTATGTATGTATATATATAGATAGAGGGCACAGGGTGAGTTGAAGATTAAGGGGTCATATCTGGAGAATAAAATTAAGGGATGAGAGAGGATGATACTGGAGAAGAAAGGGAGAGGTAGAATGGGGTAAATTATCTCACAAAAAAAACAGAAAAGAAAAGTCTCTTACAGTGGAGGGGAAACAGGGGAAGGTGAGAGGGAATGAGGGAATCTTATTCTCATAGGATTTGGCTTAAGGAGAGAATAACATACACATTCAATTGGGTATGGAAATCTGTCTTACCCTACAGGAAAATAGGGGGAGAAGGGGACAAGAGAGCAGGGGGTGATAGAGAGGAGGGCAGATTGGGAAAGAGGGTAATCAGAAGCAAATACTTCTGAGGAGGGACAGGGTCAAAAGAAAGAATAGAATAAATGGGAGGGCAGGATAGGATTAAGGGAAATAGAGTTAGTTTTTCATAACATGTCTACTAAGGAAGTGTTTTGCATAGCTGCACATGTATAACCTATATTGAGTTGCTTGCCTTTTCAATGAGGTTGGGTGGGGAGGGAGGAAGGGAGAAAATTTGGAACTGAAAGTTTTAAAAACACATGTTTTAAAAAAAATGTTTTCACCTGCAACTGGGAAATCAGAAATACAGGAAATGGGGTACAGAAGTCTATCCTGCTCTACAGGAAAATAGAAGGGGAAGGGGATAAGAGAAGGGAGGGGGAAGAGATAGAACAGAAGGCAGACCAGGGGAAGGGGTATTCAGAATGCATGCCATCTTGGGGTGGGGGGAGGGGTGAGAAATGTGGAACTCAAAAACTTGTGGAAGTGAATATTGAAAACTAAAAATAAATAAATTGATGTTAAAAAAAAAGATTTGAGTCTAACATGGACAGAAGGGGAAGAGAAGCCTTAATGTCCACAAATCCCAGCAGTATGAATGCAGGAAGAGCTTGTTTTTTTTGGGTGGGGGAGCGTGATTTTTTTCTATTTATGTCTTTCTTTTTGCTTTCTTTCCCTTTTCTTCCTTTCTTTTCAGTTGTCATGCTTTTTAAGCCTTACAGTTCCTTGCCCCTTCCTAGGTGATTTCATCATCTACTGCATCCTCACATAGAATTCTGGTGAACATAAAAAAATGGCGCTTTCTCAGGACTGGGACTCAATACATCCCAGGGAATCAGTGATTCCCCTGGCATATAAAATGAGGGTTTGGGCTTAGATGATTTCCAAGGGCAATTCTACCTCTAAAGTGCTAGAATTAATCTATGATATTTGGTTTTATAGAAAATATTTCAAAAAGAGAGAAAGTACTCTGTAGTGGAAAGAACCTAGGGCCTAGTGTTAAATGTTATGATTTATGATCTCTGGACTTTAGGATTTCCAAGAAAGCAGAATTGTTGAGAGGATACTGAATGATATGGTGAGGAGAGTTGGGGCCAAGTTCTCTTATTTGATAACTTTTGCTAAGATTGTTGTGGAAATCTAATGAGTAAATTGATATGAAAACACTTAGGAAATACATAAAGGAGTACGCAAATACAACAGGAAGCAAAAAACAAAGATCTGGTTTAGAGAAGATTCCAACGATGTTGATTGCTCCTAGATTTCTATCCTTGAAAGGAGAGAGAGCAACCCTGTTTTTGGTATAAGGGGTTGTTTGTTTTTGTTTCATATATTTCGAATGGTGGGAATACAAGGCTAAAGGCAGATTGGATCCTTTCAGAATCCAGAATGACTACAAGGGCATATGCATTTCAGCTGAGGTAACTCAACACTAATGAGCCTCAGTGTGGGTCGGTGTTAACAAGTAGGACTCCCTTAACATGAGGGGATTGTAGGAGAAGGGTTGGCCTGTAACCCAAACTCTCAAGCCCTTTCAGAAAGCTAAGTTTCTCCTGGCTGCTTTCTGCCATTTGATGTATTGGTTCATTTAGTTAGCAACGCACCTTTACCTCCCACCCCCTCACACACAAACACAGAATCACAGAATCTTCTTTCTTCCCAAGTGGAAAAGTTTCAATGATTAGCTCAAACTAAAATCATGCCTATCTTCCTTTTGTTGAAGTTGCATCCTGGACACCCAAGAGCTGGGAAATGAAAGCAAGTTGGAGTGTGGATGGGAGACACAGGTAGAAGTAGTGACATTGAAGATTAGGGGAATAGATTTCTTATTCACCCTACTGTGTGATCTCTCTAGTTGAGGTACAGGATGATATCAACTTATTAATCGGAACAGAAGTAATGGAATTGTCATGTATATCAGGGTCATTATCTGTTCATGGAATGTCATCAGTGTAAGACAAATTGTTTGTGTCATTCAATGCCAGAACAAAATACAAACGTATTACATGGGGAAGCCTGTCCCATGGTAAACAATGGAACCTTATTATGTTGGTCAAACTCCTCGCTAATTGAGCCTCCAATAGAGGCCAGCAATATAGATATCTATCTTCTCATCTCCACAAACAGAACCACATTATCTCTTGTCTAGAATATTGCAATAGCCTCTTAATTGGCCATCCTTGCCTCAAGTCTTCCCCTCTTCCCAAACCATCCACCACATAGCTGCCAAAGTAATTTTACTGAAGCACAGATCAGATTGTGCCACTTCCCTGCTTAATAAATTCCAATGGCTTCCTATTGCTTCTACTATAAAGCAAAAGATTCTCCATTTGCCTTTTAAAGGTCTTTACAAATAGGCCCCAAACTGGCTTTCCAACCACGGTCCAACTAAACTGTTTTTGTTTTGTTTTGTTTTGCTTTTTTTCTGTTTCTCATTATATCTCCCAGCTTTATACCTTCACATTAGCTGCCCCCATGCCTGGAATTTACTATCTCCTCATTTCTGCCTTTTGGAACCCTCTTTTTATTTCAAAATTCTGCTCAAGAACCACCTTTTATGTGAAGCTGTTTGTACCCTCCCCCCCCAACCTATTTTTTCACTTTGGATTCATTTGGTTTATATTATGAACTCTTTATGGGAAAGGACTGCCTTTTGCTTTTTTTTTTCCCCAATCTTAACACTTAGTGTAGTGCCTGGCACTTGAGAAATGTTTACTGACTGACTGTATATACTTATTTATATGCCTATTACAGTGTCTGGGACGTGACACATACTTAATCAATTCTTGTTGGTTGATTGATTAAGGAGAGTAGGAAAGAAAGGAAAAAGAGAGTTGGGTCTGGAATTTTTCACCAAGGATAGATATTAAATATATTTATCTTGGTAGACATCTTCCTCTGACCCAAAAAATATAACAGATTCTTAAATAATCATAAGGGAATTTCTGCTCTAGAATCTTCCATATGTACGGAAGTCCACATAATTTTCAACCAATATACCCACCTAATCCAGGTGATAATTCCGAACTTCGTCCCTAAATCTAATCAAAGAATATATGAAGATGCACTTAATGGCAAGCATAATTTATAACAAAGTAAATTATAATATCATGTTATAGAAAATGACTGCAGAAAAAATAAATTTGAACCAGTATTGAGGTACCTCTTCCTGGACATCAAGTAGGCAAAAAGAACAAATAAAAACTCCATGGTGGAAGAGTTGAAGAGAAATAGGTATACCCATACATTTCTAGTAGAATTGGTAAACTCTTTTTGGATGGTAATATGGCATTATACAACACAGGTCACAAAAATCAGTGTATAATTAACACAATAATGTGATTATTGAGAGTATACCATAAAAGTGTTATAAGAAAAAAAGGAAACATATGTTCCAAGATACATATAGTAGAGTGGTTTATAATTTCAAAGAATTAGAAACAAACTAAGTACCTAACAGTTGGTGAATGACTGAACAAACTATAGCATATCAATGTAATAGAATGCTACAATGTCATTAGAATGATAAATATGGGCAAAATGCAGAAATTTGGAAAGACATGAAATAAATAGAAGGAAAGGTAGCAGAAACAGAAAGATATGGACAATTACTATGGCTATACAGTAGGAAAAAATTGTATGAACAAATTTGGATATAAATGGATGCAAATCATAGAAGGGAAAAATGAAAAGCTTTTATGGATACATCATATATGGACATTTTTATTAAATGTTGCTAGTTATAAATGTGTTTTAGTCAGATTTTATTCATGTAGAACCCCTCCACAGCGTCCTAATTTTTTGGTCAGAGTCCAGTAGCCCATCTCTGACTAAAAGTCAGAAGTGCTTGCCTTGTGTGGCCAATCCTTAATATTCACTTGAAGGATAAATGGGAGTACTGCCTGAAATATAAGCACTGAGAGAAGTCTGGGAAAACAAAAATTACATATTTAGCCAAAAGTTCTCTGATTTTGCCCAATGAGGGAGATTATTAAAATAATGCCATAGGCTGTTATCTCTTGATGTAAACCAAAGACTCACTGGAACAGCTTTAATAGGCAGGCCCAGGAGGAACTGGACAGACTTATAGCCTGCCAATGGCAGGGAGAGTGATGTATGCAACACCCTCTTCTTCAAGCAGTGGGGGAAAAAGTCCCTTATGTCTGGCCTTGGCTGGTTAATGAGATCAACATCACCTGATAGTGGAGCAATTCCCACTGCTGGCTGGCTGCTTAACTAGATGTGAAGCTCCAGAAATCAATGAGCCTGTTGCCTAGCCAGGCATCTAATTAACTGCATGTGTAGAATGGGTGTGTTCATACATACCCCTTCAGGGAAACATGGGTGGAACACATTGTCCAATTGCTTATAGGCACCTGCCCCAATTTGGGGAAGTTTGATTTTTGAAGCTGAATTTAAACACTAGTTAAGTAACAAAGCAAAACAAAACAAAACCAAGTTTGCAGGATGGCATTAAACTTTTATCCAAACAGATGGGTGTGCATAATCTCTCTGAAGAATCCATCAGGACTGAGGCATTTTGTTTAGACTGCAGGTGCATGGGTTTGAAAAGCCCCCAGGGTCTCCTTTTGAGGAGAACACGTTCAAACACTGAAAGAAAACAAAGAGCTCCATCATAGACATTTCTGTAGGCAAGACAATTGCTCAGCATTTAAAACTCTTCTAATTATTAGTGAAATAGAATCATGTGCATTTCCAAGTTACCTAGACCAGAACACACTGCTCTTTTATAAGTCAATTTTTCCTAACCACTCCAAGTTCTTGCTTGGGTTTTGCCTTTCTGCTCCAACTGTGGATGTAAAATTAAATTCCATCACTAAACATTATATGGGACTAAAGAAAGGAGGGGAAATATTAAAACTCTCACTTGCCTGGTACTTGTGATATAAGGAAGCAAATACTAGTAGGAGCTAAAATGGGATCCTGTTCAATATGGAACAAAAGAACAGAATATTGTAAGGAGAAGGCTGGCAGAATGGATTTAGGAGAAACAAGGAAAGACTTGAAGTCAGGACCCAGGAGAGATCAGACTTACATAAAAATTAATTAATTAGTCATACTTATCTACACTTCACTTGAAGGAGGAACCCACTATGCCCCGAGGGAAGCCATTCTACTTTGGACAGCTCTAGTCATTGAGAAAAAAAAAATGTTCTAGGAGATGCCTTCACTAGTGTTCTTTTTAAATTTCCTTTTTTTTTTTTAAAGTGTCTGTCCTTTGGGGCCCAACAGAATAATTATTCTTCCCTCTTCTACATGGGAAGCCACCAATGACTTTGTCTTCATTCAGCCAAATATCTATATTCATCTTCCTCACATCAAGATTTGAGACATTACACCAAGAAGAAAGAAATCCAGAGAGAGCAAAGGGCACAGTCATAAGATGCTACAGGATAGAATTCTTGGAGAAGAGTACTGATGGTCACTTTCCTGACCATAACTTTTACTTGACAGAGATTTGGCGGCATGTTATATGTATACCTCCATTTTGCTTCTAAAGGAGACACCCTTATGAGTCTCACAAAGGGGGTATCCCATTATAATGTATAAATGATCACGTGATCAGCTATATGATTTCATCAGTGGAGGGCAACTCTTGGTAAAGAACTTCATAAAAGCTGATTGGCATGTACACTGCAACGTATGCTCTCAGAGATATTTCTGGGGTACAGAGAGATTAAATGGCTTTCCAGAATCACATAATTAGTTTGTGTCAGAGACAGGACTTGAATTAGGTCTTTCAGTCTCTGAAACCACCTTTCTCTCCACAGCAGAATAATGCCTGTTCCAAATGTCCCCATCTCTTTTATTCTTCCTCCTCCTCTTCCTCTTCCTCTTTTTTCTTTTTCCCAGATATCTAGACAGATAATATATAGGTATTGGGATATAGGATTATGTTTCAATTATTTTATTAAATTACAAAAAGAAATTATTTTAACAAGTTCACCAATATACACACATATATAATTAAACCAAAAGAGAAGAACACTAAAGGCCTTTCAGTTAAATACCAAATAAAATTTTGGCTGAGGAGCATAAAGAGAATAGTAAAAGTCACAGGTATTATAAAGGGCAACTTATTATCAATTAAATAACTATTGACCAAGCACCATAATTTTTTTTATTGTCATTCAGTCATTTCAGTTATGCCTGACTCTTCATTACCCATTTGGGGTTTTCATGACAGATATACTAGAGTAGTTTGCCATTTCCTTCTCCAGGTCATTTGTACAAATGAGGAACTTTGGTAAACAGGGTTAAGTGACTTGCCCAGGGTCATACAGCTACTAAGTGTCTGAGGCCAGATTTGAATTCGTGAAGATAAGTCTTCCTGATTTCAGGCCCAGCACTGCATCATCTAGCTGGCCCATATCATAACATATATACCACCTTCACTGATTATTGCAAAACTTGTGACTCAGTTCTGCATTCATGATTTATTCACACACTGAAAATATGTAAAATAGACCCAAGTATAGTGATAATGCCAGTGTTTGATATTCACAGTGAAAATCATTTTCTATTTAAAACATGCCACCAACATAATAATATCATTGAATAATTCATATAAAACATCCATTCTTCATGAAGACAGTATGGTTTCTACATTAAAGGAGTCAAACCATAATAGCTTATAAACTGCTTGATGTATATTGATGATATCAAGCAAAAAAGACAAAAGACAGATTAGATGGCTCCTTCTTCTTTTAGAATGATATCAAATGATACAATTTGGACTCAATATGTGTAAAATTCTAAATATATGCCAGGGCAACATACAGATTAAAAGCTTTGACTTTGACTTTAGAGGTCATATCGAACCAATGAATGAAGGTTATAATAACAAATACTGAATCTCATCTGCGCAACATGAATCAAGTGTATAGGCTACAGATAAATATCTTAAGACACTCAAATTCTGAAATTACAGCTGAATGAGAACACTTTTAAAACAATACCTCTACAATATGTCTCAATATATATTTTCAGAATTGTAAAATGGATTGTAACAACTATGGAAAGTATTCTAACAAAATCTGCGCTACATTAAAATACAGGACATTTCATCCTAACACAGTTATAGAAAACTGGCATTTCTGTTCCAAAATAGAAGATGAGGACTAATAGTTAATATTAAAGCACATTGCAAATTGGTAAAAAAAAAACCTTACAGAAATAATTTCAAAACAAGCAAGCATCACTTTATAGAACATACTAGTGATAACAGGCTTATGCCATTGGATATATTTAATGTAATTGAAAGTGATTCACTTTTGGATAGAGTCTATGAAATGATGAAAATACAAGTGTGGAATCAAAAGACAGCTCCTCTCACCACTACTGCCCCCATCATGGGCAAAATTCCAATGAACTTATTCAATAATGTGTCAAAAAAGAAGTGTTGAACAAGTAGCTGAACGAAACAGATTTATTTGGGGAAATGATGGGATTCCCGGTGGCAATTTGTAATCACGTTATTGTCATCATAAAGAAGAGAAGGATTATCATCTAAAAACCTAATCTAAGAAAGATTATGTGAGAAAATATAATAGAGAGTGTAATAGATATTTGAAAACATTAGCATCTATGAAATGCCTAGTAAAACATAACCTGGTGGTTGGAATTGTACATCAGAAGTTTGCTATTGTTCATAAATTAACAGTTGACAAATCTCTGTATTATACATACAGACCTCAAAATATCCTAGAGGACTCAACCTATTGACTAGATTGTCCTGTGTTAGACTTAGCATCAAATCTAGCCTCAGATACTTACTGTGTGACAATAGGTAAGTCACTTAACCTCTCAGTCTGGATTTCCTCATCTCTAAAAATAAACCGAGTTGAACTCAATGAATTCCAGAGTCTTATCCAACTCTATGAACTATACATACTAGAACTGGACCATTATGATAGAATAGTTTGTTGAATAGACATAATGTGATCCATAATAATTTAAGGACTTTGTAACAGATGTCACTGTGCCACGTACTTATAATCTTCAACCTATTCAGAAAAGCAGCTTTGAAAATAACAAGACATAATAGAGACTATGTGGGAACAGACAGAAGTAAGTACATATCATCTCCATTGTCTGATCTAGAGCTTTAGTTGTACTGAGGATGGTTCCAGTGAGTTTGCATTCTAATACTTTTATTCAACTACAAAAGTTATTTTGTCTTCCTGTGAATTAGCAGTTAAAACGTTAAACATAAAAGAATAATAGCAAGAGAGTTGCTTGTTCTGGGGCTGTTTCTATCTGAACCATATTGAGAAGAATGAGAAGATAATAATGAAGAATGGGTTAGAAAGAAAGGGGAAAAGAGATTAAAAGAGGAGAAGAGAAGAAGGCAGAAAAGGAGGAGGAAGAGGAGTAAAAGAATGAAGAAGGAGGATGAGAATAAGAAAGAAGAAAACAGAATTTATGGCTACAATGGTTCAATCTAGTTTTAAACCCATTATCATTACTCCTGGATAGAACTGAGTATAGCTTATAAGTCAAGTCAAAGATAAAATTATATCAACATGGTACTGATCACTTCTTTTATATGGATTCATTGAATAACATCTTTTTTTTTTTTTGGTGAGGCAATGGAGGTTAAGTGACTTGCCCAGGGTCACACAGCTAGTAAATATCATGTGTCTGAGGTCAGATTTGAACTCAGTCCTCTTGACTCCAAGGCTGGAACTCTATCCACTACACCACCTAGCTGCCCCTCATTGAATAACATCTTAAACTGCTATTTTCATCTTGAGGAAACTTTCTCCATTGATGATAGACTGTTATTTAAAATCAGCAAGTATAAAATTCTTAATATACTCCAGAGAAAATGTAGAGACCAATGGCACTAAGTTTGAATCCTTATGTCAAGGTGAACCAACTGATGAGACAATGTTTGAAAATACTTCATTTCTTTGTAGACAAGAAAAAAAAGAGTATTAATACTATCAGAAAGCTGTCTGAGGCTCTATATGTTAAAGAGACAATCTAGGATCCTGAAGTCAGAGAATAATGGGAAGGACACATTTAGGGCAATTAATATGTACAAGATTAATACGTACAATTAACACCAACACACACTTTTTTATATGGTTAGACAGATGGCAATGGATCTAGAAAGTGTTAAACAAATAAACAACACCACCTACAATGTCCGTAAAACCCAGCACTCATATCCCTAAGGTAATTATAAAAAGATTAATACTTCCTTGCCACAAAGGAGGAAGATTGAAAGCTCTCAGAGTGCATGGTCAGCAGGTTAAAGATATTTAGAAATGCTTTTGAATCATCAGGCCTCTTTTCACACAGGTAAAGAATGGACTGGCAATGGGCATATGTCATTGGATTAGTCAACTGTAACCTAAAGTGTCTTAGCTTCTCAGAAGGTCTTTAAAAATCTTAGATCCAAGAGTGAAAACTGAAAGCTCTCAATCCACAAACAACATTCATGTGAGCTCCATCAGCAAGATGTCAATAATGAAACACTGAACAAATGACTGAGTCATGTAGATTTGTTTATAGAGGGGAATCAGGTCATCACCAGCAAAAAAAAAAAAATACAGCAAACTTATCCTTGTTACACTGGTTGAGAGCAGATCCCACAATGGCATGCTGGAAATTGCAACTGCTGTGATATATGCCTGAAGATACCTATCCTTTGCAAATGAAGAGACAATAAAACCCCATATTAAAAATATACAGATACGAAACCCAAACTATCTTTGAGAATTCAACTAAAAAGCATTACTAGAAGTAGTGTATCGTCACAGACTTCATTTTAATCAACTACACAGCGGATGAAACATTGATCTATACAATTCGAGAGCATTTTTAATTGCTATTACGATATTAGATATTTAAAATCCCCAAACTACATTGAATGAAAAGCTTTCAAAGTATAGTCACAGAGTCGAATAAGTTACAATAATGTAGGAACAGCACAAAGTACATTTCATCCTTGCCATCCTATCTGCTACTGTAGTTGTTCCAGGGACATTTTCAGTGAATTTGAAGAAAATTAACTTAGTATTCTAATACGATTATTCACTTTTAAAAATTGTCACTTTATCTACCTGTAACAATAGTTCTCAAAACCTTATATATTCTATAAAAATAACAGGAAATTGATTTGTTTTGGGCCACTTCTATTAAAATTCAATAAAAATATGGGAAGAATAAAACAATTCCATTAACTGGAATGTGGATGACATTTTAATGCTTATAAAACACTTTGCATACATTATCTTATTTATGCTTCAAACTAACTATGTGAGGTAGAAGCTGCAAGAATTATTGTTCCTGTTTTATGTATGAAGAAAACTGAAGCTCAAAGTGGTTAAATGATTTGCCCATGGTTACATAGCTAGTGAGTGAAAAAGGCAGATATGGAACTCAAGACTTTCTGCTCCCAAGTCCTTTTCTGCTCCCAGTTCTTTAGGTATTTCGTATGATCTGTTTAGCTTGAAATTTATGCAGAGTAAATAGACAAATTTGCTTGGGATAATGATTCAATTTATAGCAAAGTAGAAAGAACACTGGATTTTGAGTAGGAAGTTGAGTTTGAATTATGGTTCTGCATTTACTATTTATATTACCTTGGGCAAGTCTCTTAACCTCTTTAGGCCTCAGTTTCTCCACTTGAAAAATGAGAGGAACTGCTCTAGATTTTATCCTGAATATTATATTTCCCAAACTCCTTAAAATTATTTGGATATTAGTATGGAATTTCATTTAAATAACTATACTGTGTGCCAAGCCATGTTTCTTGAACCATAATTCCATTGTGTGAGGATACTACATCTTCCCATTTACATGATCTACTGCAACTCTAGACATAAGAAAGTCACAAAACAAACTTTTAGATACATTGATCTACAGATTACATAAGCTTCTGACAGTGACCATCAAATCCTGATCTATGTACATACCTGTCTCCAAATCCTCTCATTCCTTCAGATACACGAAATTATGCAGAGATAAGATAAAGCTCTATTTTCCAGAAATTCCATGCATCAGACCTATATCTTCTAGATCAGAAATCAAAACACTTTGTCATAATAGCTTTATTTTTATTTTTTTAATGGGGAGGGAGAGAAAAATTCTTGTGGTTAATTGAAAAAAAATAACATAAAATATATAACATAAAGAAATATACTACAGAGAAAATAGGCAATAGCCACAGAGTACTGAAAGGTAGGAATTCGGTGGTAAACAGAGCAAATTGTGAATTTCCTTGATAGTTTATGTTATAGAGGCATAGCTAGACCAGAAAACTTCCATCACCTAATTCGTTTGGGAAAAAATGATATGGTGTGGTTGTACAGAATTACTGAGGGCTCACACATTTTGAATACATATTTGCAGCAAAATCATATAACTTTGGGGGTCACCTTATCCAACCACCTCATTTTGCATGAGGAAATTGAACCTCAGAAAAGGAAATTATCTTGACCAAAATCACAAAAGTCGAATCTGAATTCAAGTCTTTCCATTTGGAACTATCAATATTTTTTTTGTTACTATATGGTGTTGCCAATAATTTCTTGTGTAAGTAGCACATTTGTATGCTAAGAAAAATGAATTATTATCATTTGTTTAGAAATAAGGATTGAATTGAAATGATACCTTAAAATAATTACTAGAAGTCTTTATCTAGTGGGCTGGTAAAAGTTTAACAACCAGGTTCTCTGGACATACTTTTAAATTTAATCTGTATCCCTAATATTTTCTTTCTTTCTTTCTTTCTTTCTTTTTGGTTAGGCAATGGGGTTAAGTGACTTGCCCAGGGTCACATAGCTAGTAAGTGTTACATGTCTGAGGCCGGCTTTGAACTCAGGTCCTCCTGAATCCAGGACTGGTGCTCTATCCACTGCACCACCTAGCTACCTACCTAATACTTTTTTTAAACTAAAATGAGCAACAAAAAAATAAATCAAGCCCTGATTTTTAACAATTACCTATTTGTGAAATGCATATGCTGACACTGAAAATTTAACAATCTGTGAGCCAGTTTGAGCTGCCTCCAGCACACCCCAGCACAGCTCTACAATAATGCTTTACCTGGTAGAGAGGGTACAGATTCTATATAAGCATCATGAAAAGATATCGTGCTTTTTTTGGTCACTGCTATGTCATCATTGTTAGAGGGAGGAAAAGCAGCTTCCTATAGAAGAAAAAATGAATTAAAAGACATTGATTAAGTACCTGCTACGCTACTGAGGAGGGTCTGTAGGTGGAATGGTGGATACAAAAGGAATTAGGAAGACTCATCTTCATAAGTTCAAATCTAGCTTCAGACACTTACTAGCTTTGTGACCTTGGACAAGTCACTTAACCCTGTTTGCCTCAGTTCCTCATCTGTAAAATGAGCTAGAGAAGGAAATGGCAAATGACTCCAGTATTTTTGCCAAGAAAAACCACAAATGGGGTCATGAAGAGTCAGATAAGATTTAAATGACTGAACAACAACTATGGCACTGAAAATAAAGACAAAATGAAACAGTCTTGGGTCTTACAAAGCTTACCTTATATCTGGGTAAACAACATACACACATCTGTTTTGCATGACCCCTGACTGAAGCATCACTGAGTACTCTGAAATTCTCTGATCGCTTCTGGGAATGCCAACGTTTTCTGAAGTATGTGTGATCCTGTCATAGTTTTTGACATGTAGCAAAAGTCTAGCTTAATATGTTTGGTCCAGAAGGCAGATGATAATCCTGTTCTCTGACATTAACATTTAGAGAGGGGATGAGGAGCATATTTTATTGGAAAAGTGACACAAAACCATGGCTGAGGTTGTTCCTTCTTTCAATTATTTGCTACATAGACACTATCTCCCTGAGGTTCCTAAAAGGAATGCAATTTTCATTCTTCATTCACATTTTCCAGTTATCATTTAACTAATGTTTTAATTCCCTGGGGTTTACAACTTGTGAAATATGAAGTGAATGTTAAATAAAGTACAAAACTAGGTTGTTCTCAACTTGGATAATCACTCTTAACTGTAAGAAAGCTGTCTGACTGCATTTTTCCTAGGTTACATTGAAACTGAAATGTGAAAACCCCATTTACCCAAGGTAACCAAAAACCTCTCTTGTCATAGGTCAAGGCCTCTGGAATAGATAAACGTTTGCTGGTAGAGGAAGACCTTTCTTTTGGAGTGACAGACAATTGAGATGCCATCTTCTCATGGTCCTATCCTCTTGTACTTATGGTTTAATTTTTCCTACATGTTCTCTTTGTAGTACCAGATAGACAAGTGGTTCTTTCAAGGCTATACTCCTGAGAATATACACATAACACAAGACCCTTGATTCAAGAAATACCAAAGAAAGTCATATAGCACTTACATACAAGTTTGGGATCCAGAGTCTATTCAGTGTTAAAGAGAGAGAGAGAGAGAGAGAGAGAGAGAGAGAGAGAGAGAGAGAGAGAGAGAGAGAGAGAGAGAGAGAGAGAGAGAGAAAGTAGAGGGAGGCTCCAAGCAAATTTAATTTTACAGTATTTACAGGAGGATATCGACAAGATCATACTTGTATGGCTGGAATTGATGAATTGTTATGCGTGTAGAGGAATAAAACGTCAACTATTTGTGTCAAGACTTAACTCAAGTAAGTTCAATCATTCAGATTTTGATTTGGAATGTAATGTAACAGTGACAGAATATAAATAAAATTTTAAAAATCTATAGAATAAAATTTAAAGGATAAAATTTCCACTTGACAACATGAAATACTACTTTCCTCTACCTCTTGCATTCACCATTATGATGTCAATTCCAAGTCAAAAACACTTCTCAATAGGTTAGTAGTAATTCTGCTAAATATCCAAAGTATTAGATGTTAATGAAGCAAAATAAATAAAACCCTAGCCCACCAAGCTAAGCAAATCCAAGGAATGACCTTTTTGACCCTTCAAATTGAAATGTCTAGTCTATGTAAAACAGGTATCATTCCTATCACATCCCACCTAGCTCCCAAAATTATTCCAGGGAACCTTCTAGCACAAAAATTGTCATAAATTCTGACTTCAGGAAAAATACTAACATAAACAATGATAGAGGAGGAGATTAATACAAATACTTTAATAACTACAAAAAGTCTTTTGAAAAGTATGATGTATACAGCATAGTTATTAATGTAAAGGGAAGTTCAAAATAGCTGTCTTGTGAAAAACAGCAATGATGACTAAAAGTATAAAGAATATCAAGTTAAGGCACAAATGGCAATATTTTCAATACTGTCACCAATTCCCAGTATGGGTCGGAGTCGTCAGTAGTAGAATAGCTAAGTAGCCATAAGGCTTTTGCGTGCAACATGTCCAGGGAACTTAGTTGAGAGTAGGATTTATTCGTACTCCTACTCACTCGGTGTTCCCCAGTCCATCAGCCTTTTTTTTTTTTTAATCTTTGGAGATATATCGGAGAGATGTTATTCAGTTTATGTTCTGTTAAAGTTTTCTACTGAGGGGTATCCCCCTTTTCCATGGGAGTTAGATGAAGATTTCCCTTCTTCAACCAGGGACTCAAGATTACTACCAAGTAGCTTAATAGATCCTTTTTCTTCTAAGTTTTATGATATGCTTATAAAAATACAGTTTCACATACCCCATAATGATTAAATAGCATATCATCTCCCAATAATTTCCCAGCAGATCTCCCTAACACTTCCTAGGAAGGAGTTGCCTGACATATAGTAGAGGAGGAGAGAAGACCTGCCAATTCAGGGAGATATGAACATTTTCCTCAGGTGGAGAAGGCATATACATATATATGTGAGTGTATGTGTATATGTGTATATACATATATATATATATATGTATATACACATATACACATACATATACTATATATATATACATATGCATATACTATATATATATATATGTGTGTGTGTGTGTGTGTGTGTGTGTGTGTGTGTGTGTGTGTGAGAGAGAGAGAGAGAGAGAGAGAGAGAGAGAGAGAGAGAGAGAGAGAGAGAAGATTAAGGTAGTCTGGAAGGGAAAACTAATGGGGATGCAAATAGGGGCACTCCAGAAGCACTTCTTGAAAGAATTGAGGGAAACTAATGAAGAACATGAGGGAAATGTATATTAAGGGAAGAGGATAAACCAATTGAAAGACATGGAAATGGGAGATAGTGTCATGTTCAAGAAATTGCAAATAGCTCAGGGTAGCTAGATCATGGAGTATGAAGAGGGGAAGAAAGTGTAAGAATGCAGGAAAATGAGGAAAGAGCCAGTTTATGGAGAACTTTAAATGTCAAGCAGATGACTTTATATTTGATTCTGGAGGCAGGTCATGGACAATGTAAGATCACATCATACTGATATATCAAAGATGGTTATTCTAATTAGCATGAGGAACATTGTTAAGCCAAAAAATTATACTGTCTTTAGGTAAGGGGATCATATACACATACCATATCATAGAATCCTGGCTTCCACATCTATGTTGATGATGGACTCAGATTTTTGCCATTTTCATAAAAAAAATCCAACTTAATATTCAATTATACACAGGGCATATGATATCTCTATGTACCCCCCACCCCTCATCTAAAAAGGAAACTCAGAGGCTTATTGAACTTTGGGGTTCAAGAGAACCCACATTCCCCTACTGAGTATGTTGATGGCCTTTACTTCTCGAGTATCTGTTTCTTTAATATGTGGCCCAGAACTGGTTATAGCCTCAACAGATCTAAAACTGGCCTTTCAGAATTTTCTTCCTCATGGTCTCTATAATCATGTAGGACCTATGTTGTTTGAGATCGGCCAGAGGTAGTGGTTGGTAGGCACAGAGGGGTGGCAACATTAAATGGCCGTTTGCAAAGCAGGAGTTGGCCCATTTTTGTGCCCCAGTAGCTACTGACTGGATAACACAGGCTCATAACATTATCTTTCATCCAGAATTACCCATTATGAGTTGGGTGACATAAGACTATACCTCTAACAAAACAGATAATATACAAGTGGCTTCTGTTATCAAGTGAAAATACTATAGTCAAGATCATGCTTACATACATCTCTCAGGAGTCAGTGTAATTCATGAAGAAGTTGTGACTTAGCTGGATGCCAGTCCCAGCCCTACTCTTTTGCCTTCCCAACTAGTCCAATTTGCCAGTACCAATGAGGATTAAGTTCTTAAGAAAAACTATCTAGTCTGGTTCACAGATGACTGAGCTTCCCACAGGCGAGTTATATACACCACTGGACCTCAACAGTCATTAATCTAATGAAAAGGGATATCCTAAGGAATGAGGATCTAGGTAAGTTCTCTCAGTGGTCTGAACTGTGAGCTGCCTAGTCAGTAAGAGCCATGAGGGAAAGGCGAGATAAGATTTTTTATTTATACTAATTCCTACATTGGCTGAGTGGTCTGGATCCTAGTAAGAAGATGAGATAATCAATGGTTTTTCTTTTTTACCAACGGAGGTCCTCCTTGCTGATGCCTTCCATAATACAGAGCTGTTCTAAGATATATTATTATAAAAAAAAGATATATTATTACCCATAGCCGTTAAGTTGGATTATTATGGATAGTGAGTTTCCCAATGCAATGTATTTTTTTTAAATGAATGGGCTGGACTCTGAATTTCCTTAATGTTAACCATGACCCCTTGTCTCTCATATAAGCCACCAACTGATCTATTGTCTCTTCCAAAATGGAGTCATCCAGTTGAGTCAACATTACATCATCATTACTTTCAGGGAATGGGGCCCAAGTTATATGCTTTCTACCAAAGTCTAGCAATATAAAAAAGAATCCAAGTCACCCTGAGGAAGGTTTATGTAGTCATGTTGAATTCTTTCCTACGTAAAAGAAACAGTTCCTAACTAGAATCAGCCATGAAAATAAAGAAAAAAAAGCCTTTTGTTTTTAATATTAATGATGTAGATTAGTTCAGGTTACTCTGAGGGCTTCCATTTTACTCTACTCATCATAAGTAGCATTACCAGCTGATGTATGTGCCTACGTAGACACTTACTGTGATTCTGTAGAATAATATCCATTCCTGTACACTCACACTCATTAATCTACCACAACTGTGACACAGGTGAGGGTCTTACAATCACCTCCACCTAATCAAGTGTACTGTATCCCTTGGTGATCTGACTCCTAATATTCCCTAGGAATGCATTGATGCTCCTGACATATTATAGTATCCTGGTTCGTGGTATCTAGCTGCCCTTGCTATATATTTAGTGGCCCCCTCCCCACCTTTCAAAAGAATTGTGACTTAAGCATACAATCTCTGGTCCTCTAGAGTTGCCACAGTTAGAATAGCCCTTGTCTCTCATCCAAGGGCACTCATCCCAAGGATCTGAATAACCAGGTGGCTTATCAGTTCTTGGGAATGGCCTAAGTTTAGCTGTGGCAGCAGAAGGGCCCATACTGCTCTGGATCTAGACATCCTGTTATAATGTCACTAATTCATCCACAGGATGACTATCAATCATCTTCTTATTTACCACGATTTTATGTCCACACTTGAGACTCCTGATGGGAGAAAGCATCATCACCTTCAACCCATTTAATGTGGTGCTTGGCACTGTGCCTGTTCCCATCACCCCCAGAGCACAATTGTATTTTCTAAGTCACCTTTCTAGGCTGTTCAAATCTCCTGCTTCAAATTCATCAGTTCATTTTCAAAGACCTATATAGTAGTTTGATGAAGAGGGTTCATAGCTAAAATCTGACCCCATTCAGCTGGGACTCTGCCTCTAATGTAGGATTTCATTGTACCTGAAACAGACTGTGCTTAGGGGATAAGAGGTTGTGGAGAGGAGGAGCTTAAATCCAGTTTTATGAACCCATCTCTTTTAGGACTTTCATACCCTCCTTTGCTGTCTTCTGTTGAAGAATTGGTTGCAGGGGACATTCATTTTTGTGGGGCCCAGTATGTGAAGTTCTCCTTTTGGCCACAAAGAGAAATATCCATCTACCATCTCGAACAGATTTAGCTGAGTTTTAAAGACCAAATCCTCTATAAGATTCCCAAAATGATCAAAAAATGACATTGAAAGAAACTCCACATTAATGTCATTTGACCACATAGTCCTTTACCAGTCTTCTAATGACTTAAAAATGTTACTGTTTAAACTTCTCCATCAACCTCTCAGGTTCCTTGGTGAGGAAAGTCACCTTTAGACTCTTTTGTAGTGGGAGTCAGTGGAGTTGGAAAGAGAATTAGAAAAGGTTTGAATCTAAGGATAATAATGAGACAAACCTGAGACTTCTTTCCCAGTGGTGATAGTTACAATTCTCTAATCATAATACCCTTAATCTCAGCAGGATTTGTTGTTATTGTTGTTTGTCCTTTGTCCTTAAAGGGGACCAATGACTTCAGGAAGGTATGTCTTGACTTGCAAATGAATTGGATTTCAGTGAGGCAGGGCTGTGCAAGTGACCAACCTCACTATCTCCTCCAGAGCCATCTTGGTGCAGTGGTAAGACATAGATAATGATGACTGGAGATGGGCTCAGGATGCAGTGGGAGACCCTAACCTTTTTAAGTTAATGACTTTCCCAGGTTTCAGTTTGTCTGAGGCTAGGTATGAAATGAGGCCAAAAAAAAAAAAGACTCTTTTACCTGCTTAAAAAAAAATCAGTCTGGGAGAAGTAGACCCTCAGAGTTTCTGGGTAGAACAGAAATAATTGTTATTTACACTCAAAGACCACTGAATCAGAAGTCTTATTTCTCACCAGTAGGCCCTAAGGTTCTACCCCCATCAGCACTAACCTGTTTACCTGAACTGTTACTAATACTACTAAATGCTCCTTTACCTTTAAGACAGAATTAAGAAACCAAGTTGCATTTGATCTCCAGTTGATTAATCTATAGGGGTATATGTGATCTTCTAAAAGAACTAACACCTTTTATGTTAGGGTTTGCCAAGCCCTTTTCAGGGCTGCTCATCCACCTTTGCTGTCTACCTGGTACTCAACTCTTACCTTTGGCTCCAAGAAGCTAATGAATGCGCAGTGCCACACCCCTACAAACCATCTTAGCAGATGGGCTAAACCAGGTTGAAGACAACTGGTAGGCCTCAAACCCATCTGTGAGTTAGGCGGATGCCTACCGCAAGCATATAATCTCTTCTTCCCCCAGCAGAATGAGTGGATAAGAACAACTTGTTCCAATGGCCATGAAAGCAGCTGAAGCAGGCATTGTGGAGCACTTAGAGCTTTGTCAGACACTGAAAACACCAAGGCCACCCACTGCATCCCAGGCCATCGCCAGTCATCCTGACTTTTGTCTTGCCACTGGACTTCGATGACTCTGGAAGAGAAAGTGAAACTAACAATTGCGCAACTCTGCTTCACTTAAATCTAATTCGTACAAATGTTAAAACATCCCCCACGATGTCATTGTTCCCCTTCAAAAATAAAGGACAAACAAAAAGAGCAATCTGTAAAAGTTGTTAATTTTCATTTCTTTATACTGGTGATCCCACTCTTTTTAAACAGCAAGGCCCAGAGGAATCTGTTTTTTGCTATATTTTTAATTTTCTACCTAATCTCATTAAGTACACACTGAACTAATCTTTTTTTTTTCAATCCTACCTCAGATACCACCTATTTGTGTGACTTTGGGTAAGTCACTTAAGCTCTGTTTGCCTCAGTTCCCTCATCTGTATAATGGGGATAATAACAACACCTATCTCATAGGGTTGTTGTAAAGATCAATTGAGGTAATAATTGTGAAGTGCTAAGCACAGTACCAAGCACATAATGAGCCCTATATAAATATTAACTATGATAATAACAATCATCATTGTTATTAGTAGCTCTCTTCCTTAGACTTTACACAGAACTTTGTATGCATCTCTGTAAAACATAGATTCTTAACTTGTTTTGTGTGTGGCATGGAGAACATTTGCAGATGCATCTAGGAACTGTGCTAATTGAGTCTACTACAAATTCACATTATGATATCTTCCTAATTGAATCACTGTGTCCCTTACCATAATACCTTTATTATATTATTATTATTATTATTATTATTATTATTATACATCATTTAGTATTTTGTTTTCCCCAGTTACATGTAAAAACAATTTTTAACAGTTTTTTAAGCTTTGAGTTTAAAATTCTCTCCATTCCACTCCTCTCCCCCTCCCAATTGAGAAGGCAAGCAATTCGATGTAGGTTATACATGTGTAGTCATGCAAAACATATCCATAATAGGCATGTTGTGAAAGAAAACATGTACTCCCCCCAAAAAAAAACCCTCAAGAAAAATAAAGAAAGCAAAAAAGAAATGCTTCAACCTATAGCTTTCTTTCTTTTTTTTCCTCTTAATATGAATTTATTTTTTTTAGTTTTCAATATTCACTTCCACAAGTTTTTGAGTTCCACATTTCTCACCCCTCCCCCCACCCCAAGATGACATGCATTCTGAATACCTCTTCCCCTGGTCTGCCTTCTCTTCTATCTCTCCCCCTCTCCCTTCTCTAATCCCCTTCCCCTTCTATTTTCCTGTAGAGCAGGATAGACTTCTGTACCCCATTTCCTGTATTTCTTATTTCCCAGTTGCATGTGAAAACATTTTTTTTAAAAAACATGTGTTTTTAAAACTTTGAGTTCCAAATTTTCTCCCTCCCTCTCTCCCCACCCATCCTCATTGAAAAGGTGAGCAACTCAATATAGGTTGTACATGTGCAGTTATGCAAAACACTTCCTTAGTAGACAAGTTGTAAAAAACTAACTCTATTTCCTTTAATCCTATCCTGACCTCCCATTTATTCTATTCTTTCTTTTGACCCTGTCCCTCCTCAGAAGTATTTCCTTCTGATTACCCTCTTTCCCAATCTGCCCTCCTCTTTGTCACCCCCCTGCTCTCTTGTTCCCTTCTCCTCCTATTTTCCTGCAGGGTAAGCTAGATTTCCATACCCAACTGAATGTGTATGTTATTCTCTCCTTAAGCCAAATCCATAGAGAATAAGATTCCCTCATTCCCTCTCACCTTCCCCTGTTTCCCCTCCACTGTAAGAGACTTTTCTGTTTTTTTTGTGAGATAGTTTACCCCATTCTACCTCTCCCTTTCTTCTCGCAGTACCATCCTCTCTCATCCCTTAATTTTATTCTCCAGATATGACCCCTAAATCTTCAACTCACCCTGTGCCCTCTATCTATGTATATATACATACATACATAGAATTTTTTTTCCTTCAACTACCATAATACTGACAAAGTTCTCATGAGTTACAAATATCATCTTTCTATGCAGGAATGTAAACAGTTCAATCTTAATAAGTCTCTTATGATTTCTCTTTCCTGTTTACCTCTTCATGTTCCACTGGAGTCCTGTATTTGAAAGTCAAATTTTCTGTTTAGCTCTTGTCTTTTCATCAGGAATGCTTGAAAGTCCTCTATTTCCCTGAATGACCATTTTTTCCCCTGAAGGATTATACTCAGTTTTGCTGGGTAGGTGATTCTTGGTTGTAATCCTATCTCCTTTGCCCTCCGGAATATTATATTCCATGCCCTGCAGTCCTTTAATGTAGAAGCTGCTAAATCTTGTGTTATCCTGATTGTGTTTCCACAGTACTTGAATTGTTTCCTTCTGGCAGCTTGTAATATTTTCTCCTTGACCTGGGAACTCTGGAATTTGGCTACAATATTCCTAGGAGTTTTCCTTTGGGGATCTCTTTCAGGAGGAGATCTGTGGATTCTTTCAATTTCTATTTTGCCCTCTGGTTTCTATATCAGGGCAGTTTTCCTTGATAATTTCTTGAAAAGATGTGTCTAGGCTTTTTTTGATCATGGCTTTCAGATAGTCCAATAATTTTTAAATTCTCTCTCCTGGATCTATTTTCCAGGTCAGTTGTTTTTCCAATGAGATATTTCACATTGTTTTCTAATTTTTCATTCTTTTGGATTTGTTTTACAGGGTCTTGATTTCTCATAAAGTCACTGTCTTCCAATTGCTCTATTCTAATTTTTAAGGAAGTATTTTCTTCAGTAATCTTTTGGACTTCCTTTTCCATTTGGCCAATTTTTCTTTTTAGGGCATTTTCTCCTCATTGCTTTTTGGACCTCTTTTGCCATTTGGGTTAGGCTGTTTTTTAAGTGTTATTTTCTTCAGTATTTTTTGGGGTCTCCTTTAGCAAGCTGTTGACTTGTTTTTCATGATTTTCTTGCATCACTTTCGTTTATCTTCCTAGTTTTTCCTCTACTTCCCTTACTTGCTTCTCAAAATCCCTTGTGAGCTCTTCCAAGGCCTGGGAATGATTCATATTTTTCTTGGAGGCTTTGGACGTACGAGCTTTGACTTTGTTGTCTTCTTCTGGTTGTAAATTTTGATCTTCTTTTTCACCAAAGTAAGATAATATAGTCTGACTCTTTTTGCACTGCTTGCTCATGATCCCATCCAATCACTTGAGTTTTAAACTTCTTGTTAAGGTAAGAGTCTGCTTCCAGTATGGAGAACGTACTGTCCCAAGTTTCAGGGGTCTGTGTAGCTGTTTTCAGAGATACTTGTAGGGACCTGTACATTTTCAGTTCTTCCAAGCTGGTATGATAAGGGGTGAGGTGTTTACTCCTTTCCTGGCCTGTGACCACAGGTATTCCTTTCTGTCCTGTAACTGTGAGGAGGGGTTTCTCTCCACAGCCACTACAAGCTCCACCACGCCAGCGCTCTTCCTCACTCCAGCACTGCCACCCAGAACTGTGACCCAGATCCAAACACTGGCAAAGCAAGAGATTCCTGCCTCAACACTGGCAAAGAGATCCCTGCAGTCCCTCTCTGATCAGCCACTGGATTTCCCCTCAGTCTGTGGGCTGGAAGCTCGGGAAGCAGCTGCCCCCCCAGTACCAGGCTCTTGGGGAATGGAGCTGAGACCCCTCCTTCCTCTCTGACCACCGACAGACACAGACTTTTCCCACTGACCTTCTAAGTTGTCTTTGACATTTGTGGATTGAGGAGTCTGGAAACCTCCACAGCTGCCCACGATTCAGTCCTCTGAGGCATGCTCCAGGTTTGCTGCGGCCTGCACACCCACGCCGCGCTGTGCTGCGCTCCCAGCTCGGATACACCTTTCTGATCAATCATCCAGGTTTTCTTGGGCTGGAAATTAGTTTCACTCTGTCTTTTTGTGGGTTCTGCTGCTTCAGAATTTGTTTAGAGCCATTTTCTATGACTATTTGGAGGGGTTTGGGGGAGAGCTCAAGCAAGTTACTGCTTTCACTCCGCCATCTTCCAACCTGTAGCTTTCTATCAGATTTTTCAATCAGTTGTTTCTCTGGTGATGGATAGCATTTTTTATCACATGTACTTCAGAGTTGTCTTGGATCATTGTATTGCTGAGAACAGATAAGTCATTCACAGCTGATCATTTTACTACACTGCTGTTAATTTGTACATAGTAAATTCACTTTGCATCATCCCATGCAAGTATTTCCAGGATTTTCTAAGAACATCCTGCTCATCATTTCTTATAGTACAGTAGTATTCCATCATAATCGCATACCACAACTTGTTCAGCCATTCCCCAATTGTTGGGCAACCTTTAATTTCTAAATTTTTGCTGCCAAAAAAGAGCACTATGAATATTTTTGTACATATAAGTCCTTTTCCTTTTTTTTGAGTCTCTTTTGGGATACAGAGTTAGTATTGATATTGCTAGCTCAAAGGGCATACATGGTTTTATAGCCCTTTGGGGATAGTTCAAAATTGTGCTACAGATTGGTTGAATCAGTTCACAACTCCACCAATAATGCATTAATGTCTCATTTTTCCCACATCCCCTCCAACATTTGTCATTTACTTTTTTCTGTCCTATTAGCCAATATAATAGGTATGAGGTAATATCTCAGAATTGTTTTAATTTGCATTTGTCCAAACAATAGTGAGCTGGGTATTTTTCATATGGATATAGATAGCTTTGATTACTTCATGTGAAAACTATTCACATCTTTTGATCATTTATCAATTGAGGAATGGACCTTATTTTTTATAAATTTGACTCAATTTTCTATATGTTTGAGAAATGAGGCCCTTATCAGAGACACTTGCTTCAATTTTTTTTCATAGTTACTACTGCTAACTGTGTTTCCCTCCATTCTATTCCCAGACTCCCATTTATTCTCTTCTCTCTCTCCTTTTATCCTGTCCCTCCTCAAAAGTGTTTTGCTCCTGACCCCCCCCCCTTTTCTTACCCCCTTCCCTTCTACTTTACTATAGGGTAAATGGATTTCTATACCCAATTGAGTATGTGTAGTATTCCCTCTTTGAACCAACTGTAAGGTTCACTTCCTCTCCTCCACTGCCCCCCTCTTCCCCTTCACTGTAAAAGTTTTTTCTTTCCTTTTTTTATGTGAGATAATTTGCCTCATTCTATGTCTCCATTTCTCTTTCTCACAGTACATTCCTCTCTCACCCCTTAATTTTGTTTTTTTAGATATCATCCCTTCATACTCAGCTCACACCTGTGCCGTTTATCTATATATTCCTTCTAATTACCATAATAATGAGAAAGGTCTTATGAGTTACAGATATCATCTTCCCATGTAGGAATGTAAATAGTTTAACATTATTAAGTCCCTTATGATTTCCTTTTTTTTCTTTTACTTTTATATGCTTCTCTTGAGTCTTGCATTTGAAAGTCAAATTTTCTATTCAGCTCTGGTCTTTTTATCAAGAATGCTTCAAAGTCCTCTATCTCATTGAAAATCTATTTTTCCTCTGGAAGGATTATATTCAGTTTTGCTGAGTAGGTGATTCTTGGTTGTAATCCTAGCTCCTTTGCCCTCTGGAATATCGTATTCCAAGCCTTGCAATCCTGTAATGTTGAAGCTGATAAAACTTGTGTTATCCTGAATGTGGCACCACCATACTTGAATCATTTCTTTCTGGCTGTTTGAAATATTTTCTCCTTGACCTGGGAATTCTGCAATTTGGCTATAATACTCCTGGCAGTTTTGATTTTGGAATCTCTTTCAGGAGGTGATTGACGGATTCTTTCAATTTCCATTTTACCCTCTAGTTCTAGAATATCACAGCAGTTTTCCTTGATAATTTCTTGAAAGATGATTATGGCTTTCAGGTAGTCTAATAATTTTTGAATGATCTCTCCTGCATCTCTTTTCCAGGTCAGTTCTTTTTCCAACGAGATATTTCTCATCATTTTCTATCTTTTCATTGTTTTGGTTTTGTTGTATTGTTTCATGATTTTTCATAAAGTCTTTAGCTTCCATTTACTTCATTCTAATTTTTAAGGAATTATTTTCTTCAGTGAGCTTTTGGACTTCCTTTTCCATTTGGCCAATTCTGCTTTTGAAGGCGTTCTTCTCACTGGCTTTTTGGACCTCTTTTGCCATTTGGGTTAAGCTATTTTTTAAGGTGTAATTTTCTTCAGTATTTTTTGGTATCTCCTTTAGCAAGCTGTTGACTAGTTTTTCATGATTTTTTTGCATCACTCCCATTTCTCTTCCCATTTTTCCTCTACCTCTCTTGATTTTCAAAATCCTTTTTGAATGCTTCCATGGCCTGAGGCCAATTCATATTTTTCTTGGAGGCTTTGGATATAGGAGCTTTGACTTTGGTGTTTTCTTCTGGTTGTATGTTTTGATCTTCTTTGTCACCAAGGTAAGATTTGATAATCTGAGTTTTTTTTCCCCCTCTGTTTGCTCATGTTCCCAGCCAATTACTTGATTTTAACTCTTTATTAATGTAGAGCTGTGCTTCCAACTGCTGCCAGTGATTCAGTTGCCCAGAAGCCTGCTCCAGGTTTGCTGGGGTATAGTCTGTGCTGGCACAGCCTGAGCTGGACTGTGATCCTTTCTTACCCTGTACAGACCATTCCTGCTGACCTTCCAAGTTGTCATGGACTGGAAATTCATTTCATTCAATCTTTTTGTGTGTTTTTCTGCTCTAGAATTTGTTTAGAGTCATTTTTAAAGTATTTGGAGGGTTTGGGGCAGAGCTCAGATGAGTTCCAGCCTTTACTCTGCCATCTTGGCTCCACTCCACACTGAAGTAATTTTACAAGGTCAAAAAGGACCCTGTCCTTATCCCACTGAGAGGGCTCCCCATATAACTTTAACAGCATAGTATCTGCACAATACTAGGGTCTCAAATCTGGCTATCTACTTACCGTGGACTCACATTTTCTCCCCTTCTCCATATCCCCACTTCAAGTATAAAATGAACCACAGAATCATTGCAATAAACCCTTAGCCAATTATTTTCAGTCAGACAGTTTAAGTATGTCCTGTAATACACATCCAGGATTAGAATGCAATGCAATACTCATGGATTATTTAAAACAATGAAAAAAATAACCTTAGAACAAAGTTTCAAGAAATGAAACTGCTACTTGATAATGAAAAACACTACTCTTTTTTGCCTCCACATTCACCAAAGCAATAGCAAGTTTAGGTCAGAGAGTCATCCTCACAGAATAGCATTAATTTTGCCAAACCTCCAGAGCACCAACACCCTATAAACTGAGCTTTTTATTACTCAAATGGCAAGAAAGCCAAACCAATGATTCAAGTTCTAGTCTACCAGACCACCTGAATCTGAAGGGCACCACCTTGTGACTTTAAAAAGGAACCAATGCAAGCTATATAAAAGAGGTGCCACTCAACACCACACCAACAATGAAGACGTCATAGCTGCATTGAAATATCCTCTTTGAGGAAAGGAAGGCAAATGGAAAATAAACAACCAAAAAACCCCAAAATAAACAGTATGTTAATATTTACATCTATGTCTTTACCCATGTCTATATCTATAATTATATTATCTATATCACCTATGTCTATCTTCTATCTATATCTATGTCATCTATAGCTATATTTTTGATTAAACCTATTTTTTTTAAATGCTATAGGAATCTCATGGTTAAAACTCCATTTATTAATGCAGATTAGCATCTGCTCTGCATCTTTCTTAGAGAATTATCTGGAGGCAATGAATAATTTGTTCAGGATCAAGTATGTGTAAGAGACACAAATTCAAGTTTTCCAGATGCTTTCTATACCACACAGCTTCTCCTAATATTAATATATTGTGATGTTAAATATTAAAAAATAAGTAATTAGCTTTTTTTCTTTCCAAATCTAGTCATTTCCAGGATGTGTCTGATCCTAAGTACAGATTTAACCTCTTTTACACCTCTATATCCACAATCCTGAGCAATGAATTTTGTCCAGAATAAGAATACTGAAAGAGATATCATAATTTAGAGGTGGTTTCTTGTGGCGGCACAAAATTGGAAATTGAGTGGATGCTCATCAATTGGATAATGGATGAACAAGTTGTGATATGTGATTGTAATAGAATACTATTGTGCTATAAGAAGTGACGAGCAGGATGCTTTCAGAAAAACCTGAAAAGACTTACATGAACTATGCAAAGTGAAGTGAACAGAACCAAGAAAACATTGTACATAGTAACAGCAATACTGTACAATGATCACCTGCGAATAACTTAGCTATTCTCAGCAATATAAAAATCCAAGACAATTCCAAAGGACTTATGATGAAAATTGCTATCCATCTCTAGAGAGAGAATGTATGTAGTTTGAATGCAGAGCACACTTTTTTCTTTCTTTACTTTTCTTGGTTTTGTTTTTGTTTTTTGTCTTTCCTTTCACAACATGAATAATATGGATTTCCATATTTTGCATGACTGCACATGTATGACCTACATCAAATTGCTTGCCTTTTCAATGAGCAGGGAGGGAAGAAAGGGAGAAAGAAGATTTGAAACTCAAATTATTTTTAAAAATGAATTAAAAAATTTACATGTAATTGGAAGAAAAAAATGTATGTACAAAAAGGAATTTAGAGCTAGATGGAACAAAGGAATGGTCTACAGCAATAATGTCAAACCCAATTTGAAATGGAGGCTGCTAAACCATATATAAGGATCCCTATGGGCTGCATATTGATCTAAATTTAAAATGTAATACTATCTTTGTTTTATTTTCTTTTTATTTATTTTGTTGAATATTTCTTAATTATATTTGAATCTGGTTCAGGCTGTAGTTGGAAGTGTTAGTGCAAGCTTTAGGCTGTATGTTTGTCACTTCTGGTTCTAGATCACCTTATAGAATAGGAAACAGTTCCACAGAGACTAAAGTTACACTCAGGTATATATTCATTAAATTAATGTTACATCTCTATTAAAATTTTAATTGTGCTAAGTAAATATTACTTTTTTAAGCCAGAAATTGTTTAAAAACAACAACAAAGGTACAAATAGATTCTAGAACCCTTTTAACTATAAAGGTTGAAACTAATAGGAATCCTAAGTTGAACCTCAGTTAAAAAGAAAATTTATTGAACCAGAGTAACTGTTCCTCAAATATTCTGGAGGCATCACTCCAGTATATTTTCCCTACTCTCAAAACTTTGGGAAAAGAATATTTTCCACTGGGTCAAATTGATTGTTTGTGGGAAAATATGGGTCCTTTTCTTCTTGTCTTTGAATGATGTCAAACCCCATCCATCATGAAATAGGAAAAGAGAAGTTGATGTCTATTAATTTTGGGGGAGAGCCTGAGATAGGCAAATGTTCCAGCAGGAAAGCCTTATGAATCATAGAATGCTAGAACTGAAAGGGACAGAAGTAATCTCCTCCAATCCATACTCAAAAAATAAATTACCTCCACAACATCTATGACAAATGGTCATCTAGCCTTTATTCAAAGATGTCTAATGATCAAGAATAGAACACTACCTGAGGCAGCCCTTTCTATTTTTGGTAAACTATAATTGTTAGGCAGTTTTTGTTATCTTGATCCAAAAGCTGCCTTTCTATAACTTCTAAACACTGATCATAATTCTGATTTATAGAGCTTAGCAAAATAAAATTGATGTTGTTTCTATAGAACAACCCTTCAAGAATTTGAGACCTATGCTATTCCTTTTGGCTTTATCTTCTTCAAGCTATGCTTCCACAGTTGCTTCATCCAATATTCCTCTTGTTTTATGTAGTCCCATACTGGAGTTCTCCCTATCTAGCATTGTGTTCTTTTTTATCAAAGTCCCTTCTGAAAAGATTTATACCTTATGTACCCACGAGTGTATAAAACAGAACTAATGTTCTCTTATAAGAACAGAGTAGAGAGGAACTATCCTCACCTTTGTTGTGAAACCATCCATGTATTCATGAATACTCAGGTTGCATCATCATTTTTACCCTCACATTATACTGCTGACTCATATTGAGCTCATGATCAACTAAAACCCAAAGATACTTTCAAATTTTCTACTTTTTGGTCTCATTTCCCTCACTCTATACTTCTTTAGTTTAAATTTTGGATTCACACCTTCAGTTATCCATATCACATTTCAACCTATTGTTGTATTCTGCAAAGGTATTTTGAATCCCAATTCTGTCATCCATTGTCTTAGTTTTCCTTCTTAGTTTTGTGCCAACAGTCAATCTGATAAACGTGAAATACATTCCTTTGTCCAAGTCACTGATAAGTATTGGACAGCAAAGATCTACTGGGGCATTCTACTATATGTTTCATTCCAGGCTGACCTCAGTACTTTAGTCACTATGCTTTCCATTGTTAACCCTTTTAACAACTAGATTTTTGAATCCATTCAATTGAACAATCATCCATTTTATATCTCTCTACCTTACTATAGGGATATCCTAAGATACTTTCCTAAAAACCTTACTAAAATCCATGTATCCTGTGTAAATAGCATCTCTTTCATATAAACTAGAGTAACTCATAAAATAGCAGATGTTCTTGAAGAAAACATGTTGATTCATAGCAATCGTTATCTATAGTTTCATTAATCATCCCATTCATAATGAATCTTAGAACTTTTGAGGAAATGATAGTAAACTTATTTCCATTACTGCCTTTACCCCCTTAGCGAGAATTATTATAACCATTACTTAATTCTAGGTTCACAACACTTCTCTGCTTCTCCTTAGTGCCCTCAAAGTGGTTCAGTAACCATATATACCAGTTTTTTTGGTACCCTGGGATAGATTTCATTTAGGCCTAGTGATGTGAAGTTGCTGAGATCAGGTTGGAATTCTATTACTATCTTCTCATTTATCATAGGTGTCAATTTCTTATTAACTATCCTTTTATCCTTACATTGAGATACATTGTGGTAAAGTGGAAAAAGTGCTGAATTTGGACTCAGAGGACTTGGATCCATTTTGCGGTAACATGAGTTTTTGACTGTGGAATATTGGGAAAGTCACTTAATTTCTTTAGGCCTCAATCTCCTCCTATGTAAAATGAAGAGGGTAGGCTAGATGACCTCTAAGTTTCCCTCTATCTCTAAGCCTGTGACTGATGATCTTATTCTAAAGATCATTCTTGTTGATGTAAGAAATAGAAGTATTTCCCCACCCCCACCCTATATTGGACCAGATCTGTGATTCTGTCATCACAAGGAATTCCTGGCAAGGAAATCTGTTTTATCAGTGAAAGTCAGCATCTTTTCTGTAACTTAAATACTGCCAGAGTTGTCTAGAGTCTTGAGAGATTGTGACATTCCAAGGATCATACAACCAGGCAGTGTCAGAGGTAGGTGAACTGATGTTTCCTTGATTCTATTACTAAATATCTATTTATCCTGCCATGCTATGCAACTCCATACAACTGAGTTGCATAAAAGGGAGTTAGATCATCTTGATTTTTCTCTCTCACCCATTACCATATTCATATCCATCTATAGCAGGGGTCCTACTCTTTCCTTGTTCCTCTGTTATCACCAACAAAGCTAAAGAAGCCTTTTGTAATTCTACTGAACATTGATCACAGACCTCAGATGCATGTGGGATTTAGCTTTCCTGATGCCATGCTTATCTTTTGAATGAGTCCTTTTAAATTCTAAGCTTCTATTTGATATAGCAATAAGAGATAGAATCAAAATCAACTATATAAACATGGGCAAAGAGGAGATAAAACCCACTCCTACTTATGGGAAACAAGCACTTAGAAAACCCCAGAGAATCAAGAAATGAACTAAGTGGGAATGGTCCACAAAAATCAGCACTTTTACATACAAATAATTGAAAGTGATCAGGTGCCAACGAATTGGAGAATGGCTGAAAAAAACTTAATATTTGTGTAGGATAGAATATTATTGTTTAGTATAAAATGTTTATATGGAGTTGAGAGAATTGTGGGAGGATGTGGACAAACTGATTTTGAGTAAAATATGCAGATATAATTAATCATATGCATAATGACTATAATAATGTAAGTGAAAAGATCAGTGAAAGGAAGTTAAATTATGAACAATTATAAAAAATGGAAGTGCTGGTTAATAAAATATACATCCTCCCTCATAGGAGAGATATCGGGGATTATCAGGAGAGAATAGTGATTACGTTTTCAGATACAATCACTATGTGGATACTTTTGCTTACTTTTTTGTTTTTCTTTAACACAGAAGAGGGTTCCATCTTGAGACTGAATATTGGGAATGACTGTTATAAACATAAAAAACACCAATATGGTTAATTAAAAGTTTAAAAAGTTTATGGTTCCTCCTATTGCTTCTAATTCTTCTTTAAGACATGACTAATGTGAAAAAAAAAAGATTTTTTTTTTCTCCCCTGTAGTTCCAAGCAAGTACCTCCACCCACCCATTTTGAACTCCCTTTTGTGTATGTGTGTGTTATTTTACCTTATTAGAATGTATCTTAGAGTGCAAGGATTGTCTTTTCTTTTGCTTTTTTTCTGTTTGTATCCTCATCCCTTAGTGTAGTACCTGGCACACAGTAAGCACTTAATAAATGCATGTTAACTTGTTTATTAAAAAAAAATTGGGGGCAGCTAGGTGGTGCAGTGTATAGAGTACCGGCCCTGGATTCAGGAAGACCTGAGTTCAAATCTGGCCTCAGACACATACCACTTACTAGCTGTGTGACCCTGGGCAAGTGGCTTAACCTCATTGCTTAGCCAAAAAAAAAAAAAGTTAAAAAAGTTGAGGGTTGTTATTGAGTTTCTTCTGTAGCTATATCAGATTGCAGGCATCTTCTTTTCTTTACTTTATCAATGCAGCAGATTTCTACCACTTTTTTAAAAAAATTGATGCTATTTTGTTTTCATATCATATTCATCTCTGAGCATGTCTCTTCCACCTAACAAACCATTCTTTGTAAAATAAAAATCACAGTTGAGTAAAAACAAGACATTGACTATGTCTGACCACATTTTACTACATTCACAATCCATCATTTCTTTTTTTTAAATTTTATAACTTTATTTATTTCTTTATTTATTTTACATTTTAAAAAATTTATTTAATTTTAGTTTTTAACATTTTGATTTCCAAATTTTCACCCCATCTCGTCCCTCCCCCACCCCAAGATGGCATACATTCTGAATATCCATTCCCCTAGTCTGCCCTCCCTTCCATCTCTCCTCCCCACCTCTCTTATCCCCTTCCCTTCTATTTCCCTGTAGGGCAGGATAGACTTCTGTACCCCATATCCTGCATTTCTTATTTCCCAGTTACATGTGAAAATTTTTTTTAAGCATGTTTTTAAAACTTTGGGTCCAAATTTTCTCCCTTCTTCCCTCCCCACACACCCTCATTGAAAAGGAAAGCAACTCAATATAATTTATACATGTGCAGTTATGCAAAACACTTCCATAGTAGTCATGTTGTGAAAAACTAACTCTGTTTCCCTTAATCTTATTTTGTCCTGCTCCATTTATTCTATTCTTTCTTTTGACCCTGTACCTCCTCAGAAGTATTTGCTTCTGAATACCCCCTTTCCTAATGTGCCCTCCTCTCTATCATTCCCCTACTCTCTTGTCCCCTTCTCCCCTTGTTTTCCTGTAGGATAAGATAGATTTCCATACCCAGTTGAGTGTGTATGTTATTCCCTCCTTAAGCCAAATCCTATGAGAATAAGATTCACTCATTCCCTCTCACCTTCCCCTGTTTCCCCTCCACTGTAAGAGCCTTTTCTTTTCTGTTTTGTTTTTGTGAGATAATTTACCACATTCTACCTCTCCCTTTCTCCTTCTCTGAGTGTAGTCCTATCTCATTCCTTAATTTTATTCTCCAGATATGACCCCTTCATCTTCAACTCACACTGTGCCCTCTGTCTATCTATCTATCCCTCAATCTGTATCTATTTCTCTCTCTCTCTCTCTCTCTCTCTCTCTCTCTCTCTCTCTCTCTATATATATATATATATATATATATATATATATATATATATATATATATATATATATATATGTAAAATTTTTTTCCTCCAACTGCCCTAATAATGACAAAAGTATTATGAGTTATAAATATCATCTTTCTGTGCAGGAATGTAAACAGTTCAACCTTAATAAATCTGTTATGATTTCTCTTTCCTGTTTACCTCTTCATGTTCCACTTGAGTCTTGTATTTGAAAGTCAAATTTTCTATTCACCTCTGATCTTTTCATTAAGAATGCTTGAAAATCTTCTATTTCATAGAACATCCATCTTTCCCCTTAAGGACTATATTCAGTTTTGCTGGGTAGGTGATTCTTGGTTGTAATCCTATCTCCTTTGCCCTCTGGAATATCATATTCCATGCCCTCTGGTCCCTTACTGTAGAAGCTGCTAAATCTTGTGTTATCCTGATTGTGTTTCCACAATACTTGAATTGTTTCTTTCTGGCTGCTTTAATATTTTCTCCTCGACCTGAGAACTCTGGAATTTGGCTATAATATTCATAGGAGTTTTCTTTTGGGGATATGTTACAGAAGGAGATTGGAGGATTCTTTTCAATTTCTATTTTGCCCTCTGGTTCTAAAATATTAGGGCAGTTTTCTTTGATAATTTCTTGAAATATGATGTCTAGGCTCTTTTTTTTTTTATCATGGCTTTCAGATAGTCCAATCTATTTTCCGGGTCAGTTGTTTTTCCAATGAGATATTTCATATTGTTTTCTAATTTTTCATTGTTTTGGATTTGTTTTACAGTGTCTTGATTTCTCATAAAGTCTCTAGCTTCCAATTGCTCTATTCTAATTTTTAAGGAAGTGTTTTCTTCAGTAAGCTTTTGGATTTCCTTTTCCATTTGGTCAATTTTGCTTTTTAGAGCATTCTTCTCCTCATTGGCTTTTTGGACCTCTTTGCCATTTGGGTTAGGCTATTTTTTAAGTTATTATTTTCCTCAGTATTTTTTTGGGTCTCCTTTAGCAAGTTGTTGACTTGTTTTTCATGATTTTCTTGCATCACTCTCATTTCTTTTCCCAGTTTTTCCTCTACTTCTCTTACTTGCTTCTCAAAATGTCTTTTGAGCTCTTCCAAGGCCTAGAACTGATTCATATTTTTCTTGGAGGTTTTGGATGTAGGAGCTTTGACTTTGTTGTGTTCTTCTGGTTGTATGTTTTGATCTTTGTTACCAAAAAAAGATTCTATGGTCTGACACTTCTTGTGAAGGTTGCTCATGATCCCAGTCAATTACTTGAGTTATGAACACTTTATTAAGGTAAAGGTCTACTTCCAATGTGGAGAACATACTATCCCAAGCTTCAGGGGTATTGTGCTGCTGTTTTCAGAGATACTTCTAAGGACCTGTAAATTTTCAGTTCTTCCAAGGTGGTATGATAAGGGGCAAGGTGATTACTCCTTTCCTGGCCTGTGCTCTGATCTATGAGTGATCACAAATGCTCATTCCTGTCTTCGAACTGTGAAGAGGATTTCCTCTTACTACCACTACAAGCTCCACAATGCCAGCGTTCCTACTTGCCCCAGGACTGCCACCCAGAACCGTGACCCAGATCCAAGCACGGGCAAAGTAAGAAAATCCTGCACCAGCACAGAGATTCCTGTAATCCCTCTATGATCAGCCACTCAATCCCCCCTCATTCTGTGGGCCAGAAGCTCAGGAGGCAGCCAACACCCCGGGGGCCAGGATCGGGAAATGGGCCTGGGATCTCACACTTCTCTCTCACCTTAGAAACAGACTTTTCCCTCTGACCTTCTAAGTTCTCTTTGGCGTTCGTGGATTGAGAGGTCTGGAAACTCACACAGCTGCCTGTGATTTACTCCCCTGAGGCCTGCATGCCCCCGTCAAACTGTACTCCTCTACCAGCCCTGCATGATATACCTTCCTGATCAACCATCTAGGTTGTCTTGGTCTGGAAATGTGTTTCACTCTGTGTTTTTGTGGGTTCTGCTGCTTTAGAATTTGTTTAGAGCCATTTTTATAGGTATTTGGAGGGGTTTGGGGGAGAGCTCAAGAAAGTCACTGCCTTCACTCCGCCATCTTGGTTCTGTCTCCCCATAGTCCACCATTTCTGAAACAGGAGAGAGAGGTTCACTTTCTCGTTCTTTTCTGGCACCAAACTGGATCATTGTGATTATTTATTTTTAAATTTATTGCTGTGTTTGCATTATTGTAGTCACTGTGGGTGTTCTCCTGTTTATGTTTATTTCATACTGCTTAAAGTCATAGGACTTTTAACTTTTCTCTGAATTCTTCATATTCAAATATTCTCTAGAGCGTAATAGTATTCCATTATATTCATGTGCCACAATTTGTTTAGCCATTACTCATTTGGAACTTTGTATTTCTTTACTATGGTACAAAGTGCTGCAATGGATGCTTTAGCCCTTTTTTTTTGTCTCTTTCTGAATATCTTTTTGCCCTTTGGGGTACATGAACAGCAATGAGATCTCAAGGTCAAAGCCCATAGCTATTCTGACTATTTTTTATCATGATTCCAAGTTGCTTTTCACAGTGGCTGGGCAATCACAGCTCCACCAACAATGTATCAATACATCTATTTAACTCCCTTCCATAGCCTTTCCAACATTGACTATATTCCTTTTTTGTAATCTTTCTTAATTTGCTATCTGTGAAGTACAATCTCAGATTTTTTGATTTGCACTTTTCTTATTAACGGTTTAGAACAAATTTCACATGGCTGCTAATAATAGGTAATCCTCCTATCCTTTTATTGTTCTTGCTCTTATGCATTTGTGTTATTCCTTACATATCTTGTATATCAATTCATCATCAAACATAACATCCAAAAATATTTCCTCAATTTTTTTAGGTTCCCTGCTTATCCAGGTTGCACTGATATTTTCTTGGGAATGTTTTCCAATTTTATGGAAGCAAAATTAATTTATTATATCTTTTGTGATCTCTTCTATCATTTCTCTAGTTGTGATTTCTTTCCCTAGTCTTAGTTATGGGGATATTTCCATATATTTTCCTTAAATTTTTATGATATGTTTTTAAAAGTTAAATATCCATTTTGAACTTATGGTATACATTGTAATATCCTGGTCTAAAACAATTTAGCCACAAAGGCAGAGGCATCAATGTTCAAAAAACAAAAGTTCTCCTTTCTGAGTAGACATTCTTCTAAGACGTAAAGGTCATTTTCCTGGTCTGGATTCCAGGAGTACATTTATTTATTTAAATAAATAAAACATTAATTAGTATTTTCTTATTTATTGTGATCTTTGTTTCTGGAAAGAGTGCCCCTATGTTCAGCCCAGGAGGACAGCAAAAGTACATGACCTTTCCTTAACAATAGGTCTGATCAGCCCTATTCCATTCATGTCTATATACACATAACCTTTTTATTAAAGTTTCTGAGAAGTGGCTTCAGTACTTTGTCAGTTTAAATACTCTATAGAGGGAATAAATCAACTTTTCATTTTCTGCAGTTTAGCAGGTAGGGGAAAAGGTGTTTTGTGATGTTTAAGTACATTACTTGGTTTCTAATGAAATCTCCAATGACCTGACATCTAAAATGATCAAACTCATTTTGTAACCTTCCATCCTTTAAGCAAACCTACACGGAATCAAAGAGAAACCGAAGCGGGAATATAATTTCTTAACTAAACCATCTTGAGAAATGGCATAACAAAAGGAAAAATCTAATAAAATGAAACAGCAGGCCTACACTTTAGAAATATCTGGAACCTTAGATTATCAAAGCTAGAAGGGATATTAGAGATAGGGTCTAACTCTGCCATTTTACATATTAAGGAGATGAGACCCAGAGCTGGAAAGGAATTCATTCAAAATTACACACAACGAGTTAGGGACAGATCTGAGACTAGAGCTCAGGTGTCTTCATTTACTATGTAATAGCAATTTATTATTCAGTTCACATTGATAGAAGTGGTTATTGACAAATAATGAAGACTTCCTAAGGTTTCCAATGAATTCTTTGTAACTCCTCTCAATTCCAAACCATGGCCATTACCGCAGTGATTACTAAGATGGTTTAAAACTGAACAGGAAATGAAAATTCTAGCTGCCCAGTGGAGAATATGGAAAAGTACCTGGGGGTTGGGAATAATAGGGTAGAGGAAGAGAATAGGGAATATTTATATCATTCTGGTATAGATACAAAAATATGGACATGTACGTACGCACACATACAAGAAGAATTCTTTGATTTCAAAGATTATGGGATTGATATCTTGTGTATCTTACCTAATTAATGCGACATCAACCTTACCCTTTTGGCATCTTCATAGCCTTAACTCTGTGCCATGTCTTAGGGAGGTCTGAGAAGCTTCTTTCTTCCTTTGTATGATCCCTCATGATCCTCATCATGTCTCCTAGATGCACACTCTTCTTACATTAGTATGTGTTAATTCAGTCATATAGTGAAGAAAATCAGACTAAATACTTCACATTGTAGAATTAGTACCTCAGTGTGTTACAAGTATGTGTTGATCCTAGCTACAGATGCAATAGGAAAGCCCAGAGATGGGGAGCATGGTGCATTCTAGAATGATGAGGGAAGTTAGTATTGAACTTGATTTGGCAGATGGAAAATATATGAAGAGATGAAGGGGAAAAAGAACTCTTTCTAAATGAGAATAGACATGAGCAAAGGTTTAAAGGTGGGGACAGATGAAACTATCACTGTATGAAGGGCAGGGAGGAGGTCAGATTTACTAGAAGAGATGGTATATGAGAAATAAGATTTGGTTAGTAGACTTGGAGTAGATAACAAAGGACCCTGAAAGACAAGAATATAAAACTGTCCTTGATATTCCTAAAGACCTTTCTGCTCAAGAAATTTTAGTGGCTCCCTATGACCTCCAGGATAAAATATTAATCCATTTGTGTAACATGTAAAGCCTTTCACAATCTGGCTCTTAACTCTCTTCCCAGAATGATTTAAAATTATCCCACTTGAGTGCGTTCTTGATTCTAGACAAATGACTTATTTGTTGTAATATACCTAAAATATCCCAGGCACATTTTCTTTGTCTTTCTACAAGCTTTTTATCATGCCCAAAATGCTCTCCATTATCACCTCTACTTTTTGAAATCTCATCTTCCCTTCAAGACTCAGCTAAAATACTGAAGCCTTCTACAGTTTGGAGTAGTTTGGAGTCCACCAATCACCCAAATACTTTGTAAATATTTTGTGTTTGCTTTTGTACATGTTTACCCTCAGCAGAATGGAAACTACTTGAGGACATGTTTTGTCTTTATATTTTCAATGCCTAACACATCCTAGGCACTTAATGATGCTTGAATTGAATAAAATATGGTAGAAAATAATCATCAAAGGTTCCTGAGCAGAAGTATATGATGAAAACTCCTTAAAGATTAATCTAGAAGTGGAAAGTAAAATGGAAGGAAAGATATCTGTCAGGGATACCAGCTAGGAGACGGGGGCAGCAAGTTAAATGAAAAGTGCTGAGGGTTTAAGCCAGGGCCACATGTAGGTTTCTGTTTTAATGAGGTCCCAGGTGGATGACAAAAAAAAAATGAAAAAGCATTGGGCCTGTGGAGTTCTATTTGACATGTGAGTGTTCGCCAGAGTAGCAATGTCCCTAAGTGACTGGATGTGGTTACAGGTCTGGTCTGGAGGAGAGTGGCTACAATGAAAATACAAGTGTCTTTTGAGGAGATTACTATTTTTTTCATCTTTATGTAAGATTGGCCTTGGTCCCTTCCCCTCTCCTTACTAGCCTTCTGCACCCTGCAGCCCTCTCTCCTTTCTGCCTTTTTTTTTCCCTGGAAGAGGGATGTCTGGAACAGAAAGCAATGTTGAATAAGGATAGGTTGAAGGGCCCAATATGAACAAGTACTCTTTGCCTTTGGTTTGAAAGTTCTAGAGACAAGAGAATTCCTCATTGACACTTAATCTGTCACATTTTTTTTCTTTAATCCTTTACTCATTACCTGCTCTAAGATTTGCTGAGAATATGGAAAAATAGAATAATTTCAATCACTCATGCAATCAACAAAGATTATTGAGTATGTCAGACTCTGTGCTAGTCATTATGGAAGATGCAAGATGAACAAGACACAGCTCCTGTCCGCAGGGAATTACCATTCAGTACAAATTACTACAAATCAAGGCAGAATGTACTTTGCACAAAAAAGAGAGGTACCAACAACAATAATAAATGACACAGATCACTGTAGGAAGCGCTTTACATATATTATCTGGTTTGCTCTTTCCAAATATTATGAGAGTTCAGAAAAGAGAGAGATAGCCTCTGGCTAAGTTAGCAGTCAATAGGGTTTCATGGTAGACATGACATTCAAAGTGGGTAAGAACATTGAATATAGAGTTAGAAGATCTGAGTTCAAGCTCTGCTTCTGATACTTATGAGTTATGTGGCCCTGAATAAGTAACTTCTTTGAGCCTTGCTTTCCTCACCTGTGAAATGGAGATCACATTTGTTATTATTAATACCTGCCTTTCAGGATTTTTGAGAGGATCTTGTAAAATGTATGTTTGGTGCTTTATTCCAATAAAGCACCACCTAAATATGAGACACCACAGTTATAATTGTCATTAGCTTTACTATTGTTGGTAGGATTTAAGCAGGTAGAGAAAGGAGAAGGGAATTCTAGAAGCAGTTAATAGCATTTGCAAATAAAATGTGAAGGAACACTTTGGAAGAAGAACAAGGTATAAGAATGGGCAGAGATTAAGACTTGTGATTGGGGACAAATTGTGGTGGGCCTTGAATGCCAGACCACTTCAGAGGATCATGGGTAATATTTTGGACAGTGTTTTCAGACTAACCTTGCCTCTTATGTAACCTTACAATTCTACCCAGCTTTCTTCCATGCCGTAAGGACCCACAACCTCCAGAGGAGGGAGGGCCCAGACACACACACTTTGTCTACCATTTGCTTCTTTTTATCCTTCTGGTCAGAAGAGCTCAGATTTAATCCTGTGTCGCAGAAAATAATTAGGTCTTTAAAGCCTATAAATTACATTTGTCAGTAGCAGAGAAAACAAATGGAGTTTCTTGCTCTCTGGTGGCAATGATGAATGGTAACACTGGGCTTCTGCTAGAAGAAGCTTGTGTGGACCTAGGAGTTTGTTTATTGACTCTTAATGAAAAACTATTAATCCAAACCATCTGAGGATTAGTGAGAAGCTCAGAAGTGAAAAACTGGAGGCTATTGGGAGTCCTATGCTCTCTGTGTGTGCATGTGGTGGGGGGTGTTGTGAATTACTGGGTGGCCATCTGTCCTCTGAGGGTGAAGGGAAATGCTAAGGGAGCCCCAAGATACAGAGGAATATGCAGTAAAGAAAGGGACATGGTACCACGTCCATTAGGCAAGATTTACATGATATTTATAAGCTGGAAAGAAATCAGTGCAAGATGCCATTTACTAGCTAATCTTCATAATGTGATGTAAACTAGCCACCCTTTTCTCCCTTCCCTTAGCTTCTGACATTACTCTGCTGCTCAGCTTTCAATCTAAAATGGTCAGTGTGGAATGGCTAGAAAGGATCTTGAAGGTATAAAAGTATGATGGCTGAAAGGCAAGACATACCTGGCAGTGAATTTCTTCCTGTGAAACTGAAATTTTGTCTGGGTGCCTGCAGTGCTCCAGAGAAACACCTGGGGGAGGTCAGAGGAGGGGAAGAAATTAAGATATTCTGAGATTCCTCTTGTTCTAGGGAGATCTCTGCATGTAATCATCCCTCTTCCTACCCATTTCAGCTGGCCTTACCTTTTGAAAAAGCAAAAGATACAGAGAGGGAAGAGGATAATGAAGAAAGAATTAAGTCCCTCATCTTTGAATTGAATTAAATTGACTAATGGCAGAGGACTGTCTGTTTTAGGCAAATGAGCTTTATAAGAGTTCTTCATCAAAGCTGATTTGCATACTGGTGGGGAAAGCTGCTTTTCCAACAAGGCAACAAAACTGTGTTAAACAAACATAACAGCCAGAAAGGGAAAACAAATCACAGCCAAAGAGCCGAGTGTCCCGGCATCCTAATCTACCTTCCTGGAGAGATGGAACAGCAAGCAGTACAGGGCTTGAATAAAACGCAAGGTGTCCCTGGGACTCACAGAAAAGAGGAAAATCTGCTCAGGAAACAACCTTGCTGGCCTCACTTTCTTATACATTAGCATTCCTACATCATGGAGAAGGAAACAAACATTTGAATTAATGAATAAGAAATGTTAGAATAAAACAATAAGACAGAGTAGCTGTCTCCAATGGCTTTATACATATACATACATACATACAAACACACATACAAATGTGTGTGTGTTCTATTGAAAAGTAGTTCAAATC